>NC_080165.1:77228442-77549046 GCF_950295315.1 Erinaceus europaeus | reverse complement strand
GGTGTGAGGGATTGAACCTGAGACTTGAGAGCCTCAGGCATGAAAGTCTCTTTGCATAACTATTATGCTATACCCCCACCCTTGATCTTTCTTTTTCTATTGCCCTTTCCATCTTCCCCTACCTTCTCAATTTCTCACTGTACTATCAAATAAAATAGAAATAATCAATAATAAATATTTTCTTAATTAAAAAAAGAATCTTTCAAATAATACAATTCCTGGGAAACACCTGTGAAAAATCAGATGAATATTCACATAAACAGTGTGAGTGATCAAGAAGTGTTGGTGAGTAGAGAGCAACTTCATACTTAATAACTAAATAGGGAAAGGGAAGGAAAATTTAAAAAAAGAAGAGTTTAAGTGACATTTTGTACAAACTTGAAAACCACTTGAACTACATTTGCCTTGATGCAGAGTATTATCTTTAGTGCCTGCATTACAGATAATGCCAGATTAATTTCAGATTCTCCTTTATCATAGGTATTACACATTCATAGCTATTATGTCTGGATCCCCATTTCAGAATTCTGAATATATGGTGTGCTACTTTTTTATATTGTTACCAATAAAAAAGGTTTCCTGAGCTAAAACGAAAGAAAGAAAGAAAGAAAGAAAGAAAGAAAGAAAGAAAGAAAGAAAGAAAGGAAGGAAGGAAGGAAGGAAGGAAGGAAGGAAGGAAAGAAAGAAGGAAGGAAGGGGAGTCTGATGGTAGCACAGAGGGTTAAGTGCATGTGGCACAAAGCGCAAAGACCAGCAGATACCGGTTCGATCCCCGGCTGCCCACCTGCAGGGAAGAAGCTTCACAAGGTGATGGGTCAGAGATGTTGGGTTCATTGTTCTTAATAGCTGCATAGTATTCCATTGTATACATATACCACAGCTTTCTCAGCCACTCATCTTTTGTTGGGCACCTGGGTTGCTTCCAGGTTTTACCTATTACAAATTGTGCTGCTATGAACATAGGTGTGCACAAATCTCTTTGGTTGGGTGTTAGGGAGTCTTTGGGATATGTCCCCAGGAGAGGATTTACTGGGTCATATGGAAGGTCCACGTCTAGCCTTCTGAGAGTTCTCCAGACTGCTCTCCAGAGAGGCTGGACCAATTTACATTCCCACCAGTAGTGCAGAAGGGTTCCTCTGTCCCCACAGCCTCTCCAGCATTTGTTGCTGCTGTCCTTTTTGATGTATGCCATTCTCACAGGGGTGAGGTGGTATCTCTATGTTGTCTTTATTTGCATTTCTCTGACAATCAGCAACGTGAAGCAGTTTTTCATATGTTTGTTAGTCTTTTGGATCTCCCCTGAAGTGAATGTTTTGTTCATATCCTCTGCCCACTTTTGGATGGGATCATTTGCTTTCTTGGTGCTAAGTTTGCTGAGCTCTTTGTATATTTTGGTGATTAGTCTCTTGTATGATGTATGGCAAGTGAAGATCTTCTCCCATTCTGTCAGGGGTCTCTTTGTTTGTGTGATAGTTTCTTTGGCTGTGCAGAAGCTTTTCAATTTGATGTAGTCCCACTGGTTTGTTTCTGCTTTAGTCTTCCTTGTAATTGGATTTGTTTCATCAAAAATGCCCTTGAGGTTTAGGTAGGAAAGTGTTCCACCAATTTTTTCCTCTAAGTATTTGATAGTTTCTAGTCTAACATCCAGGTCCTTGATTCATTTGGAGTTGATTGTTGTTTCTGGTGAGATAAGGTGGTTCAATTTCATTCTTCTGCATGTTTCAATCCAGATTTCCCAGCACCATATATTGAAGAGAGACTCTTTCCTCCATTTAATACTTTGGGTCCCCTTATCAAAGACTAGATATCCATAGATGTGGGGGTTTAGTTCTGGGCTTTCAATTCTGTTACACTGCTCTGTGTGCCTACTTTTGTTCTAGTACCAGGCCATTTTGATGATGTTGGCCTTGTAATATAGTTTTAGATCTGGAAGTGGATGCCTCCATTTCTGTTTCTTTTCCTAAAGATTGTTTTGGAGATTCTGGGTGGTTTCTGGTTCCAGATAAATGACTGTAATTTTTGTTCTATTTTCTTAAAGAAGATTGGAGGAACTTAGATGGGCATCTCATTAAATTTGTATATGGCTCTGGGTATAATGTTCATTTTGATGATATTTATTCTTCCAATCAATGAGCATGGGATGTCTTTCCATTTCTTGATATAAGTTTCTATTTCCTTGAATACTGACTCATAGTTTTCAATATACAAGTTTTTCACTTCTTTGGTCAGCTTTACTCCTAGCTATTTTATTGATTTTGTTGCAACAGTGAATGGGAGTGATTTCTGGATGTCTTCTTATTCAGTTTTAGTCTTTCCATAGAGAAATGCCAGATATTTTATACATTGATTTTGTAGCCTGATACCTTGCTATATTGCCTAATAACTTCAGTAGTTTTCTGCTGGATTCTTTAGTTCTGTAGTTTTCCTTTTTTGTTATGTCTGTATCTGTTTTTGGTATCAGGGTGATGATGGCTTCATAGAAGGTGGAGTGAAGTATTCCTGGTTTTTTGATCATGTGGAAGAGCTTTAGAAGTATAAGTATTAACTGTTTCCTGAATGTTTTGTAGAATTCATTTGTGAAGCTTTCTGGTCCATGACTTTTGTTGTTATGAAGATTCTTAATAACAGTTTTCATTTCTTTTTCTGTGATTGGCACATTTAGGTTTTGTATTTCTTCTTGGTTCAGTTTTGGAAGGGTATATGTTTCCAGGAATTCTTCCATATTCTCTAGCTTAGTGGTGTATAGTTCTTCAGAGAAGTTTCACATGATTTTCTGTATTTCTGTGGTGTCAGTAGTGATGTCTCCTGCATCATTTTCAATTCTATTAATTTGAGTCTTCTCCCTTTTTTGTTTAGTGAGTCTGGCTAGAGGTTTGTCAATCTTGTTTAATTTTTCAAAGAACCAACATTTGGCTTCATTGATCTTTTGTAAGAAAGAGAGGGGGGGAAGATGGCAGACTGAGAAGTTGCTAGGCTTGAGCTCTGATCACATCTTCTGGAAACAGTAGGATTTTCTGCCTTTAGCAGGCCAGTCAATAAGGGGTCCCAGCAGTGACACCAAGGAGGTGACTATAACTTAATTTGGGTTAAGAATTATAGTAGAGGTGGCATGGACTAGCGGGCGGGCTGCTACAGACTTCCCAGGCGGCGGCGGGCAAGGCGGGTGCGCCAGGCATTGTCCTCGGCCTGGGAAGGCGGCTCCCCTGCCGGTTGCAGAGCGCTACTGGGTGGCCGGCAGAGAACCGGGAGGGAGCACTGTAGCTCGGGGGCTTCCTCTTGGGAGTCTACAGGGACCACCGCGACCCTGAGGGCGGATCCGAGGACATCCTTGAGTACAGCTCTCATTGGATCAAAAGGACTTGGAGCTAGTTTTCATCTTTGAGAAATCCTTTAATAAAGCTTCGGGGGGGGGGGGGGGTTTACCGGAAGATGGCAGACTGAGAAGATGCTGCTGGCTGAGCTCTGACCACATCTCCTGGAAACAGTAGGATTTTCTGCCTTTAGCAGGCCAGCCAATAAGGGGTCCTAGCGGCGACACCATGGAGGTGACTATAACTTAATTTGGGTTAAGAATTAGAGTAGGGAAAAAAAGGGAAAAAAAAAAAAGGAAAAAAAATTTTTTTCTTCCTTTTAATTTTCAAGCATACATCCTTCCCACCCGCCCCATAACCAGTCCTTTTCTTTACCAAATTCCTGTCCCAAAATGGAGTATCATTAATTCTAAGTCTATACCCTTCTGAAACCTCTGGCCTTTGTTCTTTCTAAGTAGCCAACCCCCCCACCTAACCCCACATAGCTAATTAAATAATTAAAAAAAATACATTTAAAAAAAAAAACCTTTCCTTTCACTGCCCTTTTATGACTGTTCTTTTTCTTTTTTCTCTCTCTCTCTTTCTTTCATTTTTTTTTCTTTTTCTCATTCTTGTCATCCCTTCTTCCTTAATCCTACAGCTTCCAAAGTCACAGCCCCCAGCCCCCACACCAACAAACAGTGTGCTTTTTTGAATTCACTGATACACATTTGGGAATTTCCTGTCACTGCTCTTTAATTACAGCTCTTTTTCTTATCTTTTCCCTTTTCTTTCTCTTGTCTCTCCCTCTCTCTCTCTTTTTTTAATCTTGTCATACACTTCTTCCTTATTCTTTGCCTGTATGAATTTGTGAATTATTTTGGGGAAGAAATCTGACTCAGAGTGGACTCTCTATGTGTGTACCTCTGCTCTAATTCCCTTTCCCCGCTTTTTTCCACTAGAATATACAGTGAATAGTAGATTTGCATAACTGTCTATTCTTGCAATCCCTTCTTCCTTTTCTCTTTCTTCACTGGGATTTGGTTGCTATTTTTTCACGGATTGGAGAAATTTTTTACCTAACTGGTAACGATTAAACTGCTTCAATACTTGCTTCAGTTGCTACTGTAATTCCTGAGGTTGGTGAGTACAATTGTCATAAAGGTATTTAGTACAGGGTTACTTGTACTCAAGACACAACAACTGAGGAACAACAGAGCATAAAAAAAAGAAACACATTAATCAAAAAAATGGGTAGATCAAAAACAAATAAAACTGCTACTCCAAGGAATGAAGACAACAGCCCAGAAGAAACTACAAATCAGCCAGAAGTAACCATAGATAAGAAAAGTATGCAAGCAATAATTAACTTATTAATCACAGAAATGAAAACAACATTGGAGGAAAGGAATGGCAGTATTAGGGAAACAACAGTTGAGACCCCCAAGGAAAATACTGATTATCTTGAGGCAATTAGAGAACTGAAAGCTGAAATAGCTGTAATAAAGAAAGAAGCTGAGGCAAGGGAAAACAGACTACCAGAAGCAGAAAACAGAATTAGTCAGACAGAGGATGAGTTAGAGAAAATGAAGAAAGAGGTGAAAGAGCTTAAAAAGAGATTGAGAGACACGGAAAACAACAACAGAGACATATGGAATGATCTCAAAAGAAGTAACATTCGTATAATTGGCCTGCCAGAGGAAGAAAGAGAGGAAGGGGAAGCAAACATTGTAGAGGAAATAATAGAAGACCTGAATAACAGAAAGGACATCAAGATTCAAGAGGCCCAGAGAGTACGAAATAGAATCAACCCAGACCTGAAGACACCAAGACACATCATAGTCACAATGAGAAGAAGTAAGGATAAAGAAAGGATCCTAAAGGCTGCAAGAGAGAAACAAAAAGTCACATACAAGGGAAAACCCATAAGATTATCTGCAGACTTCTCCACTCAAACTCTAAAAGTCAGAAGAGAATGGCAATATATCTATTGAGCCCTGAATGAAAAAGGGTTTCAACCAAGGATAATATATCCTGCTAGACTTTCATTCAAACTAGATGGAGGGATCAAAACCTTCTTAGATAAACAACAGTTAAAGGAGGCAACCATCACCAAGCCGGCCCTGAAAGAAGTTCTGAAAGACCTCTTATAAACAAGAACATCACTATAATACTTGCAATATATCAGAGCAAACAAATTTTTTTTGAACACTGGCACTACAATACATTAAATCCATAATATAAATAAATGTCAATGGCTTAAACTCACCCATCAAAAGGCACAGGGTGGGGGGATGGATCAGAAAACATAACCCAACCATATGCTGCTTGCAAGAATCACATCTGTCACAACAAGATAAACACAGACTTAAAGTGAAGGGATGGAAAACTATCATAAAGGCTAACGGACCACAAAAAAGGGCAAGAACAGCCATTCTCACTCAGACACGATAGATTTTAAATTAAATTAAGTAATAAAAGATAGACAAGGACATTACATAATGATTAGAGGATCAATCAGCCAAGAAGTCTTAACAATTATTAACATCTATGCACCCAATGAGGGACCATCTAAATACATTAAGAACCTACTAAAAGAATTTTAAAAATACATCAATTGTAATACAATAATAGTGGGAGACTTCAATACTCCACTCTTACACTTAGACAGATCAACAAAGCAGAGAACCAATAAAGATACAAGAGAATTGAATGAAGAGATCGACAGACAAGACCTCTTGGACATTTTCAGAGTCCTTCACCCCAAAAAACTGGAATACACCTTCTTTTCAAATCCACATAACACGTACTCAAGGATAGACCACATGTTAGGCCACAAAGACAGCATCAATAAATTAAAGAGCATTGAAGTCATCCCAAGTATTTTCTCAGACCACAGTGGAGTAAAACTAACATTTAACAACAAGCAGAAAATTATTGAAAGTCACAGAATTTGGAAACTAAACAACATACTCCTTAAGAACCACTGGGTCAGAGATTCACTCAAGCAGGAAATTAAAATGTTCCTGGAAACAAATGAAAATGAAGACACAACCTATCAAAATATTTGGGACACAGCTAAAGCAGTACTGAGAGGGAAACTTATAGCCATACAATCACATATTAAACACCAAGAAGAAGCTCAAATGAACGACCTTACTGCACACCTCAAGGACTAGAGGAAGAAGAACAAAGGAACCCGAAAGCAACCAGAAGGACAGAAATCACTAAGGTTAGAGCAGAAATAAACAACATCGAAAAAAAAGAACCATACAAAAGAACAATGAAGCCAAATGTTGCTTCATTGAAAGATTAAACAAAATTGACAAACCCCTAGCCAGACTCACCAAACAAAAAAGAGAGAAGACTCAAATTAATAGAATTGAAAACAATGGAGGAGATATCACAACTGACACCACAGAAATCCAGAGAATCCTGCAAAACTTCTATAAAGAACTATATGCCACCAAGCTAGAGAATCTGGAAGAAATGGAACAATTCCTAGAAACCTATGCCCTTCAAAACTGAACCAAGAAGAACTACAAAAGGTAAATGCACCGATCACAGACAAAGAAATTGAAACCGTTATTAAGAATCTACCCAACAACAAAAGTCCTGGACCAGATGGCTTCACAAATGAATTCTACAAAACTTTCAGGAAACAGTTAATACCCAAACTTCTTAAGCTATTCCATAAGACTGAAGAAACAGGAATACTCCCTTCCACCTTCTATGAAGCCAACATCACCCTGATACCAAAAGCTGATAGGGACAGAACAAAAAAGGAAAACTACAAACCAATATCTCTGATGAACATTGATGCCAAAATATTAAACAAGATCTTGGCCAACCAGTTACAGTAACATATCAAAAAGATTGTTCATCACGACCAAGTGGGATTCATCCCAGGAATGCAAGGCTGGTTCAACATCTGTAAGTCAATCAATGTCATTCACAACATCAATAAAAGCAAAGCCAAAAACCACATGATTATCTCAATAGATGCAGAGAAAGCCTTTGACAAAATCCAACACCCATTCATGCTCAAAACTCTACAAAAAATGGGAATAGATGGGAAATTCCTCAAGATAGTGGAGTCTATATATAGCTAACCTACAGCCAACATCATACTCAATGGGCAGAAGCTGATAGCATTCCCCCTCAGATCGGGGACTAGACAGGGCTGTCCACTGTCACCGTTACTCTTCAACATAGTATTAGAAGTTCTTGCCATAGCAATCAGGCAAGAGAAAGAAATCAAAGGAATACTGATTGGAAGGGAAGAAGTCAAGCTCTCACTATTTGCAGATGATATGATAGTATACATAGAAAAACCTAAAGAATCCAGCAGAAAATTACTGGAAGTTATTAGGTAATATAGCTAGGTATCAGGCTACAAAATCAATGTACAAAAATCAGTGGAATTTCTTTATGCAAACACTAAATCTGAAGAAGAAGACATCCAGAAATCACTCCCATTTACTGTTTCAGCAAAATCAATCAAATACATAGGAATAAAGTTGACCAAAGAAGTGAAAGACTTGTATGCTGAAAACTATGAGTCGCTACTCAAGGAAATAGAAACTGATACCAAGAATGGAAAGATACCCATGCTCATGGATTGGAAGAATAAATATCATCAAAATGAATATTCTCCCCAGAGCCATATACACATTTAATGCAACACCCATCAAAGTTCCACCAAGCTTCTTTAAGAGAATAAAACAAACACTACAATCATTTATCTGGAACCTGAAATCACCTAGAATTGCCAAAACCATCTTGAGGACAAGAAACAGAAATGGAGGCATCACACTACCAGACCTTAAATTATATTATAAAGCCATCATCATCAAAACAGCATGGTACTGGAACAAAAATAGGCACTCAGACCAGTGGAACAGAATTGAAAGCCCAGAAATAGATCCCAACACCTATGGGCATCTAATATTTGATAAGGGGGCCCAAAGGATTAAATGGAAAAGGAGGCTCTCTTCAATAAAAGTTTCTGAGAAAACTGGGTTGTAACATGCAGAAGAATTAAATTGAACCACTTTATCTCACCAGAAACAAAAATCAACTCCAAATGGATCAAAGACCTAGATGTCAGACCAGAAACAATCAAATACTTAGAGGAAAACATTGGTAAAACACTTTCCCACATACACCTCAAGGACATCTTTGATGAATCAAACCCAATTGCAAGGAAGACTAAAGCAGAAACAAACCAATAGGACTACATCAATTAAAAAGCTTCTACACTTCCAAAGAAACTATTAAACAAACAGAGAGACCCCTCACAGAATGGGAGATCTTCACATCCCATACATCAGACAAGAAACTAATCACCAAAATATATAAAGAGCTCAGCAAAATTAGCACCAAAAAAGCAAATGACCCCATCCAGAAATGGGCAGAGGATATGAACAGAACATTCACCTCAGAGGAGATCCAAAAGGCTAACAAACATATGAAAAACTGCTCTAGGTCACTGATTGTCAGAGAAATGCAAATTAAGACAACACTAAGATACCACCTCACTCCTGTAAGAATGGCATACATCAAAAAGGACAGCAGCAACAAATGCTGGAGAGGTTGTGGGGACAGAGGAACCCTTTTACATTGCTGGTGGGAATGTAAATTGGTACAGCCCCTGTGGAGAGCAGTCTGGAAAACTCTCACAAGGCTAGACATGGACTTTCCATATGATCTAGTAATTCCTTTCCTGGGGTTATACCCCAAGGACTCCATAACACCCAACCAAAAATAGGTATGTACTCCTATGTTCATAGCAGCACAATTCATAATAGCCAAAACCTGGAAGCTACCCAGGTGCCCAACAACAGATGAGTGGCTGAGAAAGCTGTGGTATACATACACAATGGAATACTATGCATTTATCAAGAACAATGAACCCACCTTCTCTGACCCATCTTGGACAGAGATTGGGGGAATTATGTTAATGTGAACTATGTCAGAAAGATAAAGATGAGTATGGGATGATCCCACTCATCAACAGAGGTTGACTAAGAAGATCTGTAACAGAAACTAACATCAGGACCTGATCAAATTGTAAGTAGGGCACCAAAGTAATAACCCTGTGGTGAGGGGTAGACATGCAGCTTCCTGGGACAGTGGGGGGTGGGAATGGGTGGGAGGGATGGGTCACAGTCTTTTGGTGGTGGGAGTGGTGTTTATGCACACTCCTAGCAAAATGTAGACATATAAATCAGTAGTTAATCAATATGAGAGGGGGAAAATCAATTGTATGTCTCAAAGTTTTTCAAAACACAAACTGAATCTTTTTAATATATAGGCTGTGTATTTGATATGCGGACTCTCTCAAAAGCCTAGACCAAGTAGATTAGAAGCACCCAATAGCACAGCTATATACAAGATACTGGATACTGTACAGTAAACCATAACAAAAGGACTTTTCAAAGTTAACCCAATTACCAAATAATGTAGATGATAACATTAACTATCGATTGTCTTTTTGAACCCTAAGACAGCAGGAACCTTACATCTCCATTTTAGAGCCCCTACTTTCCCCAGTCCTGGAACCCTTGGATAGGGCCCACTTTCCCGTATGCCTCTCCCAATCCATACCAAATAATATTGCATCCGCCGATCACAATCTAACCAACGCAGCGATTGCCACCTCAACATGCTTCACCTCAGACTGTGTCCAGAGACTTCATATCACGTGTGGAATGACAACCCTTCAGCTTCATTACTCGGGTGAGACCTTTCCTTTTATAAATTTCATCTCGTGGTTTACTTTCTAACAAAGTCCCATAACCTAGATATACACCAGTTTCTGTGAGAGAGAGCTTATGTTCACACGTATCCATAAACTACTGCAAAATATATACCTGAAAGAAGTACACTAGAGTTTTCAGTGAGTACCTCCCTGACACTTCCTCTCCACTATTCCAAGCTTTGGGCCCATGATTGCTCAACAATTTGTTTGGCCTCGTATGTTAACTCTCTTTTCTATCACCAGGTTCCAGATGCCACCAGGATGCTGGCCAGGCTTCCCTGGATTGAAGATCCCACCAATGTGTCCTGGAGCTCAGCTTCCCCAGAGACACACCTTACTAGGGAAAGAGAGAGGCAGACTGGGAGTATGAACTCACCTTTCAACGCCCTTATTCAGCAGTTAAGCAATTACAGAAGCCAGACCTTCTACCTTCTGCAACCCTCAATGACCCTGGTTCCATGCTCCCAGAGGGACAGAGAATGGGAAAGCTATCAGGGGAGGGGCTGGGTTATGGAGTTTGGGTGGTGGGAATTGTGTGGAGTTATACCCCTCCTACCTTATGGTTTTGTTAATTAATCCTTTCTTAAATAAAATTAAATTAAAAAAAAAGAAAGAAAGAATGAAAGAGAAATGAAAACTACAATTTTTTCCAGGTCTTTTCTTTAGAAGTCTGAAATGTGTTTCATTAAATTAGGAATGATGCTTTTCTCTCCTTTTTTATTATTTTATTTTATTTTTTCTTTATTTGATGGGGGTTTAATAGCTTATAGTCAACAGTACAATACTGTAGTAGGTACATAACAACATTTCTCAGTTTTCTACAAAACAGTGTATCTCCCACCTAGATCTTCTTACACCATCATGTTTCAGGGCCTGAACTCATTCCATCACCTCAAAACCCATTACTTTGTTGAAATACGCTGAATCCAGTCCAAATTCTGCTTTGTGTTTTCCCTTATATTCTTATTTTTCAATGTCTATGAGTTGCATCATCTCATTTTCATCCTTCTCTTTCTGGCTTATCTCACTTAACTTGATTCCTTCAAGCTCCATCCAAAATAAGGTAAAGAAAGTGAATTCATCATTTTTAATAGCTGAGTAGTATTCCATTGTGTATATGTACCACAACTTACTCTGCCATTCATCTGTTGTTTGCTACCTGGATTGCTTCCATGTTTGGGCTATTATAAATTGTGCTACTATGAACATAGGTAAATAAAGATATTTTAATGGGTGTATTTGGTTCTATAAAATATATCCCCAGGAGAGGAATTGTAGTGTCATAGGGTAGGCCCATTTCCAGCCTTCTGAGAGTTTTCCAGACTGCTCTACACAGAGGTTGGACCAACTTACATTCCTAAGAGCAGTGCAGGAGTGTTGTTTTATCCCTACAACCTCTCCAGCATAAAGATTTGCTATCATTTCTGATATATGACATTCTCACAAGAGTGAAATTGCTGGCGCTCATGTGGAGTGGCTCCCACTGGGGGGAGATAAGCCTCAGACCCTCCCTAACCAGTTCTAGTGACTGCATGAAATAGAAAGAGGTATTGGGAGATATTCTGGTAAGAATATCCGTTTATTTGGAGATGGGTAGAGGCTTTTTAAAAAATATTTATTTATTTTCCCTTTTGTTGCCCTTGTTGTTTTATTGTTGTAGTTATTACTGTTGTTATTGATGTCATTGTAGTTGGATAGGACAGAGAGAACTGGAGAGAGGAGGGTAAGACAGAGGGGGGAGAGAAAGATAGACACCTGCAGACCTGCTTCACTGCTTGTGAAGTGACTCCCCTGCAGGTGGGGAGCTGGGGGCTCAAACCAGGATCCTTACATGGGTCCTTGCGCTTTGCGCCAAATGCACTTAACCCATTGACTCCCAGGTACAGGTTTTTATACTGAGTTAAACAAAGGACATTTTTCACATATGTCAGAAGTTACAGGTTTCTTAACGGTCAGCTTGCCCCCATGGTAGGGGGTTGGCATGACAAGAATTGATGAGATACATAAAGGTCAAGACAATTAGTTTCCAAGATGCAGGCAAGTTAATTATCCAAAGGTATTTGAGAAAAGTGTAGGGGTTAAACCAGTAAGGTGAAGTAGAGAAGGAGAAAAACAAAGCTTGATATAAATCACAGATATCAAAGTGTACAAGGAAATAGAATATGGGGTCTCATTGGCAGGGGTGTATGATAGAGTGTGTTCTCCTATATGATCAAAAGAATTTATAGTAAATGTGTGAACTTTGAATGAACCTGAAGCAAGCAGCCACTTAGTCTTCTAGCAGGAGAATGAACTAAGTATGAGAGGGAGTAGGCATTCCATGAGCTTGAGACACTAACAAGGAGAAACTGAGTCTGGGAGACTTTTCCTCTTGGCTCATCTCTATAAGGAGAGAGGCTAACAAGTGGGGTGTCTTTCCAGACCTCCGTCCTTCTGAATTCTTTGTTTTTGTATGTATAGCATCATATCATTTGCAAATAGTGACAATTTGACTTCTCTTCCTATCTGTATATCACTTAATTCTTTGCTCTTGTCTAATTGCTATGGTAAGAACTTCCAATACTGTGTTGAATAGTAATGATGATGGACAGCCCTCTATAGTATCTGATATGAGGAAAAATGCTTCCAGTTTTTTGTTATTGATTATAATGTTGGTGATAGGTTTGTATATGGACTCCACTATGTTAAGGAATCTTCCATCTACTCTCATTTTTTTATAGTGTTTTGATTATGAAGGGATGTTGGATTTTGTTAGAGGTTTTCCTTAACTATTTCCTATCATATGGTTTCGGTTTTTCTCTTTAATTAATGTGGTGATTCACATTAAGCAATTTACATACATTAAACAGCCTTGCATCACTGGGATAAATCCCACTTAATCATGATGTACAATCTTTTTAATACATTGTTATATCCTGTTGGCTAGAATTTTATTTAATATTTTAGCATCTATGTTCATCAGTGAACATAACTGGTAGTTTCCTTTTTTTTTTGGTCCCTATCTGCTTTTGATATCAGGATGATGTTGGCTTCATATACAGTTGAAGAGAGTATTCTTGAGTCTTCAATCTTTTGAAATATCTTTAAAATTAGAGGTATTAACTCTCCCTTTGTGGTTTTGCAGATTTCACTTGTAAAATCACCTGGTCCAGGACTTTTATTGTTGGTGAAGTTCTTGATTAACTGTTTCATTTCTTCTCATTCTTTTTTTATTTTTTTGCTGTGATTGGCTTGTTCATGTTTTTTGTTCCTCTGTTTAATTTTGGTAGTTTGTGTGTATTTAGGACTGGCCATTTCTTCAAGGTTCTCTAGCTTGGAGGCATATAGTTGTTCATAAAAGCATTCCTTTGGATTTCTGAGGTGTCTGTTTTGATCTTCTCCTACCAAGTTTTCTCCATTTTTTATTTAGTGAGTTTGGCCAAGGGTTTGTCAATTTTGTTTACCCTTTTGAAGACCTTCTATATGGTTTTCCTGTTTTTGATGCTCTTTATTTTTGCCCTAATTTTAGTTATTTCAGTCCTGTTGGCTGCTTTAGGGTTCTAGTTTTCCTCTTTTTCTAAGATCTTAAGGTGTGTAGTTAGGTTGTTTGAGCTTTTTCTTGTTTTCTTTTTTTAATATTTATTTATTTATTCCCTTTTGTTGCCCTTGTTGTTTTATTGTTGTAGTTATTATTATGTCATCATTGTTGGATAGGACAGAAGGAAATGGAGAGAGAAGGGGAAGACAGACAGGGGAGAGAAAGATAGACCTACAGACCTGCTTCATTGCATGTGAAGTGACTTCTGTGTAGGTGGGGAGCCAGGCTCAAACCTGTATCCTTCCACCAATCCTTGTGCTTTGCGCCACATGCACTTAACCCGCTGTGCTACCACCTGACTCCCTTTTTCTTGTTTCTTATGTGTGCCTGTATAGGATGTTATCCTTGGACTTCTGCTGCTCCTGGTAAAGTATTTGGCTGTTTCACTTCCTGTTCAGAACCAGCCCTTTCCAAGTATGGCTTCTTGAGTTCCAAGAAACTTTTTCACTCCTTTCCCACCCACTGGCCACAATCTATACTAAGCTGTGTCTTAGTGAGTTTCTGAAGAAATACTAGTTGTATTTTGTTAAATTTTTCAGATGAATTTTTGTTGTTTTTCCTAGTTCATCAAGAGAACCATGTGAAAAGGCTCCTATTCCATAGACATGCTTCTGAACCACCACCACCTTATTTTTTTATTTGTAATCCTTCTATTTTCAAGGAAAAAATGAACAAAGGATAACACTCTTCATATTGCATTACTCTGTCAAATATTCTGCTTATCTCTTCATTTATAAGTACCCTATGCTTACACTTGGTGAGCCTAGATAATGTAAAATAATCAAAAGTAAAATAAGTTTATAAGCAACCTTAATTTCACCAGCAATCATAACATTTTTTTAGAGTTCAAAGCAATGCACTCCTAGTTTCTAGGATTTTTAAAAAAATATTTTTAAACTTTATTTAATTTAGTAGTTCAGAGATACATTTAGAGGTAAAGGGGATGGAAGGGGATAGAGAAAAACAGAGAGATGCCTGTAGCACTGCTTCATCTGCAATATTCCAGCCTTTAGGTTCATGATTAGTCAACAATTTGTTTGGCTCTATATGTTAACTCTTTTTTCAGCCACCAGGTTCCAGATGCTGTCATGATGTCAACGAACTTCCCAGGGAAGACAGCCTCACCAGTATGTCCTGGAGCCCCACCTCCCCAGACCCTTACCCCACTAGGGAAAGAGAGAAGTAGGTTGGGAGTATGGATCAACCTGTCAACACTCATATTCAGTGGGGAAGCAATTACAGAAGCCAGACCTCTCACCTTCTTTACCCCATAATGACCCTGGGTCCATACTCCCATAGGGATAAAGAATTTGGTAAGTTTTTTTCCATTATTTCCTCTAGAATGTTTACTCCTCCTTCGTCTCTTTCTTCCTCTGGCAGGCCAATTATACAAATGTTACTTCTTTTGAGATCATCTTATATGTATCTGTTGTTGTTTTCAGTATCTCTCAATCTTTTTTTGAGCTCTTTTATACCTCTTTCTTATTTTTATTTAGCTCATCCTCTGTCTGGCTAATTCTGTGTTCTGCTTTTGTTATCCTGCTTTCCCTTCCCTCAGCTTCTTTCTTCTGTTCAGTCATAGCTTGTTCTGCTAATTGACTTTTTATTTCAGCTATTTCAGCTATTTCAGCTTTCAGTTCTCTAATTACCTTGAGGTAGCTTGTGTTTTCCTTGAGGGTCATATCTGTTGTTTTCCTAATTCTGATATCCCTTTCTTCCATAGTGTCTTCATTTCTACTATTATTAGTTTTATTATTGCTTACATACTTATCTATGCACACACAACACAAAATATAGACATTTTTAACTCAAATATCCAAAGACATAAATTCTTCTTCTTCTAGTGTTTGCCCTTCTTCCGTAGCCAGTCAACAGTGTCAGGTTGAGCCTGATGTAAAGTTTCGAGACCTCCTTTGAATCTGGAGAGGTGGCAGTCATTGACTATGTGGGTCATAGTCTGTCTGGAGCATAAATAAAGAATTGTGAATAAAAAAAAGTCAATAAATAAAAAAGACTTAAAAATCTTCAATCTAGAGGCCTGAAGTTATTTCATCTAATAGAGCACACACTTTACCATATAAAGACCCAGATTTGAGTCCTATCAACCTCTGCAGAGCACCTGAACAGGGTGGCATGGCCTGTAGTGTCTCTCCTCTACCTCTAATTATCTCTCCCACTATGTCTCTCCTTTACCATTAAAAAAAGAAAGACAAAGAGACCATGAGTAGTGGTGGAGTCATGTAGGCATGAAGAATCAGGAAAACTCTGGTAACAAAAGTAACTCTATAAACAGCTATACACTTTATTATAGCATAAGTTTGTTCTATAATGACAAAAAAATATGGTATTAGCAGTATTTTCATTATATGTTTACTGAATAGCTTTCCATGACCATATGGCAGGTTCCAAATGTAGGAGTAGAATAACATAATAAATGGTCACTGTAAAAAGAACTTAATATTCTTGTGACCTAAATTAAATTCTCTTTTTGACAGAAATAAGGAATACTTTTTCTTTAGTATGAATTTCTAAAATATGTGTAGCTATATAATACCTAACCTATATTTTACAAGGTACTGAACTTCTAAGATAGATTACTTCAAATGTACTTTGTTTTACAATTGGAAAATAAACAATTTATAGAATTCAGTCTGTTCTTAAAATGCCAGTTAAATAATAATTAAATTAAAATATGTTTTAGTTAATAATAATTATCTTGCTTGACTAAAATTAACCACTATAATTGTAAATATATAAGAGAGAAAAGCAACCATACTTATTAAATCCCACTTCACTCACCTGCTAAGTACCCTATAATAAAATTCCTATAGTTTCCCCTTTCATCTTTCAAGTAAAATATTACAGATGTTTACTATGTCAAAAGAAATAATATCATTAGTCAGAGCTCTGTTTGAGAACATAGTTATTTGGCAGTGTATGCTTAGAATAAGGAAGAACCCACAATTTATGTTGATTTTTCTAGTGAAAGTGTAAATCCAAATTACTTTCCCAGTGACTATCAGAAAGAAGATTAGAATTGAGAAACTTGGAAAGAAAACAAAATACAAGGGGAAATGTTCGAGTAGTCTTAAGTGTTGAATGGGAAATGTCAAACGATTTAATGAGATCATTCAGAAACACAGACACTTTGAGGGTTTTCTTCTTAAAAGCAAGTAGTAGCAATTTGAATTGACCTCACTTTTTTCTGAAGACTAAAATTAGCCACTATAATTGTTTTTAATTAATTAATTAATTTTTAATTGTAGCTATTATTGTTGCTGTTATTGATGTTGTCATTGCTGGATAGGACAGAGAGAATGGAGAGAGGAGGGGAAGATAGAGAGGAGAAGAGAAAGAGACACCTTCAGACCTGCTTCACTGCCTGTGAAGCAACCCCTGCAGGTGGGGAGCCGGAGGTTCAAAACAGGATCCTTATGCAGTCCTTGCGCTTTGCACCACCTGTGCTTAACCCACTGTGCTACCGCCTGACTCCCTGTTTTTTATTGTTTTTATTTATTTTATTTATTGTTTTATTGTTTTTATTCGTCGGGATGCGGCATCATCTAAGTTCATTTCCCACGTCTACGCTCGACTGGACCTGACAATATACGCGGATATCTTCGCCCACCCTGTTCAACGCTTGACGTCTCGTCACCCAATCTGGTCCCCTACGCCTACACTGATCTTCTCTGTTCCAGTCTCTTGGAAACAGAGCTGGCAGTCAGCTGAGGTAAAGAACAAACACCTCATCACAGACCCCTGCAAGCGTCAACCCGGCTTTGACCTAGCACGTTATGATTGGGCCCTCCTCAATCGCTATCGAACAGGACATGGCCAGTACACCGCTATGTTCCATCGCTGGGGAGCCAGAGACGACCCGAACTGCCCCTGCGGCTCCAGACAGACTATGACCCACATAGTCAACGACTGCCACCTCTCCAGATTCAAAGGAGGTCTCAAAACTTTACATCAGGCTCAACCTGATGCTGTTGACTGGCTATGGAAGAAGGGCAAACGCTAGAAGAAGAAGAAAAAATTGTTTTTATGTTACAGAGTTTCTTAACAAGAAGTTAATATTGTTTTCAGAAATGTGAAACATAAAATTTACATTTATCAAGAGAAATTAATAGGAAATGCTTTGTATTATAGTAGAACTACTTCAAGTTTTTATAAACCGGTCATTCTTTTTAATAAACTCCACTAGTATAGTTAAGTGTTTCTGTATACAAATCAATATGTACTTGAGTGAGAGTCTTAGCTTGAGAGGCAGAAAGTCAAAAACTGAAGTATCTCAAATCCCCACTACTAAAAAAGAATATGAAAATAAAGAAACCACTTAAAATATTATAATAAAATTCACTAGAAAGATACTTAATATATATCCACTGGCAAAATTCTGATACCTCTGTATGTTGACACTGATTATTCTAAAGCATTACTCTTATTAGATTTAATAATCCTCTATTGTTTTGGAAAGTATACACATTTGACTTGCACACATCTGTGGATATCCAAAGGCTTCATTCTAAGAGCTTAATAGTAATTGAGACTGGCCAAGGGTTTATCAATTTTGTTTACCCTTTCAAAATAAAACAGCTCCTAGTTTTCTTGATCTTCTTTATGGCTCTTTATTTTCAATGTTGGGAGAAATATGAATACCAAATGATCTTATTATTAGCGGGGCTTAATAAAGTGGGGACAGCACAAAGTGAAACATGGACTGGACATGATATATTGCTCCAAAGCAAAAGACTGGTGAAAGAGGGAGATGGTGCATAGGAAGAAAACTCTGGGGGTCTAATTTATAATGAAATTGTATGCATATGTCAATGATTGAACTATAAAGCAGTAACCCCTTAATTAAAAAAGCTTAAAAAATAGTAATTGATAAGTATGTTTGGCTCTAAAATATATATGGAAATATAAAACTTCCTTGTACTAGCAAAATATAAATGATCATGATCACTATACGTAATACTAAAAATTAATAGTAAGCATAAGAAATATGTCTTCTTTGAAAAATAATTTATGTTTAAATAGTTAATTTATCTTAAATCATACCCCGTACCAGAGCAATTTAAGGTCAGTTTAAAGTGTTAACTTGTCTGATCAGTCTCTAAATATTTCTAAAAATTATTCTGCTTATTGATGTTGGTTTGCTAGGAAGTAAAGACTAGAAATGAAGAGTAATACAGCCAAACGATTGCAATGTGCTTCAGCACTGCAAAAGGCAAAAGCTGCTTTTTAATTGTATGTATATCTGAGGGCATATCAAAACTCAAGTCTTGATTGTTATGATTAATTGCAATGCCATAAACTAACTTAAAATATGATCTCTAAGGGTATACATCTCTTTATAGTTATAATTATCCCTGGAGTGTGTGGTGGATCTACTGATTTGAATATAATCAATACGATTATAGCAAAGGTGATTCAATATCATTTCCATTTTTCTGACTGAAAATTTTATCTTGTTAGCAGACCTCCTTTTAATTGCCTTCTCTACTAATATGTTTCATGAAGTAAATATGCATGTGGTTGAGGCCCACATGACAAAGAATTGAAGTTGACTTCCAGCCATCAACAGTATGGAAGGAACCATTTTTTGCCAGCAAGCACTGATTGATCTTAGAAGCTTGTATTTCTCTAGCTGATCTTTCAAATAAAAATACAGTATTTAGATTTACATCCATTATGTGACATCAGATAAGAGACTAATAACCAAAATATACATATTAGCACCAAAAAAGCAAATGACCCCAAAAATGGGCAGAGGATATGAACCAAAACATTCACTTCAGAGGAGATCCAAAAGGCTAACAAACATATGAAACACTGCTCCAGGTTGCTGATTATCAGAGAAATGCAAATTAATACAACATTGAGAAATCATCGCACTCCTATGAGAATGGCATACATCAAAAAGGACAGCAGCAACAAATGCTGGAGAGGCTGTAGGGACAGAGGAACCCTTCTGCACTGCTGATGGAAATGTAAGTTGGCCCAGCCTCTGTGGAGAGCAGTCTGGAGAACTCTCACAAAGCTAGTCATGGAACTTCCATATGACCCAGTAATTCCTCTCCTGGGGATATACCCCAAGGATTCCACAATGCCCAATCAAAAAGATATGTGTACACCTATGTTCATAGCAGCAAAATTCATAATAGCTAAAACCTGGAAGCAACCCAGGTGCCCACAAGAGATGAATGGCAGAGAAAGCTGTGGTATATATACACAATGGAATACTATGCATCTATTAAGAACAATATACCACCTTCTCTGACCCATTTTGGATGGAGCTAGAAGGAATTATCTTAAGTGAGATAAGTAAGAAATACAAAAATGAGTTTAGGATGATCCCACTCATCAACAGAAGTTGAGAAAGAACAAAAAGGGAAACCAAAAGCAGGATCTGACTAAATCAAGAGTAGGCCACCAATGTAAAAACCCTGTAGTGAGGGGGAGGGTAGACATTCAGCTTCCCAGGATGGCGTGGTGGGTGGGATGGGACACAGTCTTTTGGTGGTGGGTATGGTGTTTATGTACACTCCTATTAAATTGTAGTCATAAATCACTATTTAATTAATATGAGAGGGGCAAATTGATTGTATGTCTCAAACTTTTTAAAACACAGACTGAGTCTTTTTAAGACATAGGCTGAATCTTTGGTATGTGGACTCTTTCAAAAACCTAGACCAGGTAGAACAGAAGCAACCAGTGGCACAGCTATATACAAGATGTTGGGTATTATACAGCAAATCCTAACAAGGGAACTTTTCAAAGTTAACCCAATTACTAAGTAATGTGATGGTAACAATAACTATCCATTGTCTTCTTGAACCCTATGACAGCAGGAACCCCACATTTCTACTATAGAGCCTATAATTCCCCCAGTCCTGGAACCTGAGGGTGGGGCCCACTCTCCTGCATGCTTCTCTCAGTTCAAATCAAATAATATTGCACCCGCCGATTGCAACCTAATCAACACAATGAGTACCACCCCAGCATTCTTCACTTCAGACTGTGTCCAGAGACTTCAGGTGTGGAACGACAACCCTTCAGCTTCATCACTTGGGTGAGACCATTCCTTTCATAGTATTCTTTAATCCCATTCCAGATAGTTCACTTCCTAACAAAGTCTTAAAGCCTACATATAGTCCAGGTCCCCTGAGATAGAGCTTATGTTCACACGTACCCATAAACTAGGGCAAAATATATACCTGAAAGCAGAAGTACACAAGAGTCTACAGTGAGTACCCCCCAACACTTCACCTGCACTATTCCAGCCTTTAGGTCCATAATTGTTCAACAATTTGTTTGGCTTTGTATGTTAACTCTCTTTTCAGCCACCAGGTACCAGAGGCCAGCAGGATGCCAACCAGACTTCCCTGGACTGATGACCCCACCAACGTGTCCTGGAGCCCAGCTTCCCCAGTGACCCGCCTTACTAGGGAAAGAGAGAGGCAGACTGGGAGTATGGACCTACCAGTCAACGTCCATGTTCAGCCGGAAGCAATTACAGAAGCCAGACCTTCCACCTTCTGCAACCCACAACCACCCTAGGTCCATACTCCCAGAGGGATAGATAATGTGAAAGCTATCACAGGAGGGAATGGGATATGGAGACCAGGTGGTGGGAATTGTGTGGAGTTGTACCCCTCCTATCCTACAGTTTTGTTAATGTCTTCTTTCTTAAATAAATAATTAAATTTTAAAAATTACATTAAGATGCAGAAGTCTAATGCCATGTGCTGTTACACCTGGCTGAAGGTCTACATTACCGTACATAAGGAACCTGGTTCAAGTCTCTGATACCCACCTGCAGGGAAGAAACTTTATGAGCAGTGCTGCAGTTGTCTCCCTGTCCCCCTCTATCTCTCTGTTAATTAAGAGAAAAAACTCAATGTCTTTCTTTCTCTCTTCAAAATACATAAATTAAAATATTTTAAATATAGAAATCAAAATGAAATATAATTATGCACAGTTTAGTGTTTAACAGTTTCATTTATTGTTTTCTTCCTATATTGTAATTAAATATATATATATATATATATTTCTATTAAATGTAGAAACCTTGTATATAAACACTATTTATGTTTCTTCCTGGTATCAGTTATAGGTCACCGATGTATGTGAATTAATATGGTTGGTGATAAATGACACTTGCCTCCTTAATATGAGTTTAGTATAGCTATACAAATTCTCTAAAATAAATGAGAACTGTTTGTATTTTAAAATATCTCTTATTAAATACTTTTAAAAATAAATCAGTAAGAAAGTAAATAATCAGCTAATGCAGCAATATTAGAAATGAAAATTTCAAACATATAATGAAAACTGTGAAAAACTAGAAAAAGTTAAGCAGGGTGCTACAAAGAAGAATTTCTTTTGGGAAATGAATTCAAATAGGAAACTCTTCAAAAAACTAAACAGATAAATCTTAAATAAAGCATAGTTTCCATATCTGATTTATTACTCCAACTACTTCACTAGTTGTCATTCTTTAAAAATGCCATGAAGAGTCTCATTATACTGAGAAGAGTATGTCCATTTCTAGCCTATTTACAATGAAGAATTAGAGACTTAAATTGTTTCTAATCGTCTAAAAAGTTAATTATGCAAAAAAGAGTATTAAATAAAAGACAAGTTTGACATATTAAAAAGGTCTGAATAAGACTTTTACAAAGTTCAGTGGTCTGGGAAGTGGCACAATAGATAAAGCACTGAATTCTCAAGTATGAGGTCCTGAGTTCTATCCCCAGCAGTACGTGTACCGCAGTGATGCCTGGTTCTTTGTCTCTCTCCTTCTATCTTTCTCACTAATAAAATAAATAAAATGCTTTTTTTAAAAAAAATACCTTTATAAAGTTGACATAAGACATCCAGATAAAAGACTAACTACATTGTCAATCCTAAAGGGGTATAAGAACTGAAAGACCATAAACAACAAAGTCTAATAGGAAGTTTCAAGTGTCAACTCTGCTCATATTGAGATGATAATATAGCCTATACAATTAATATAGATTGAAAACTAAAGGAGCAAAAGGAGGGATTTTCAGTTATCTTGGAATCTGAGTGGATATGTGGAATTAAAGGATGAGAACAGTTTTAAAAATAGTCAGGTGCATTAAGAACCCGATTAACAACAGGATATTCACCAAAGAAGAGATCCAAAAGGCCAAGAGAGATGTGAGAAAAAAATATCAAAATCACTGTTTATTAGAGAAATGCAAAGACAACACTGAGGTGCTAAATAATTTATACCTGTGAGAATGTCATGCATTAAGAAGGACAGTAGTAACACATACTCAAATGTTATAGGGATATTAGAATTTTCTAAACTGTTGTTGGGATTGTAAATTGGTGGAGAAAAGACTAGGGAACTCTCAGAAAGCTAGAAATGTACATCCCCTCTGGCCTGGCAATTCATCTCCTGGGGATATATCCTAAGGAAATAAACACATCCATCCAAAGAAATCCATGTACATTGTATACTGATGTTCACAGCAGCACAGTTTGTAACAGCCCAAACTTAGAAGCAACTGTAGTGTCCAACAACAGAATGCCTAAGAAAGTTATGGTATATGTACACAATGAAATACTACTGAGCTACTATTAAGAATAATAAAATCACCTTCTTCACTTAATCTTAGTTGGAGCTTAAAGTAATTATGTTAAGTGAGATAAGCCAGAAAGAGAATGAATATGGGGTGCTCTCACTCATAAACAAAGCTTAAGAAACAAGAATAGAAAGGGGGAACAAAATAAACCTGGACTGGTTTGGTTTATTATACCAAGCAAAGGATTCTGGGAAAGGAGAGCTGGTTGAGAGGGTTGGGAGGAGGGGGTGGGAGGTGTAGGCCCTGGTATGTAACAACAGAAAACCTAATTTGGGGGTGAGAGTGTTTTTCAGACACCTATCATGGTGACATGAGAAATTTTACTCATGTGTCAGTAACTTAACCATGAGCCATTAACTCACCAATAGGCTGTAGTGCAGAGGGTTAAGTGCATGTGGCACAAAGCAAGGACCAGTTAGGTTGGTGCTCCTGGATCCCCACCCGCAGGGGAGACACTTCACAGGCTGCGAAGCAGGTCTGCAGGCAGCTCTCTATTTCTCTTCCCCTCTATCTCCCCCTTCTCTCTCAATTTCTCTCTGTCTCTTTCCAATAACAAATTTTTTAAAAAAAGAGATAAAAAAGATTCTCTTCAAACATGGAAAATAACCTGACTAAGATAATTATGGAATTGATGGCTGTGATTCAGTTGGAAAAATGCCATCATTACATACGTGATCTAACTAAACAGAATATTGCATGCCCAGCTTATTAGGAAAGTGTCATACATTTATCTATATTACATTTTCTGTGATTTGTGGACTTAGCAATATTGCATATAAAGAAGGCAATTTTAAGTATTAGTAACTAGAGGCACAATCTGATGCAGAATAACTGTGTCTTAACATTTAGACATTAGACTAATTTATTATCTCTTTCTAAAGTCTAATATCATGGAAACTAATGCTCAAAATTTGGGTTGTATAACTCTCAGGAAGCAATTATAATCTTTGTAAAATTTTCTTTCTGTTCAGTATGTTAAGATAGAAAATTTCCAAAGGGTAGAGCCAAAAGCCATTCCAAATTAATTGTACCTAACCATAAACTGTATTATTCATTGAGCTATTTTGAATCTGGCAGAGAATGTACAATAAAATCTATTCATGTTACTCAGTTCCTAAAGAGAGCTGCTGTGGCTGGGAAGATGGTACCTGGGAGGTGGAGCAGTGTAGAGCATGAGGTTTGCAATGTGAAGGTACCAAGTACTACTATCCCTCACTCTTTATATACAAAACTGCTGCATTGGTTTGTTTCTCTGATTAAAATATAATATGTGTATGTAATGATTATCATTACAGGAGGGAGAGAAAAAGGACTAGAGACTAGAGTACGTGACATAAGGTGACTCAGGGAACCTGAAATCTCTTCGACATCAGGCATGAATGTTCGTGCTCTAACAGATTGAATCACTTCTCCATCCCTGCTGAAATAAATAAATCTTTTAAAAGCTAGCTTCTGAATCTTTGTAACAAATTTCAAAGTGGGTATTTCTATTAAAGTATTATAAGAAATTAATTATATCAACCTTTTATACATGTGTGAATTTTTATAAAATAGAATTCACTATAATTTAAATAATGTGATTTGTGGTATGGAGGACAAATAAAGTATTACTTTCCTCTCTGTTATTTTAAAAAGTATTTCCTTATTGTATCTGCTGTGGCAATTCTATTAATGAATTCTATTAACTCTAATAGATCATCCTTTTTCTAATAATGAAAATATTTTTAAAATGTAAATGTTCAAATGTGTAATTTATTCATTTAAATGGATGCACATACCTGAGATAAAAAAAATATATCAGTAATAAAACATTCATTGAAGGCCCGGGTGATGGCTCACCTGGTTGAGGGCATGTATTACAATGCACAAGGAACCAGGTTTGAGCCCCCGATCCTCACCTGCAGGGGGAAAGCTTTACAAATGGTGAAGCAGGGCTGCAGATATCTTTCTGTCTCTCTCCCTCTCTATCACCCTCCTCCCTATTGATTTCTGGCTGTCTTTATCCAATAAATAAAGATAATAATAAATTTAAAAAATGAAAAAAATATTGATTGAAATCCAGTGAACTTACTTGATTTAAGAACAAAAGAACAAGACTGTACTTCATCCTGCTATAATGTTTACAGAGCATTTCTTTAAAACTCAGTAGCATCTGTTGAGTGATTAGGAAACTTTTCAAATCTTTCCTAAGACTGTAGCAAAGTAAAACAATATATTATACTTTTGTATAAGTTCTTTGGCAGTAAGTATCCATGTGCAAGTATGTATGAAGTATATTATAAGCTTCCGTAAAAATGAATTTGTATTGTTCTAAGTTTCAAATGATAGAAACCAATTTAGACTACTGAAACCAAGAAGAAAAAGGTAGTGGAAAGATAGCTCACTTAGGTAATTCACCTATTTTGTTATTCCTGCAACCCAAGTTCAAGTCTAGGACCTAGTGCACTGGAGGAAGCTTTGGTGCTGAGTTAACTTTCCCTCTCTCCTCTCTCTGTTTTCCAATAAAACAGGAGGAAGAGAAGGAGGAGGGGAAGGGGGAGGAAAGAGGGAGGGTATGGAAGGGGAGGTAGAGGATTTGGAGGGGGAAGGGGAGGGTTTGGAAGCAGAAGGGGAGAAAGTAGGTGACGAGGAAAAAGAATTGTAAGGCTACCAGAAGAAACACATTCATCTAGAATATTGGAGAATTCTATATTATGAATATGACTAGTGTTGTAATAAACTGGAATACACAGCATAAGTCTTTATCACTGAATCAGTCATTAACATGAATCTAATAGCCAGCATGCCAATGCCCAAAATTTGAGAAAGTCAGTATATGTCCTTAAGGCAAAAGCAATCTCAGAGGTCACAGTGCTCCCCAAAAGTATGACAACTGAAATAAGTGAAATTATATATATAATACAAAAAGCAAAATTATATAGGTGTATTAAAAATAAAATGATAGTGTCCAGCAGTATCTACTAATGAAGTTGCCTTTGCACATATAACTTACAAAAGTTATACATATTGGATTGAACTCGGCCTCATACAGACAAAGCATGCAGTCAGCTACTGGAAAACACTCTGACACAATTTATACATAGCTTTAAAATGGTGTATATTAAAACTTTATGTACCTATATTTTCATATTTCATTGACTATTAGTCAAATAAATATTGTTTTGCCTTAGTATTTTTTTTTCTGTTCTTCTTTCTCAACTTCTGTTGATGAGTGGGATCATCCCATACTCATTTTTATCTTTCTGACTTTATCTTTCTCACTTAACATAATTCCTTCTAGCTCCACCCAAGATGGGTCAGAAGAGGTGGCTTCTTTGTTCTTAATAGCTGCATAGTATTCTACTGTGTAAATATACCACAGCATTCTCAGCCACTCATCTGCCATTGGACACCTGGGTTGCTTCCAGGTTTTAGCTATTGTGCTACTATGAACATAGGTGTACATATATCTATTTGGTTGGTGTTATGGAGTCCTTGGGGCATATCCTTAGGAGAGGAATTACTGGGTCATATGGAAGGTCCATGTCTAGCCTTGTAGCCTTGTGAGAGTTCTCCAGAATGCTCTCCACAGAGACTGGACCGATTTACGTTCCCATCTGCCATGCAGAGGATTTCTTTGTCCCCACAGCCTCTCCAGCATTTGTTGCTGCTGTCCATTTTAATGTATGCCATTCTCATAGGAGTGAGGTGGTATCACAATGTTATATTTATTTGCATTTCTCTGACAATCAGTGACCTGGAGCAATTTTTCATGTGTTTGTTAGCCTTTTGGACCTCTTCTGTAGTGAATGTTCTGTTCATATCCTCTGCTCATTTTTTGGTGCTAAGTTTGCTGAGCTCTTTGTTTATTTTGGTGTTTAGTCTCTTATCTGATGTATGGCATGTGAAGATCTCCCATTCTGTGAGGGGTCTCTTTGTTTATGTGATGGTTTCCTGGCTGTGCAGAAGCTTTTCAATTTGATGTAGTCCCATTGATTTGTTTCTGCTTTAGTCTTCCTTGTAATTGGGTTTGTATCATCAAAAATGCCCTTGAGGTTTAGGTGGAAAAATGTCCCACCAGTGTTTTCCTCTAAGTATTTGATAGCTTCTGGTCTAACATCCAGGTCCTTGATCCATTTGGAGTTGATTGTTGTTTCTGGTGAGATAAGGTAGTTCAGTTTCATTTTTCTGCATGTTTCAATCCAGTTTTCCCAGCACCATATATTGAAGAGAGCCTCCTTCCTCTATTTAATACTTCGGACCCCCTTATCAAAGACTAGATGTCCATAGGTGTGGGGGTTTAGTTCTGGGCTTTCAATTCTGTTCCATTGCTCTGTGTACCTGTTTTTTTTTCCAGTACCAGGGTGTTTTGATGATGATGGCATCATAATATAGTCTGAGATCTGGAAGTGTGATGCCTCTGATTCTGTTTATTTTCCTCAAGATTGTTTTGGCGACTCTAGGTGTTTTCTGGTTCCAGATAAATGACTGTAATTTTTATTCTATTCTCTTAAAGAATCTTGGAAGAATTTAGATGGGTATCTCATTAAATTTGTATATGGCTCTGGGTAGAATGTTCATTTTGATGATATTAATTCTTCCAGTTCATGAGCATGGGATGATTTTTCATTTCTTGGTATCATTGAACTAATTTTAATGGTGGCTGTGGGCCACTATGGTTTCTGTGTTACTTAAAAATAGTTGGATAATAACCAAAGAAATGGAATAATACACAGTTATTGTTTTTTTCTTTAAATGTCTGTTATTAGTGATTTAACAGTGCTTTAAAAAATTATAAGACAATATGGATACAGTTCCACAACATTCCCATCACCACCATTCTACAGCCCCTCACACATTCTCCCCCACCTCAGAGATTACCACCATAGTTCTCCTAGGATCTTGAGAGCTTGTTTGGAGGTTCTAGCAGGGGAGCGCAGTTACTCTTATACCCTCGACCAAAAACCAGTCAGTCTCTATTCGGGGAAGGCCGTCCTCTTCGACAGAGCTCACAGCTTTGGCAGGGACATGCATGGAGAGATGAAGGAGGAAGGGGACACCCACCTAGCCAGCCAGATCAGCCGAATCAACCCTGGCGATAAATGGGGTGACAGATGTCACAGCCAGATCGCCCTCACATCCAGTTCTCCTAGGATCTTAGAGATGGCTTGACCACTTTATTTTTTTTTCAAGTCCATGTTTTCCAACTCTTTTTTTCCCCACACATGAGTAAAATCATCCAGTAGTTTACCTTCACTTTCTTACTTCACTAGTTAAAATCACCTCCAGTGTCATTCATTTTGTCCTTAAAGAAACAATATCATCTCTTTTAATGCAATTGCTTTTTTAACAGATTTTGTGCAGTGATTTTGGTATTGGCAGCATTAAATGATAAATTTTTTAAACTTTAAAAGTTGCCTGAAATTATCTAACATGAAGTATTTAACTCAGTAAAAAATGTTTGGAGTATGATTTATTATTTAGATTACCTTAAGAGTAATGTTATTTATACAGAAGACCTATTTTCTGAGTTATACTTTATATGCATTGATACGATAAAGGAATGGTATTGATCTTAAAAACAGTATACTTAACAATAAGATGATTGCTTTAAATAGTCACTGACACTGTGTTGGGTAATAAACATACTGCTATATTGTACCAATAAGCTGGCACCCAAAATTCCTGTGCCCTATCAAACCAGACATTTCTTTCGGCTTACAATGCATAATACTGTAATGTGAAGACCTATGTTCCCATCATTTCTCAATAACTAAGCTGACAGAAACATCACCTTCATGGCTACATTCGTTAAAATATATAATCTCTTTACTTGCTACAAAACAGGAAGACTGGAGAATTGTGTTTAGGCTTGTTACCTCTTCATCCCAGAAGCAGACTACATCAGCTTGTAATTTTATTGGTCAGCATAGTCAGATGACTTTGGAAGAATGAATGGCAAAGGGTCAGGGGGTGGTACACCCAGGTAAGTCACATATTACCAAGAGCAAGAACTGGTATTGAGCCTTTGCTCCCTAACTACAAGGGGTCTGCTTCAAAAGATGTGAAGCAGGTTTTCAGCTGTCTATCTTTCTCCCCCTTTCAGTTTCCCCATCCCCTCTCAGTTTCTTTCTATTTACTTAATAAAAATTTGAATGAAAGAGGGGGAAAAGGAAGAAAGAAAAGAAAGAAAAAAATGCTGTCAGGGACAGTGGATTCATAGTGCTGGCAACAAGCCCCAGCAATAACCCTAGCAGCAATTAAAAAAAAAAAAAAAAGACAAATACTGGAGAGTAAGTAGACTATATATATATATTTTTTTTGGTCTGTCACAGGCAATTTTATGTTGCCTGTATCAGGTTATGTTTTCTTTTTAACTTTTAAAGCCCATGAATTTGATTTTCCCTTAACAGAACACATCAAAGGCATATTTAATACTATTAGAAGGAACATATAACATAAATTTTAGCTCTCCATTGTTTTATCTTATATATTAATGAATCTGAAAGAATTCTGTGCAACTTAAAAAGAAAATTCATAGAACAAAAAAGTACCAGTGTCATCTTTTCCATAAAATAGCAATTATATAAAATAACGTTCTGTTTTCACCAAAGGTACTAAATATTGGATCACCTTAATAATTTGCATTAATATATTAAATATATTAGAAAAAGCTAATGAGAAATAATATGGAATGAATTCAGCAAAAGCATACTCCAAAATCAAAAAGTATCAATTTAAAAGAGAATGTCCTTGAGTTTTTTTCCTTCCTCCTCAGTTTCACACTGTCTCATATACATATGGAATATGCCAAAACTTGGATATACAAAAAAAACACAAGTTCATAGAGAAAATAGATGATTGTTGAAGAACTACCAAGATGTAAATAAAATGGAAAAATCATTCAAATATGTTAATTAATTTGAGGTAAATGAATTCCCTTTGGTTTGAAATTCTGTAGGAGACTCATAATGCTCTTATAATGAGCTATTGATAGAGCCTAAGCTTGAGGGCATAATAAGTCTTATAATACCACCAACTGAATGTAGTCTTTAGTTAGGAGGAGTAATCATAAAGTGGAATTAAAAATAGTTGAAATGCAGGAGGACAGTAATGCACTAGTCTTAAAGCTTATTAGTTAGTAATATTGAGCCCAGTTGGCACTAATAAGAAAAAAAAAAATTATACGGAGGTGAGGAAGATAAAATATGTGAAAGGAAGATAAGATGGGTATAGTACAGATAATGAAAAGCAGTTTACATTTAATCCAGTCTATCTAAAAAAAGTATTTAAAAAGTAGTTGGTATAGAAAATAATGCTTTCACAAAATAGAAACTAATGAAGAACTGAGTGACCTTAATGAATTCATAGTAAATGCCTTAATATAGTATTCCCTATACTTTTAGTATTAAAAGGAAAAATAAAATCAGTAAAATGGACATTCTGGAATAAAGCAGTTACCAGAATGCAATTAAAATGTTCCATTACAGTGTTACCATGGTGAATTTATTAAAGTTTCACATTCTTGCTCTGTATCTATAGGAACTAATCAGTTCAACTTGAAGATTACCTTTAGGATTAAATGGAATAAAGATAGGAAAATACAAACCAAGTTACTAGCAAATATATATATACAAAATATATTGCTTTTTTAAAGCAAATAAATAATAATAATAAGTTGTTATAAAATCCAGAAAGTGAGACTGCTTGAAGAAATTATTGGAAGCAATGTGTAAATGTGGAAAAATTAATAACCTTAAAGAATAGTTCATAGAAGATATGGAAGTGGGAACCAGACAGAAGGGATTAAAAAGAAAGTGGTTTCTAATATAATGAAGACTCAAAAGTGTAAAAGAGATGAGACTGAACTGTGTTGGTGGTGGATTTCAAAGTAGGTAATTTCTATTATATCTTCATTATGTAAAGTAAGAAGTTACATTTAAAATACTCAGTTGAAAAGAGGATTTTAAATTTAGTTAGGAAAGTGGGTCTTAGAAAAAGCAGAAATAGGACTGAGCATGAGTATAAAGATTCTTACCAGGTGGGAGTAGATAGCATAATGAGACTCTCATGCATGAGTATCCAACATCCTGGGTTCAGTCCCCCATAAACCAGAGCTGATCAGTGCTCTTGTAAAGAAAAAAAAAAAAAAGAAGAAGGAAAGAAAAAAAAAAACCGTGTGCTTCATGAAAAGCAGTGTGAACATGGGCACAGAAAGACTTGGGTTTGAGGCTATATTAAATAAATAAATATTTACTCCCTTTTGTTTCCCTTGTTATTTTATTGTTGTAGTTATTATTGATGTCATTGTTATTAGATAGGACAGAGTGAAATGGAGAGAGGAAGGGAAGGCAGAGAGTGGGAGAGAAAGTCAGACACCTGCAGACCTGCTTCACTGATTGTGAAGTGACTCCCCTGCAGGTGGGGAGCCGGGAGCTTGAACTATGCTGGGAAATTGTGCAGATGCAGTCACATCTGCCATGTTGTCCCCTCAGGCTATTGCTAGTTCCCGTGAGAGTTGGGACATTCTTGGAGCACCTGTTCCTCCATATTGTGCCCTCAGGGCAGTCAATTTCCCATGACAGTTGGAGCACTTTGTTTACTCCTCCCCCTTCCCATCCCGTGAGAGCTATTATCCTACCCTGGAGTGCTTTGGTTACTCCTCCCACTTCCCATTATCCTATCCCCAAGTGCCTTGTTTCCTAGCCAATCATGTCCCAACTTTCTCCCATTAAAAGCCCTTCTTCTTCCGCCCTTGCTCTCTTGCCCGCTTTTCACCTCGGTGATTAGACACAGAAGAGGGTGCTACACGAGGTGGCCATTTTTGCTGGCTCCATGTGGCCCGAACCACTATACTCTCACCCAACTCTGATGTGCCTGTGCCAATAAAGAATTGTGTTCCCTCTCCGCTTTGGATCTCCTCTCTCTCTCCTCCATGTTGCAGGCCTACAGAACAAGAATCCTTCCGCAGGTTCTTGTGCTTTGTGCCACGTGTGCTTAACCAGCTGCACTACCACCACCACCCAGCTCCCATATTAGATAAATATAGATAGCATATGGCTCTGGGTAGAACAATCATTTTGATGATGCTAATTCTTCCAATTTGTGAATATGAAATATCTCCATTTTTTTGTATCTTTTTTATTTGCCTGAATAGTGACTCATAATTCTCAGCACACATGTCTTTCACTTCTTTTATTAAGTTTACTCCTAGGTTGTTTTTGCTGCTATAGTTAAAGGAATCAATCTCTGGATTTACTTTTTCTTTTTTTTTTTTAATTTTTTATTTAAGAAAGGATTAGTGAACAAAAGCATAAGGTAGGAGGGGTACAACTCCACACAATTCCCAACACCCAATCCCCATAACCCACCCCCTCCCCTGATAGCTTTCCCATTCTCTATCCCTCTGGGAGCATGGACCCAGGGTCGTTGAGGGATTCAGAAGGTAGAAGGTCTGGCTTCTGTAATTGCTTCCCCGCTGAACATGGGCGTTGACTGGTCGGTCCATATCCCCAGTCTGCCTCTCTCTTTCCCTAGTAGGGTGTGACTCTGGGGAAGCTGAGCTCCAGGACACATTGGTGGGGTCTTCAATCCAGGGAAGCCTAGCCAGCATCCTGGTGGCATCTGGAACCTGGTGATTGAAAAGAGAGTTAACATATGAAGCCAAACAATTTGTTGAGCAATCATTGAAAAGTTTCTGCACATCCAAAGAAACTATTAAACAAACAGAGAGACCCCTCACAGAATGGGAGAAGATCTTCACATGCCAGACATCAGACAAGAAACTAATCACCAAAATATATAAAGAGCTCAGCAAACTTAGCCGCAAAAAAGCAAATGACCCCATCCAAAAATGGGCAGAGGAAATGAACAAAACATTCACCACAGAGGAGATCCAAAAGGCTAACAAACATATGAAAAACTGCTCTAGGTCACTGATTATCAGAGAAATGCAAATCAAGACAACACTAAGATACCACCTCACTCCTGTAAGAATGGCATACATCAAAAAGGACAGCAGCAACAAATGCTGGAGAGGATGTGGGGACAGAGGAACCCTTTTCCATTGCTGGTGGGAATGTAAATTGGTCCAGCCTCTGTGGAGAGCAGTCTGGAAAACTCTCAGAAGGCTAGACATGGACCTTCCATATGACCCAATAATTCCTCTCCTGGGGTTATACCTCAAGGACTCCATAACACCCAACCAAAAAGAGGTGTGTACTCCTATGTTCATAGCAGCACAATTCATAATAGCTAAAACCTGGAAGCAACCCAGGTGCCCAACGACAGATGAGTGGCTGAGAAAGCTGTGGTATATATACACAATGGAATACTATGCAGCTATCAAGAACAATGAACCCACCTTCTCTGACCCATCTTGGACAGAGCTAGAAGGAATTATGTTAAGTGAACTAAGTCAGAAAGATAAAGATGAGTATGGGATGATCCCACTCATCAACAGAAGCTGACTAAGAAGATCTGAAAGGGAAACTAAAAGCAGGACCTGATCAAATTGTAAGTAGGGCACCAAAGTAAAAACCCAGTGGTGAGGGGTAGGCATGTAGCTTCGTGGGCCAGTGGGGGGTGGGAGTGGGCGGGAGGGATGGGTCACAGTCCTTTGGTGGTGGGAATGGTGTTTATGTACACTCCTAGCAAAATGTAGACATATAAATCAGTAGCTAATTAATATGAGAGGGGGAAATCAATTGGATTTACTTTTTCTATCTTAGTGTTTGTGTAGAGGAATGACCCTGATTTCTGTATATTCATCTTGTCACCCACCACCTTACACTGTTGCTTAATACTTTCCAGGAGGTTTCAGCTGGATTCTTTATCATTTACTATGAATACTACAAATTTTTCCAAAAATAGTGATAGTTTGACTTCTTCTCCACTATCAAATAGGCCAAGAGGATGGCACCCCAAAAAGCAGAGCAGTGTTGCTAAGAAGATAAAGGTAGAAAAAGAAGAGGCTGTAAGACGCAAAGACAAAAGCCTTATGGAAAGGCCAAAATCCCATTCAAAATGAAAACGTTACCATCCAAGAAATGATAAATCTGTTTTTCTGTAAATGTTGTGATCTCCCCTTCAATATTGCTGCAAACTGTGGCATCATGTACCTGTTTGGTTTTTCTCTTCTTTTTTATGTTTCATCAGAAAACTATAAACTGCCTTAATTTACATGTGTTTTCATCATTGTAAATATACCTGTCTTCCTACCTGGACCTTTGTGTGTGTGTGTGTGTGTGTGTGTGTGTGTGTGTGTGTGTGTGTATGTGTGTGTGTGTGTGTGTGTGTGTTTGTGGACTTGTTGATTTGTGTTATCTCTTCTATTTTGTTTTCTGTAAAAGGGAAAACATTAAAGTAATAATAATAATAATAATAATAATAATAAAAGACTCTAGTTTGGGTCAGGGGGAGAATTCAGGTCCAAAAAGGATGACAGAGGACCAACTGGGGGTTGTATTGTTATATGGAAAACTGTGAAATGTTATGTACGTACAAACTATTGTATTTACTGTCAAATGTAAAACATTAATTCCCCAATAAAGAAATTTAAAAAATAATAATAAAACTGTAATTCCCCACCCCATCGCCCAAAAAAAGATTATGGGCTGCCCTACCTTATCTAGTTTCTCGTCTAAGCAGAAATGCTCTAAGTCTCTCACTGTTGAGTATAATGTTGGCTGTAGGTTTGCTGTATATAGATTACACAAGATTTAGGAATTCTCTGTCTATTCACATTTTTGTACTGTTCTAATCATGAAAGGGTGTTGTAGCTAGTCAAAAATCTTGTTCTGCATCCATTTAATCCTGTAGTATTTGGTTTTCCTTTTGCTGATGTGATGGATCACATTTACTGACACATATATTAAACCAGCAGCCCAGCATTCATGCTAAAAAGCCCACTTGGTCATAATGTACAATCTTTTAAATATACAGTTGTATCCAGTAGACTAGAATTTTGTTCAGTATCTTAGCATCTATGTTCATCAGAGATATTGGTCGGTAGGTTTTTTTTGTTATTGTTTTTGTTTCATTTTTTTATGTCTCTCTCTATGCTTTTGCTATTAGAGTGATGTTGGCTTTATAGAAGGTGGTAGGGGGCACTACTGTGTCCTGAATAGTTTTGAGTTTGCTTAGAAAGGATGGATATTAGCTCCTTCTTAAATATTTTGTAGAGTTGATCTGTAAAAACTCTCTGGGCCTGGACTTTTGTTTGGAAGGCACTTGATAACTGTTTGAATTTCTTTGATTCATATACAAATTTAATGCAATCCCCATCATGACACTAAATTTAAGAGAATAGTAAAAATAAGCAAATAAGTAAATAAAGCTACAATGTCTAGATTCAGAAAATACCTTGTATCACTGAATTTGTCTTAAGAAAAAAAGAACAAAGCTAAAGCATCACATTACTAGATCTCAAATTGTAAGTCTATTGTAATAAAAATACCTGATATTGGAACAAAAATATAGTTACCTATGAAGTAGAATTAAGAGTCCTGAAATTAGCCCCCAAAGCAATAGACATTTTGTTTTTGACAAAGGGGCCCAAAAATGTTAAATGGAGAAAGGGTAGTCTCTTCAATAAATTATTCTGGAAAAATTGGTTTGAAAAATGTAGAAGGATATGAGTAAGCTCCAAATAAATTAAAGATTTGAACATTAAGCCAGAAAATATCAAATAACTTAGAAGAGACCATTGAAAGAACTCTTTTTCATCTAAGTTTTACTGGCAACTTCAATGATTCAAATCTATTTGCAAGGAAAACAAAAACAGACCAAAAAATTGCCACTAAATTACATTAAGAAGATTGTGTACATCAAAAGAAACCACCAACCAATTAGACTCCTTCAGGAATGAGGTATCTTTTTATGCCATACATCAAACAAAAGTTTAATAACCAAAATATTCAGGAGCTCAAACACAAGAGAAAAAAAAATCCAAAAGTAGGGAGTGGATATAGATAAACTACTCACCAAAAAAGAGATCCAAAGGACCAATAGATAATGAAAGAATTCTCAAATTCAGTTATGCAAATAAAAACAACAGTGAGATACTACTTCACTCCCGTGAGAATATCAGTAATAACAAATGTTGAAGAGGTTGTAGGGGTAAAGAACATTTTTATATTGCTAGAGGGACTGTAAATTTGTCCAACGCCTGCAAAGAGCAGACTAGAGAAAGCTCAGATGGCTTAAAATGACCTGCTCTATGACCTGGCAGTTTCTTTCCTGAGGATATAACCTAAGGAAACAAACACACTAATCCAAGGAGATTTATGTACATTGTTATTCATAGCAGCACTTAAAAAAAAGTTTTTTTTACTTTATTGGCTGGGGTTGCTGTGTAATGGTTTACAGTATGGTCTTTAACGTATAGGAACAACCTCTCATTCCCCCTTGACTAGTGTCTAGGAGCCACAATAGGACCTCCATGTCTCTGCATTCTGTCCCTCTCCCTCCTTCCCCAGAGTCCTTTGCTTTGGTTCAATACACCATAGGAAAACATAAGATCAAACTTAAACTGGAGCATCACAATTTGTAATAGCTCAAGCTTGGAAGCAACCTAGATATACAATAAAATGTGAGTAGTTAAGAAAACTGTGGTATATACACACAATGGTATTTGGCTAGTATTAAAAATAATAATGTCACCTTCACTTCATCTTAGGTATATCTTGAAGAAATTATGCTAAATCAGATATGCTTGAAAGAGAAGAATGAATATGGGATAATCGTACTTGTATGCAGAACTAACAAAATGGAAAGGGAAACATAAAGTAAAACTTGGAGTTGTTTGGTGTGTTGAAACAAAGCAAAGATTCTGAAGAAGGAAGATAGGACAAGAGGTGATAGGTGGGGTTGCTTTTAAGTCCTGGCACAAGATGATGGATCTAATTTTAGGGTGAGAGTCTTTAGTAGATACCCTTCATGGTGAGGTGAGAAATTGAACCCATGTGCCAACAACCCTACTGTAAACCATTATCCTCCCAATAATAATTTTAAAAAACATAAAGAAAAATTTAGTATATATATTACATCATTATCTGGATGAATATTATCTTCCATATGTCTTACATTTTTCTTGACCAGATTTTTTCATCCCTATGATAGGTAGGTGATACTAATATCCATGGGTGTATTTTAGTACTATGACAAGAGTAAATTTTGAAAGGAGTGTTTATTTCTGTGGCTCAAGAAGTGGCACAGTATTATAAAGCCTTGAACATTCAAACATGAGATCCTGTGCTTAGTTCTCATTAGATGTTCCAGAATAATGTTCTGATTCTTTCTCTCTCCCCTCACCTCTATTTTAAATGCATATATTTGCAGGCTCGCTGTTGGGTCCTCCCAGCTCCCTGGCCATTGGGAGACAAAGGTCAAAAGCAGCCCCCTTGGGTCCTAGAGCAGTTCAACATGTCTAGGGTAAAGGGAGGCAAACACTCAGTCAGCCCTGGGAAAAGCCTCAGAGGGCAATTCATTTATTGAGAGAAAGCAAGTACATATACCCATTGCCCAGGTAGAAGGTCAAGGTAATCATTAACCCAAGCACAAAGCAACACAATACATAGCTGCATGTTAACCTATAAACTATTTGATCACATATAAACTAATTGAATTACCATACAAGGTTTGATCACAAGCTTCACAATACGTATTTCCCTGGGGGTAAATTACAGGCACCTCAGGGTAAATTACAGGCATTTCAGAGGAAGGGGGAGGACGAGGGGGCAGTTGAGCAAGAATGTATGTGGTGGCTTTCAAGTTAGGCCAAACACAATGTACAGTAAGTCATGCCTTTGTTTTAATGGGAGAGGAGAGGCATGTGCAGAAAGTTAGCCTCCATTCCAGAGAAACCATCCATCATTAGTTCAGGAGGTCAGAGGAATCTGCCCTCCTCTTGACCTGAAGGTAGAATTGGGGGTCAAGTCGCCTGAACCTTATGGGAGCAATGGCCTGGATTACCCAGGACAGTGGACCCTATTCTTCAACATATATTTATATACATACTAAGAAACTCAATGGATTAAAATAAACTGAGAAAATAGTTTATACCTTCCTTTCCTAATTCTCAAACGAAGTGGAATATTAGAATTTAAGAAAACTGATAAATGTTCTTCATTTGTTAGGAAGGAAAAAATTGGGTTGGAAGATATGTGGTGAGGACTCTGAATAACTTTTGTAGAAAATGTGCAACCCCACCTCCCCAAAGCCATGCCCCACTAGGAAAAGAGAGACAGGCTGGGAGTATGACCTGTCAATGCCCACGTTCAGCAGGGAAGCAAATACAGAAGCCAGACTTTCCACCTTCTGCACCCCATAATGATTCTGGGTCCATATTCCCAGAGGGTTAAAGAATAGGAAAGCTATCAGGGGAGGGGTTGGGATACAGAGTTCTGGTGGTAGGCATTGTGTGGAGCTGAACCCCTCTTATCATATGGTTTGTCAGTGTTTCCTTTTTATAAATAAAATTTTTAAAAAGTCACATGTTCAAAAAACAAAAAAAAAAAAGGAAAGAAAAAAGACAATGTGGTGGGAAAGGCAAAGAGAGAGAGAGAGAGAGAGAGAGATAAAAATAGTAATTGAAGGTGGTGGTGGTAGTACACTCAGTTAAGTGCGCATGGCACCATACTCAAGGTCCCGGGTTCAAACCCCCATTTTCCATCTGCAGGAAGGACGCTTTATGTGTAGTGATGCAGGATGCAGGTGTCTTTCTCTCTCTCTCTCTTTCAGTCTCCCTTTCCACTCAATTTCCTTCTGTTTTGTTAGATAAAAATTTAAAAGTAGAAAGAAAAAAATGGAAAAGTGGCTGCCAGGAGTCATGGATTCTAGTGCCAGCACCTAGCCCCAGAGATAACCCTGGGGCAATAAAAATAAATAAGCGATAAATAATTGGTCAGGTTTTCTGTAAGTCTAGCAGATAGCAGAATACTTGTGAATTTACTGAAGCAATTTTTTACTAAGTACAGCCCTGCATATTGTTTATTAATACCTTTACTATTTTAAACAGACATGTTGTTCCCTGTGGAGCTAATAATGTTTGAAATACAGGAGTTGTCTAGATCCTGGAATAAGCTTGTTCAAAGAGTGCAAAACCAAGAGTATATTGCTTTCTGTATGCTATTATAGATAGATCCTCCACAAACCCTAAGGGATCTGAGTCTTATTTCAGATTGTGAGTTTTAAATCATTTATCATTTCTCAAAAGAGTATGTGACATCTCCCTGACCAGTAAGTCACTTACACACTTACAGTTTGTTGACAGTACTTTATGTCTAAAAGTGAGAAATGAATATTATTTGAAGAGATGACTTATTTGTCTCCTCTACTGCTTAAAATGTACTGTCAGAGAATAATATTACTTATGCATCTGTAATTGAATGTGAGAAGCAAATTTCCCATGTTTAATGAGGAAATGTAGTGCAAACCGTGAAGACAAAGATTGTTCACAGGGCTGCTTATGCCCCAAATTGTTTCATTAATATTAACCAAGGTTTGCAAATTTCCTCAGGCAAGCATATGTTGAAACTCAGAAAAGAGAAACACATGATAACTCACATAGTCTTATACAAACTTAACTTTAGAAGTCAGAGAAATAATGGGGGCAAAGTAATAGTGTTTGACAGGTAAGGAAAACGTTTACTGCTACTGTTAAAATGTTGCTTCTCTTCAGAAGAAAAATGCTGCAGTGTTTACAAGTGTATAATACTGACATAGAATTAAATTTGTAGCACACATTTCTTGCCCTGGGAGCTTATATATTTAAAGGTAATTCATGCAAAATATGGTCTTAGAAATTTTTCAAAATATTACTTATTTTTATGTAGTATAGTATATATGTAACTGTTTTTAAGGAAAATAATGGATTGTTCAGTTATATGCTGTCAATAAGTTGATATGGAAGTAATAATTGTAATATCTATCACTAATTCTGCTAACTGATGAATTCATTATGTAGCTTTTATGTTAACAGGTTTATTAGTTTTAATGTTTTAAGATAAGGAGTTTGAGGATTAAGAAGGTAAATTAAATTCCTCAAAATAACTATCGGTACAAACTAGGGAAAAATTAACTTCATGTCCTAAAAGTATGTAGAATAAGATATGGATTTATAGCTTATACTATAACATTTATCATAGCAGATATATATATATACATATACATATGTATATATATACATATATATATATATATATATATATATATATATACACACACACTATAGCTTTGGTTTATTTGCCATATACATAAAAAGCACACATACCAATAGTTTACAATTATTTGTGCAATATTATCCACTTATTAATCACAAAATTTTTCTCTACCATGATAATATGATTTAAAATTACAGAGTTAAGGCATATATAACATGAAAAGCAACATCTCTCATTTTGAGCAGTGTTAAGTATGGCAGCTATTTTAAAGATCAGAATTTAAAACTGTATTTTCAGTTTTAATACTTTGAATCTGTTTTGTTCAAATTGAAGGAAGACAAAAAGTAAATGTGAAATGACTAGGAATATATTTGTGTTCAAGGGCATACAGTTTTGCTACATTATTGAATTCAATACAAACAAAAGTTCTTCCTTATTAACAGTGCACTGTTTTTAATAACTTATAGTTAGATCAGTTATTTGGGCTGATTTTATTATGTTTTCCATTAGTTTATATAAAAGTTTTACAAGAATACATATGAATACACAAATATACACTATACACTATACATAATGTGTATGCATTTATCCATGTGTATAACATGAAGATTACAAACAGAAGTGCAAGTGTAGGGGCAGTTGGTGCTTCTCGTGGTGAAGTGCCTAAGAGCCTGGGTTCAAGTCCCTGGCTCCCACCTGCAGGGGAAATGTTTCATGAGCAGTGAAGCATGTCTGCAGGTGTCTTACTGTCTCTCTCATTCTCTATTTCCCCCTCCCCTCAAATTTCTCTCTGTCTCTTTCCAATTAAAAAAAAGGTGCAAGTCTAAAGCCAGTTGGAGATGAAGCTAGAGACCTGGGTAAATTATAAATTTTACAAAAATCGAATAAATGTTCACTATATATGTCAATAAATACCACATTGAGTATATTTTTACTAATATAATTAATTGAGAACTGACTCAGTCACCAAAGTGACAGGAATTTAATTTACTGCCTAGCACATTATAATTTAATGGTGATGCACATATCTAACTAAAGTGGTTTATATTATCTTTCTATAGCTTGTACTTCTTTTTTAAAAATTTTTATTTATAAAATGGAAACACAAAACCATAGGATAAGAGGGTACAACTCCACACAGTTCCCACCACCCAATCTCCATATCCCACCCCCTCCACTGATAGCTTTCCTATTGTTTATCCCTCTAGGAGTATGGACCCAGGGTCATTATGGGGTGCAGAAGATGGAAGGTCTGGATTCTGTAATTGCTTCCCTGCTGAACATGGGCGTTGACACGTCTATCCATATCCCCAGCCAGCCTCTCTTTTTCCCTAGTGTTGTGGGGCTCTAGGGAATCAGAGGTCCAGGACAGATTGGTGGGGTTGTCTCTACAGGGAAGTCTGGTTGGCATCATGCTAGCATCTACAACCTGGTGGCTGAAAAGAGAGTTAACATATAGAGCCAAAGATGTTGTTGGCTAAACATGAACCTAAAGGCTAGAAAAGTGCAGATTAAGAGTTGAAGGTTCTCCATTTAGTAGATAATTAATAGTCCTATTTTAGTTATATTCCAAAGAGCCCATGATTATACTATTTTCTTTTTCCTGAGCCTGATATCTGATATGCAAGTGGACCCAAGCTATTGTCTAGGGAGATGACGACATGGCTGGAAAAAGGACCAGAAAGCTGGATCAGGGAAGAGAGTAGTTCCCAAATATGGGAAAGGGGTATAAATATTGCTGACTGTAAACCCCATTGATCTGATCTGATCTGATCTGGGCCCAAATTCAGCTAGGGGTCTATGTGACCTCTGCATCCCTGTACATCTGAGCTCACATTCTGTGGTCATAAGTAGGAACATTCCAAGTTGCCCCAATTTCAGGACCCATCTTCCTCAGGTGAAGCATAGAGTATGTTGTCCATCTTCCCTTCAGAGGATGGAACATTCTCTACAATTGCTGATCCAAGTTGAGGGCAAGGTCCTATGGGGGCCCACAGAGGAGTCTGTTGTGTTGTTCCTGATGGAGATGACTGGTAATACTGGGGAGAGAGATTTATTCAAGGTCTAAGCCCATCATGTCTGTTTGGGAATCTCAGGACTCCCCGAATAGGGCCCCAGCTGATGGGGTGGCCTGATAGTAACTAAAGTCATACTTAAAGTATGCCAGTCTCTTTCCCTTATTCAGCTTTTGCAGTATTTGCTTTGATAACGTTAGCTTTGGGGTGAATGAGAGAAGTGTAATAGGAAGTAGGTGAGGAGGGTTTCAAAGTCTAAACTATTTCACTAGGAATTTTATGGTGTCTTTTTAGGTCTTTCTACTTGCTTGCTGCATATACTGACTCACTGTGGACTATTGTGCACTTTCGTTTTCTTTATCTCATGGGACCTGGTCTATATATAGGTTTTGGGACTTTGTTAGGAAGTGAATCACTTGGAATGGAATTAGAGAATACTATGAAAGGAAAGGTCTCACCTGAGTAATAAGGCTGAAGTGTTGATATTCCATACCTGACATCTCTGGACACAGCCTGAAGTGAACCCTGCTGAGGTGGTACTCATTGAGTTGATTGGGTAGAGATCAGCAGATGTAATATCATTTAGTATGAATTGAGAGTAGCATGCAGGAAAGTGAGCCCCACCCTAGAGGTCCCAGGACTGGGGGAAATACAGACTCTATAGAGGAAACAGGAGGTTCCTGCTGTCTTAAGGTTTAAGAAGGGAATACATAATAATTGCTGTAATCAAATTATTTGGCAATTGGGTTAACTTTGAAAATCCCTTTGTTTGGATTTGCTGTGTCATCACCGTAATTTATGTCCTTTGACATTAAATGTATATAGCTGTGTCTAGCCTGTACTTCTATCTCCTAATAAGATTTATGACAAAATTAAATTAGCAACAGTTCCATTAAGCATTACCAAGTATTTAACAATAAATATTTATTTTTGGCTTTAAAACATAAGCAAATTATTAGGATTGCTTCAGGACAGAGTCTTTAAGAAAGAAACAAACAACATTCCTACCAAAAATAGCAATCCCTAACATTTCAATTATATATTAATAGCAGCTCTTTCTTATGTATTTTGCTAATTTCTAAATATTGAATAATTTGTTTTTTCTGTCAAGTTGTTTACATTCTCAAAAAGTGTTGCTAGTTTTGGCATGCTTACAGAACTAAATTTTATCTATGGAGACCTAAACCTCCGTTCTTTTGTCCTCACACTATGTTATTTTTTAATATTTTAAATATTATGTTATAGGTTTTGTTTTTTACAGGTTTGAGTGGTTTTTAATTAAATTGAATATTAAGATAACTTAATATTCCACTCATTTCAGTCCATCTTTCTGCATTATGGTTTTTAGAACCAGTATATCATAGTTACATATGTGTGTGCCCCTCCTTCCACAGCTTAGAGATTTCTGGAGATGACTGCATTTATCTATTGGTACATAGTACTCGCAATACTAATGCCATGTTAAAAATGTTTATAAATTGAGGTTTCAAATTTTGTTAATTAGTAATTTTATAGTGTAAAAAATGAATGGGCTGAGTGATGGTAGGCTGGTGGAGCACACAGAGTCCCACTTGGTCCTCTGGTCACCACTTGCAGGGTGGAAGTTTCATGAGTGATTGAGCAGAGTTGAAAGATATATATATGTATATTTACATACATATATATGTATATATATCAGAATTAGAGCATATATATATAGATAATGCTCTCCTGGTAAACCAGAAAATAAATATGTTTATTTATTCATTTTCCTTAGAGACATAGTACAAGGGAAATAAACCATAGAATCACAGCTGACTGACAGTTTTGCTAGTAGGAAATAGCATTAATTTTATATGTCACATAACAAATTACATATAATCTACATATACTCACTATCTTATTGTGCCTGCAAATCAGGTGTCTTCTAAAAAAGTTATTTTCTGGGTCATCTGTGAAATTGTAGTAATTGTTCTAAATTCTCATGTGAGGGCTTAACCATAGAATCATCTAATAAAAAATCAGCTCAAAAAAATTTTTTGCAAGATTCATTTTCTTGTTGCTTGATTTTACAAAACTACCAAAAAGTGTGTAGTGCAAAGTTACAACAAAAATTAATCAAAATTGGCATAAAATATTCATTAGGATGATACCCCCTTACTGCTATTGTTTTTTACAAAATTTTGTTTGTGTTGAGAGAAAGAAAGAGAGAGAGAGAGAGAGAGAGAGAGAAGCAAGACTGAGTTGTGAAGTACCAGGGATCTGTGTTGGGACTATATGCATGCAAGTCCTGTGCACTATCCACACCCAAACTGCCTTTTAGTTATAACAGGGAGGTCAACATTCAATGACAAGAAAATATAGAGTGTGGGGTTAACATTATGGGAGGAATCTGTGTCTGTCTGCCATAAAGAGAGTGCAAAAATATGGTAGTTTTGGGGAAAGTATAAATACATGCTCCAGGTTAGTAAAATGTTTTATATGTATTTTAAATTGTCTTTTCAAGGTTTCAGGCACGATATGAGCATGATTTAATTTGAATTTAAAGATAAATTTAGTACATACATTTGATTTTTAGATGATTTAATCCTTCTAAATAATACAACAACTTGTATTTTAATTATCCACGTACTTATATATGGAAAACATAATGAATCTCAGGAATAATGAATGTTTACTATGAGTCAGGCCCTACCAATATTTTATTTAACATCAAAATAATTGTACGAACTAAATGTATTTTATATTCCATGAACATAATTGAACTGAAGATAAAAATATTGCTTTGACTTGTCTAAGTAGAGCCAGTAGTGACATTCATATTTTCTCCTTTATTTAAAAAAATTGTTTATTTTATATAGAGACAGGAAGAAGTTGAAAGTGAAGGAGGAGATAGGGAAAAAGAGGGACACTTGCAACACTGCATCACCACTCCTGAGGCTTCCATCTGTAAGTGGTGACTGAAACCTTGAAACTGACTGAGTGCACATTGCAGCATGTGCACTCAATCAGGTATGCCACCATTTAGCTGCCTATTTACCCCTTCTTGAGTCATGTTACTCTCAGGGACTCAAGTCTTCTTAAATATTATTTATAGCTAATGTGTATGGCACTATGATTTGACATATGTACACATGCTAGTCAAGATAATCAGTATTTCTTCCACTAATATGGCTACCAATTTCTCATTTTTGACTTTTTAAAATTAGTTTATTTATTTCGTTATTTAGGTAAAAACAAAAGACTCAAGGATGGAAAGTGGGAAGATAGAGAAGGAGAGAGACAAGAGACACCTGCAACCCTGTTTCACCACTTGTGAAGCTTTCCCCTGCAGATAGGAGCTAAGGGTTTGAGTCTGGGTCCTTGAGCATTGTATCATGTGCATTCACCCAGATGCGCCACCACCAGGGCCCCATGGTTACCATCTTTTTATATGCTTAGTCCTTAACTATCATTTTAGCAAACAATGAAGTATTCAGTACAGAGTTATTAACCAAAAACATCATGCTGTATGTAAAACGTCCAGACTTATTCATTCTACATTGTTGTAAATTTTGTAGTCTTTAACACATACTATCTAGTCACCATCCTTTTCTCTACTTATATGTGTTTAAATTTTATACTCAAAATATAAGTGAGATAACGCAGTTTTTATCTTCCTCTGACTCATTTCAATAAGGATAGTTGCTTTCAGGTCTATACATACTGTTATATCTAATTTAAAGGTAGTGTGGCATCTCTCTCTTTCTCTCTCTCTTGGTCTCTGTCTCCATGTGCACATGTAGCATTTTGCTTCACTCATCCATGGGTACTTGAGCTGTTTCCACAAATTGATTATTGAGGATAATATTGCAGTGAACACTGAAGTACAAGTATCTGTGGGGGGCAGGAGTAGATAGTATAATAGTTATGCAAAGAGAATCTTATGCCTGAGGCTCTGAAGTCCCAGGTCAATCCCCCACACCACCAAAATACAGAGCTAATCTGTGCTCTGTTAATATACATATATATATATATATATATATATATATATATATATATATATATATGTAATATTAACTTTTATTTCTCCTGTCTATATATAACCAGAAAAGGGGTTGATAGTTCTTGCAGTTAATGAACTTTCATTCTATTTATCTATTTTTCATTCTATTTAATGGATTTACCAAATTACAATTACTCCAGCAGTATACAAAGGTGTTCTTTTCTACATATTCTTGATAGCTTTTATCTTTTTTAACAGTAGAATCAATGCTTAAAACCAGCTATCCTTCTGCACTTTCTCAATCCTACATTTCATTTTTAAAATATTAGTTATCTAATAACATTTTTATTTTTTTCACTTTATTGGGAAATTAATAGTTAATAGTACAGTTATGAACATGTAAATACAACTTCTCATCTTCTCAGATTGGTACCTGCAGTATACTCTCCCACAACCAAGTCCTTTTCCACCATCATGCCCCAGGGCTCCAGTATCTTTCTGTCTCACTTCATTCCCTTCTTCTCAATTCATCCCATACTATCTTGTTTTATTCCCTTTCTTTCACAGAGTCCTTTGCTTTAGTGCAATACACCAAACTTAGTCCAAATTTCAGCTATGTTTTCCCTTTCTGTCCTTTCTTCTTAACTGCCACCTATGAGTAATATTATCTGGTATTCATCTTTCACCTTCTGGCTTATCACAGCAAACATGATACTTTCAGGTCAAAGGAGATAGCTTCATCATTTTTAACAGTTACATAATGTTTTACTATGGATGTATGCTATAACTTTCTTAGGCATAACACTTGGTTGCTTCCAAATTTGGGCTATTAAAAATTGTGTCACCATGATTTTATAGAGATTGACAAGATTATCAAATTACTGGATGCAAATCTACACTGCACCCATCAGCAAAGTTCTGTGTCTTTACTATAAATATGGTTACCACAATTCTCAAAGTCTCTGAAATAGTTTGAATACTTCTGCTTTTGGGGGAGTTTTCCAAGTTCATGTGTTTCAGTTCTCTAAATTGTGCATATGAGTGAAAATATTTAGTTGTTGTCCTTCACTGTTTTGCTTACTCCACTAAGAATAATCACCTCCATTTCCTGTGCTCTTTTCTTTCTGTCTTTTTTTTTTTTTTAGTATTTTTTTATTTTTATGGGGAATATAGGTAGATAGATGATAGATATAAATATAGAGATGATAGATAGATGGATAGATGGATAGATAGGTAGATAGATAGATAGATAGATAGATAGATAGATAGATAGATAGATAGATAATAGGTAGATGAGCAGAAAAAACCATTCTGGTGTCAGGGATCAAACTCAGGACATTATATATTCAATTTCTGTGCATGAATTGCTGTGCATTAATTGCTCCCATACCATATTAACTCAGTGTTTCTTTCTCCACAAAATTTGAGGAACACAATTTTTTGAGAAATGCTAGTAATCCTAAGGACAGAATTATACATTTACTCTCCTCTCTGTCTTCCCCTCCTCTCTCCATTTCTCTCTGTCCTATCCAACAACGACAACAACAACAATAATCACTACAACAATAAAACAACAAGGGCAACAAAAGGGAATAAATAAATTAAATAAATATTAAAATAAATAAATAAATAAAAATGAAGGGAATTAAAAAAAAGAACAAAAAAAATAAAGAATTATACATTTAGACCTAGATTTTATTTAAGTACACTAGTGTTCTACTATTCTGTGACCTATAACCGATTGTAATCGTATGCCTATTTCAGTCTCAGTTTCTTACTAACTTGATAATATATGTTGAATAATGGAGAACTATTGAAATTCTGCTTTCAGTCAATTTAGCAATATACAGGTACTTTGTTAGGTTACCTGTGATACTGCAATATTTTAAAAATAAAATATGTTGTAAATATTTTATTTCTGTTATGTGACTGTAAGCTTACTATAAAATTACAAAAAAATGGAAAAAGAGACAATTTATAAAACTTGGTGACATTTTTAGAGGTATTATAATGGTAGTAATGATTTTTTAAACTCATGAGAAATATATTCATGTTTATACTCATTTTAATTAATATCATGTGTTTATTTGAGAGAATGATCAGCAAGGTTATTTGCACCCATGATTTTCTAATGTACAATTTTTCAAATTTAATTAACACAGATTATTAGGCTACTTTAATATAGTAGAAGAAACTGACATACATCAAAGTAGAGAAAATTCAGCACAAAACTCAATCTGATGAATACAAAAGTTTCCAAGTCATTCTTAGTGTAAACAGGAATACTTTAAATTATTTTAACTCAATATGATCTTATACTTCTATTTTATCACAATGACAACATTACTTTTCCACTGTAGGAGGACAGGATTGTACCCACGAATTTTTTGTACATAAAATAATTACCTATATTTATTTATATAACCACCATTTATGCCTATACATAGAATGAATCACCATGCAAACATGATAATTTCTATAGCTTCTATTTACTTAATCCTCTGTCTTGCTGAGGAAAACATGCTTAGGAACTCAGAGCTGTCTACACAGAAAAGATCACAATATAGAACCAACAAAGTATTTTACTGGAGTATTGTGCCTGCTTTGCCATGCACATGACCCAGGTTTGTCCCTCATCCCCACTGCACTAAAGGAAGCATCAGTAGTGTGTGTGTGTGTGTGTGTGTGTGTGTGTGTGTGTGTGTGTGTGTGTGTGTTTTCCTTTTCTCCCTAGTCTCTTTGCAAGGAAAATAAAATATATGCAGTGTGTAATACATATTGCTACTATTTTTCCCCAAAATCTCCCATAGTGGACACCACAGATGAGCATAACCCAGGTTTCAGCTTGACCCCCACTGTTCTGAAGGAAGCTTTCATGCTGTGAGGTCCTCTCTTCTGTCTGTATCTCTCTTCCATCTAAAAAAGTCCAGACTGGGGAGTCGGGCTGTAGCGCAGCAGGTTAAGCGCAGGTGGTGCAAAGCACAAGGACTGGCATAAGGATCCCGGTTCGAACCCCGGCTCCCCACCTGCAGGGGAGTCGCTTCACAGGCGGTGAAGCAGGTCTGCGGTGTCTATCTTTGTCTCCTCCTCTCTGTCTTCCCCTCCTCTCTCCATTTCTCTCTGTCCTATCCAACAACAACAACAATAACTACAACAATGAAACAACAAGGGCAACAAAAGGGAATAAATAAATATAATAAATAAAAAAAAAGTCCAGTCTGGAACTGTGAAGTTGTTGTTTTAACCAGGCTGGCTACTCCTATAAAAGCCCTTCTCCTTCCGCACCTCTATCTCTTGCCGGCGTTTCACTTCGGTGTTTAGACGCAGGAAAGGTTACTGTGGGAGGTGGCCATTTTCGCTACCTCCACGTGGCCCAACCTGTTTCTCTCGCACCCAACTCTGAGGTGCCAGCATAAATAAATATTTGTGTTTCCTCTTCACTCCGGATCTCCTCTCTCTCTTCTCCGCAGAGCAGCCTGACACCTGGCGCCTGACGTGTCCCGCACTCACGCCCAGCCTGAGGTCCAGAAAAGTTGCCCAGACTCAGGTAAGTGGCAGCCGCCTGACTCTGCAGCCCCACGTTGGGCGCCATATGTTGTTTTGGCCGGGCTTGCTTCACGGGTGGGTAACAAACGACCAGAAACACACGGCTGTGCTGAGAACGCAGTTTAATCTTTATTCATGAGCGGACAATGTGCTCCTCCATCTTTCTCCTCTGGCAGCAGAGAGAGACTCCTAAACTAATCACCACACAGATCTGTCCTGCATACTTCTCCTCCTCCAGCAGCTGCAGCAGAAACTCAGGAAGTACATAGAGTAGGGGGCACGGAGAAGGGAAAACTAGCAAGGGCCAAACCAAATCTCCTGGTGGGGGAGAGTGAGACCAAACCAATGTGAAGCATAGCAACAATTCCCCCCTTTTCTTTTTAACTATTTGAGCATAGTATCAGGAGTGTGGGGTGAACAGAAACCTATATCGACAGGCACAAACTTTTTTTTAAAAAGAAACTGGCACAAACATGGAGGAACATGTAAACAAGCAACAAGAACCAGTGTGCTGCCAAGAGAAGGCCTGAGGGGGCCATTTTTTGCCTCTGTGGGAAAAGCTTTATCAGCTAAAGAACCTTTGCTGCCTCTGTGGGATTTTGCCTCCGACGGGCATTTTTTTTTTTTGTCTGTGGGCATTACCTAGCATGGGGGGGTGGGGGTATGGCCTAGAGTCCCAAGGCAGCTGGCTGCAGTCAGTCTTTGAGAAACCCAGCAGCATAAAGGGAAGCTGCTAGTTATGTGCAAAGTGTCCAAGAGGTGTACCAGTGAGTCCAATAGAAGTGTCAGTCAAAAGCAGATGTCTACCAAAGAATTGTCAGGGGGTGAATTATTGTACATCTATCTCTATGATGAATGTCAGCCATCGGAATTCTGCTTTTCTGTAGAGAACTTGACCGCTGCATTTAGCTTACTATGAAACAAAACTTGTAGCAGGTTAGAAGTTTACCACAATTGATAACTCTATTACAATTGGAAGTCTTTTTTAGTATGATTTTAAGGTTGTTTAAAGTTTAAACAATAAAATGTGGAAAGGTAAACAGAGAACCATGGAAAAAAAAGCCTCAGGCATGAGAATCATTAGCATAACCATTGTGCTATCTACCATTTCTAATTGAGGATTCGAGAGTTTTACATATCAACAATCTATTTAACCTTTTGTTACACCCATTGAAGATGGAGACACACCCTAGGTGTGCGCAGGATTTTTTTTTTACTAACTTAGTTAAAATATATTGATTTTTAACTAATTTTTAACTCAGACTTTAAATGTAAGTTAGTTTTACCTTTATGAGAACTATGTTGAAAACCTTTTTCGTTTAACTCTGTCTGGTAAGAATATAGCCTTAAAGTTACATTTTTAACCTTAAAGTTAATGTTTACCAAACTTTAAACACACACGTAAGCATGGTCTTTAATACACAAGGAGGAAAACTTTTGTTACGAAGACATGTCATTTTAAACAAGAGTTTAGATCTATACTGTCTTAGCCGTTCAGGGAGTGCGTTGTCCAGCAGTGGCTTCTTGCACAACTTCAGCTCCAGGAATTGTAGGTAGCGATCTCTGCAGGAATCTCTGTGTATCCTAGCTTTTCTGACTTCAGAGCCGAGTTGGGGATCTCAGCCAGGGGGCCCAGTTTCGGCAGGGAGCCTGCGGTCTCCAGGTGGTCTAGGAGGGCGGGCAGGCTGGCCGTGCAGAAGGCGTGCACCAAGGTGCCCTGGGTTGGCGGCCAGGATGGGCTGTAGCCCTGCCCGCCATGCCTGCTGCCCTGCTATCGGCGGCCGAGCAGTGTGGGGGGAGCCCACACCCAATGCCCCGCGCCACGCGGCAGAAAGCCGGCTCATGCGGGCTGGCATTGGGCAGAAACCACAGAGTGGTCCAGAGATAAATGTTCCAGAAACAGCGAAACACTCTTGTGAAGAAAAGGCAGAGGCCTTTGGAGATCTCTTCACAAGCAGAAGAGAAGGCCATAGTGCATAGGTAGCCAAATTGTCACTTATCTGGGGGATGGGTAGGTCATGTCCCACGTTGTAGGTGCCATATGTTGTTTTAACCAGGCTGGCTTCATGGGCGGGTAACAGAGACAATCAGAGACACACGGCTGAGCTGAGAACGCAGTTTAATCTTTATTCATGAGCGGGCAAACATGTGCTCTCCTGTCTTTCTCCTCCCACGGCAGAGAGGGCCTCCTAAACTAATCATCACACACCCTTCTCCTCCAGCGGCTGCGGCAGGAACTCAGGAAGTACGTAGGGTAGAGGGTGGGGAGAAGGAGAAGCGTGAAACTAGCAGGGGCTAAACCACAATCTCCCAGAGGCGGGGAGATGAGACCAAACCAATGTGAAGCATAGTAACAGAAGTCTCAGCAAATACACACACACACACACAAATGAGATGAGAGAAACTTTAAACTTACAAAAGCATCCTAGAATTGATCTACTAGAACAATAGAACTCAGCATATTTCCAAGTATCACATTCCAATTTTCTTTTGTTGGCATAGTTGGATATAGAACACACATCAGATATAATGCAGTTTGACTTATACGGGAAGAAGCAAAGGGATTTAAATTGTTTTAAATAAAGAATTATATTTTAAACATTTATCTATCACTATTTTTATTTATTACTATTATTTATTTATTATTGAATGTTGACAGAAATTAGGAGGAGGAGAGGGAGACAGTGAAAGAGGCAGGGAAAGAGGACCTGCAGTCCTGCTTCACCAACTATGAAGTTTTCCTCCTGGAGGTGGGGACAGGGACTTGAATCTGGAACTCTGAATACTGTAATGTGTACGCTTAAACATGTGCGCCACCACCTAGCCCCAAGAGTTGAATTTTCTATAGCAATATAATCTATGTCTTTTCTTGGAGGAAGTGACACTTCAAATGTCCAATCACAGTTAAGCAACTTCTATTTTTTCCATCTGACAATACTTCATAAAACATATATGTAGGAGCCACATTTGTATATGCATACCTTTTCACATTTTCCATGATATAAATATCTCAATATAACTTGAATAGTTAATAGCAATTCCTTAACATGTTTACAGAACTTGTATCTTATCTTATAAATTGAAAATATCTATTTTTTCTACTTCTTTTTAAAAGATTGTATTTATTTAGTTTTGGGGCATAGAGACAGAGAGAAACTTAGAGGGAAGGGGGAGGTGGAGAGGGAGAGAGAAAGAGCGATGAAACGCCTGGAATGCTGCTTCACTGCTCACAAAATGTTTCCCCTGCATGTGGGAACTGTGGGCTTTAACCTGGGTCCTTGAACATCATAATATATACACTCTAGGGAATCCGGTGGTAGTGCAGCGGGTTAAGCACATGTGATGCAAAGCACAATAACCAGCATAAGGATACCGGTTCAAGCCCCTGGCTCCCCAGCTGCTAGGGGACTTGCTTCACAAGTGCTGAAGCAGGTCTGCAGGTGTCTATCTTTCTTTACCCCTCCTCTCTCCATTTCTCTCTGTCCTATCAATGACAATGACATCAATAGCAATAGTGACTACAACAATAAAACAACAAGGGCAACAAAAAGGAAATAAATATTTAAAATATATATAAATATATACTCTACCAGGCCCAGCATTAATATTTATTTATTTATTTATTTATTTATTTATTTATTTATGTCACTGAGTTATTTTAGGGCTCTGTGTTTGCATAGTAAATTCAGCATACTGACTGACTTTTTTTTTTTAATTTAATAGGGCAGAGGGATACTGAGAGAGTAGGAGAGAGAGAGAAGAAAAGAGAAAGAAAGAGATACAAAAAGAGAATGAGAACAAGATACAGATAAAGAGAAAGAGAGAGAAAAAAACACCAGTCACACTCCTTTATCACTTGTGAAGTTTACCCACTGCAGCTAGAGAGCAGAGGTTTGAACCAGAGTAATTGAGCTCAGTAATGTGTACACTCAGTTAAGTGTGCCACCACCTGCTCCATCCTTTTATTTTTATTTTTAGGAAATTAATGAATGTGGTATTTAAATAAAAAGAAGATATCAATAGCCTAATAATTGTATTCAAGTTCATGTAATTTGCTTGATTTTGACTTAGCAAGTATTTACTGAACTTTTACTGCACTCAAGCTTGGTGACATTTGATCAAAATTACAAAAATTCTGGTAAGTCACTAACATGTTAATCAATTTTTCCACTTAAGTGAGCCCAGAAACTGAATGTTATTGTTTTATTCTATTATTAATTAAACAAGTCAGGAAGTAATAAGATTTCCCTCTAATATTTAGTGATACCAGTCTGAAAGTACAGAAATGTATGCATTGCTAGGGGATCTGAAGATATTTTTCCCTTCAGTCTAGTACTACTGATGCTGTTAACAATTCTGTTTAATCAGCATAGCACATTTTCCCCCTTTGGGCTGCAATTTTCAATCATCTTTGTTAAGGAATCATCTCTGTTTCCTGGACCTACCAGTCAACGCCCATGTTCAGCAGGGAAGCAATTACAGAAGCCAGACCTTCTACCTTCTGCAACCCATAATGACCCTGGTCCATGCTCCCAGAGGGATAGAGAATGGGAAAACTATCAGGGGAGGGGGTGGGATATGGAGATTGGGTGGTGGGAATTGTGTGGAGTTGTACCCCTCCTACCCTATGGTTTTGTTAATTAACGCTTTCTTAAATAAAAAATAATAAAAAAATAATAAATAAAAAATATATATGTCCTCAAAAAAAAAAAACTCTCTACTCAAAGAACTTTTTACAAAAGATTACCATTGCTTTGTGCCATGTGCCCTCCTGTGCTTTGCTTATGAAATGCATGACTTGAAGTCATCCAATCAAATGTATGCAATGAGGTCACATTTTAATACAAAACATTAAAGTCACAATCCAATTATATCTGACATAATATGCATGTTATATATAATATTTTTACAGATTAACATATGTGTATAAATACACAGGCAAATGAAAACAATTTATATTCAGTACAATACTGTCTATGCCTCAGATAAACAAAAGTACAGCCAAAAGTTAAAAAAAGTATTAGAATAATATTTGACAATTTTAATTGTTGAGAACCACCAGCTACAGTTAGTTCAGCCTCACATTAATCTCTTTTTTTAATGACATGTTCTATCTTGATATACAAACACAGTGAAAATGAATTATGGACTCTAATTTTACTGATTCAGTCTTTTTAACATAATTTCAAACAATTCATTAAGTACTTGATAATGAGATACAAAAATACTATATGGTCACTCTAATTTGGTCAATAAGACTATAAATCCAAAAATATAACAATAGTCCATTTTTTCTCTCCAAAACTAGAAAACTCTTCAGAATAGTTTACCTATTAGAGACCATCATTATCTGTCATACTTTCAAATTACCTTTTACAGCTATTGAGTAACTATAATTTGAATTTCCCATCTTTGAAACTGTACCTCAGAATGTTTGAATAGCTTTATGAATTATTGCACTAGCTCACTTAAATTGTATTATGACTACAACATTCAATATTATAAATCCCATTTTCTACGGGAAAGGATCACAGAGGTTAAATTATTTAACATTTCCATGATAAAAATCCTACTGACAGGAGAATTTCAGACCTAACAGAAAATTAAAATTATTCTAAATTTATTGTCATCAGTATTATTGCTGGGTCTGCACTACAAATCCACCACTCTGGGCAGCCATTTTTTCCTGTTTGTTTGTTTGTTTTGTTTTGTTTATAGATAGGACAAAATGAAACTGAGAGAGGGAGAGGACATAGAGAGGGAGACACCTGAAGACTGTTTAACTGTTCTGAAGTTTCCTCCCCTGAAAGTGAAGAGCATAGAGAGGAGGGGTAAAACCCAGGACCTGCACTTATCTGGGCTTACCTGGGTGCACCACCTCCCAGCCCCCAGTTATTCTAAATCTTAGAATTAATTTTAATCATTAATACACTACATCGTGTGAAAAGTAAAATGGTCATTATCAGAAAACAAAAAAAAAAAATTAAGGCATAAATCCCACTAAGTATGGGAGTCAGGCTGTAGCATAGCGGGTTAAGCACAGGTGGCACCACGCACAAGGATAGGTTCGAGCCCTGGCTCCCCATCTGCAAGGGAGTGGCTTCACGGGCAGTAAAGCAGATCTGCAGGTGTCTGTCTTCCTCTCCCCTTCTTTGTCTTCCCCTCCTCTCTCCATTTCTTTCTGCCCTTGAGAGCTTGTTTGGAGGTTCTAGCAGGGGAGCACAGCTACTCCTATAGCCTCCACAGAAGACCGGTCTGTCTCTATTCGGGGAAGGCCATCCTCTTTTAAGTAGGGCAGCTTCGGGAGAGACGCACATGGAGCGGTGAGGGAGGAAGGGGACACCCGCCTCCAGCCAGATCAGCGGAATCGACCCTGGTGATCAATGGGGTGATATATGGCACAGCCAGATCGCCCTCACATCCATTTCTCTCAGTCCTATCTATCAACGATGATATCAATAACAACAACAATAAAAAAACAAGGGCAACAAAAGGGAAAATAAATAATTAAAAAAATAAAAAATTTTAAAATCCCACTAAGTATACATTTGGAAGGAAAAAAAACAGTAACTGGATTGCAAAATAAAGTCATTTTTTTATCAATAAGCTCCAATTTATACATATTATTGACATTTCTATTACATTGTCATAAAGAAACTTTTTTTGATAGTGACCAATAACCAATATAACCTTAGATTCTCAATAAAAATTAGTTGAATGTGTAAATAATCCCATCAACATATCTTACCAATTCATAAATAGTGTATTAGAATGTTGGACTAGTATGGTTTTCTAAAATGATAATACTTTATGGTTCAATTCAGTCATAGATCCTATGTATGAATTATTGTTCTTTGCAAATCTTGGTTTAAAATGTTAGGTTCTAAACTTGTACACTTCTCATAGGAATATAAATTGACCTAGTTCTATGCAAAACAGTTTGGAGATATAACAAATTAAAATAGACACACCATATGGTTTAAAAATTCCGTTTTGTCAGAATACAAAACCAGAAATCTAACAAGATCTATACTTGCCAATATTCATCAATAGTCAAAATATTCAAATGCAAAATAGCAGTTGAATGAATTAAAAAATGCATGTACCTATTTACACAATGGAATACTACTCAGCTATAAGGAACTGTGAAATCTTGCCCTTTGCTACAACACAAATAGAACTGAAGAGTTTACACTATGTGAAATTAACCAGAAGCAGAAGGCTGAAAGTGAGGTAATAGCACACATAGGTAGAATATGAAAAATGATGTAAAGGAAGAAATACAAACAAAAACAAATCCTCATATTTTAATGCAGAACTGAGGTTATCACAGGAGGTTGGAGGAAGGAAACTCAATATGTGGGGGACACTGATACCTTGATGGTAGGCATGGTGAGGTAACACACACTTCGAAAGATCAAATTACTCACTAAATTCTATAGTCTTGATGATTTTACTCATATGTGCAATTTAGAGAATTGAAATTCATGAACTTGCAAAAACAAACAAACAGGAGACTGGATTGTGGCACACTTGGTTAGATGCACATCCTACCATGCATACGAACCAGAATTCAAGCCCTTTGCTCCCCAATTGCAGGAGGGACGTTTCATGAATAGTGAAGCAGATCTGTATGTGTCTATCTTTCTCTCTCTCACTATCTCCCCTCCCTTTTCAATTTCTCTGTCCTGTTAAATTTAAGCAAGAAAGGAAAAAAACAAAACAACCAAGAAAAAAATGAAAATAGCTGCTGGGAGCAGTGGGGTCAAGCCCCAGTGATAACCCTGGTGACAATAAAAACAAAATCAAACAAACAAAAACCCAGAAACAGCCAAACTTTCTCTAAGATTTTGTGAAAACTCATTGGGAGTGTGGAGGCACAAAATATAGATGGTGGTTACAGCAGAGAACTATACCTCTAATTTTACAAAACCACTATTAAACGCCTAATATAAAATTAAATTTAAATAAAAATCAGATATATACATATATGTACTCATATGTACACATACATGTGTATATACATATTTGTTATATATTATTATAATCAACACTTTTTCTTTTTTTAATTTTTATTTATAAAATGGAAATATTGACAAGACCATAGGATAAGTGGGGTACAATTCCACATAATGCCCACCACCAGAACGCCACATCCCATCCCCTCCATTAATAGCTTCCCTATTCTTTATCCCGCTGGGAATATGTACCCAGGATCATTATGGGGTACAAAAGATGGGAAGTATGGCTTCTGTAATTGCTTCCCCGCTGAACATGGGCATAAGCAGGTTGATCCATGCTCCCAGCCTGTCTCTTTCTTTCCCTCATGGGGCAGGGATCTGGGAAGGTGGGGCTCCAGGACACATGGTGGGGTCCTCTGCCCACAGAAGTCAGGTTGGCATCATGTTATCATCTGGAACAAGGTGGCTGTGAGATTAATCTCTTTGTATAGGTTTATTATCTCTTCTCTCTGTGTAACAAGTGCCTTGACTCATTCTTATTTATTGGATTTCCATTTAGGGCTATCTTATTTTATTTGTTATAAATATTTTATTTATTTATTAATGAGAGGAATAGGAGGAGAAGGAAGAAGAAGAGGAGGGGAGAGAGAAAGAGCAAGAGAAAGAAAGAGAGAGAATGAGAAAGAACCAGACATCACTCTGGCACATGTGCTGCTGGAGAGTGAACTGAGGATCTCATGACTTAGAGTCCACTTTATTCACTGTGCTACCTCCTGGACCATGGGTTATTTTTTTTCCCAGAAGTCATTCATTGTTCCTTTTACTCAAACCTTTTTTGTATGTCTTATTTATTTGTTTGTTTGTTTGTTTAATGGAAACAGAGAAAAACGAGAGAGAGGGGAAGACTGAGAGAAAGAAAGGCACCCGAAGTAATGCTTCACTGTCTGTGGCTTCCCCCCACCCCCCTGTACGTGGGGTGGGGACCTGGGACTTGAATCTGGGTCCTCACATATTATAACATGGGCACTTTACCAATATTTACATCTACATTTCTTTTCTTTTCTTTTCTTTCTTTTTTGACATTCTTTTGACTGATCAACTCTGGCTTACTTTGGTAAGAGGGTTTGAAGCCAGGACGTGCAAGCCTCAGGCACGAAAGAATGTTAGTAAACTGCTAGGATAGTGTTCCGGACCCCCTTTCATTCAATTCATGATGGCATATATCTTTTCTACATTCTGAAACCACCTTTATGCCCAATGTGATAAAAAAAATAGAATATGTTGTAATGACAGTTTTCTTGTCTGAGGTCTGAAGAATAAGACGTCAAGGTGAGAGAAATTTTTATTCCTTCTACATATGACTGAAGTCTCTGAAGACATAGAATATCATCGATAGGTACCAACTATATAGTGAGAACATACTGACTAAATTATTTGGCATAAGTAAAAAAAAACCCACATATCTAAAATAGAGAATATAAAATATTTACAAGATTATTATTATTGTTGCTACTGATGATTCACAACTCCAGGCAGGCTATTTCTAGTAGAGAGAGCTTGTGTGAAATAGGAGCAACAGATTTCTCCCTATGAGGTCATCAACCATAGGTCACAGGCATAGCAGGTGTCCCCCATGATAGTTGTCTTACTGGCACTTCAACACTATTATTTCTTTTAACTTTTTAATTTTTTTGTTTTTTTTTGTTTTTTGTTTTGCTTTGTATTATCAAGCTCCTGTGTCTCAGTTCTCTGTATTTCATATACAAGTGAAACCATCCAGTAGTTGTCTCTCATCTCTTTGCTTATTTCACTAAACATAATCACCTTCAGTACCATTCATTTTGTCCTAAAGAACATAATATCAGAGTAGTATTCCATAGAATAGATATACAATATTGTTTTTGGCCAGTCATCTGATGAGAATCTAAGCTACCTCCAATCTCTGACCACTGTGAAAAATGCAGCTATGAATATGAGGGTATGTATAAACCATTGCATAAATGTTTGCATATCCTTTGAGTAAAGTCCTAAAGATAGTATTATTAGGTCATAAGGTAATTCCATTTTTATTTGTTTAAGGCCTCTGAAAAAGTTGCTAGATCAGCTTGCATTCCCACCAGCAGTGCAAAGAGTCCCTTTTCTTCACTACCACACCAACATCTGTCATTTCCTATTTTGTTGATGTAAGCCATTTTCACAGGTGTGAGATGGTATCACAGTGTAGCTTTAATTTGTATATGATAAGTATCATCTCTAATGATAAGTAAAGTGGAGCATTTGTTCATATATCTGTGGGTCATGTGTATCTCTTCTTTAAAAAAAAAACTGTCCAGTTCTTTGACCAACCTTTTTTATTGGGTTTTTTTATTATTAGTTTTCTTTTTGTTGAGCTATACCAGTTCTTTATAGACGTTTGATATCAACTGTTTGTTTAATGTGTGATATGCAAATATCTTCTCCCAGGCTATCTTTGTGTAGTTTGCTTTCAATATATAGAATATTTTAGTTTAATTATTTGTAATACTCCAAATTATTTACCCTCAGCTTTATTTATAACATTAAATGGCTTATTAGTTATGCAGACACTCCTAAATTTTTGAATTATTTCTTTATGCAATTGATTATGTTGGACACTAACATCTTATCAAATACTATGAGTAAATTTTGACATTAATCACATTAATAAAAGTAGAAATACTTGTATAAAAACCATTTAGGTATTATTTACAAATAATATAAAAGCACTAATAAGACCAGCAAGGCAGCTTACCTTGGATGGTGTCTGATTTGCCATGAACATGATGCTGATTCAAGACTTACCCTCAATTTACTGAGAGTAGCTTCAGACCTATGATTTCTTATTTCTTTAATTTTTTTAATTATTTATTTTCCCTTTTGTTGCACTTGTTGTAGTTATTATTGTTGTTGTTGTTATTGATGTTGTCATTGTTAGATAGGACAGAGAGAAATGGAGAGAGGAGGGGAAGACAGAGAGGGAGAGAGAAAGACATTTACAGACCTGCTTCACTGCCTGTGAAGCGACTCTCCTGTAGGTGGGCAGCCGGGGCTCGAACCGGCATCCTTAACGCAGGTCCTTGCGCTTTGTGCCAGGTACGCTTAACACGCTGTGCTACCACCCGACTCCCAGAGCTATGATTTCTATCCCTTTCTAGCTGTCTCTTTGTCTTGCCTCTCCTTATCTATCAGAAAAAAGCAGATGCAGAGTGGTGAGATACTGTGGACAACAAGAAATAAATCCATTAATTCAATCTAATGTAAGTATATTTGAATATATACATAGACAAACTTTCAGACATAAGATCAGTTACATTTATATTATATACCATGGAATACTATAGAAAACTATGTACATTATTATTCATTGTTAACTAAATACAGTTTTTTTCAATTTATTAAAATTTATTAGTCTTGATTAAAAATCTGGACAATAACTACTGTATTCACTTCAGAATTTTTACTTTCTTTTTAAAAAATTTATTACCTTTTATTTATTGAATAGAGACAGCCATAGATTGAGAGGAAAGGGGAGACAGACAAGGAAAGAGACAGAGAGACACCTGCAACATGGCTTCACCACTTGTGAAATTTTCCTCCTGCAGGTGGGGACTGGAGGTTTGAACCGGGTCCTTGCACATTGTAGCATGTGTGCTCATGCAGGTGCACCACCTCCCAGCCCCCAGAATCTTTACTTTGCAGTACCCCCTGACTTTTTTACTTGGTTTTTAATATTCCCCTCTCTATTTTCTTAAGTTCTTTTCCTTCTCATACAGACTACATCTTCCTAGTCTAAGTTTGTGTTCATTTTTCTTTGCACAATCCAATAAATCATGAATCATTTGTCAGTTGTCTTGCCACCACCAAAATGGGTGCTGAATTCAAACACAAAGATAATATTTTGGGTGGTCTTGTACACATACCTAGTTTTTCCCAAATTTCAGTCTTAGGTACAGTTGCCTTTTCAGGGTGAAGAATGTCTATGACAATTTGCTTCTGCTGAAGTAGTCAATTGGACATCAACATCCTAGTGCAGATAGTTATTCTCATTCATGATTCTAAAGAAACTTTAGACAGCCAGGGAGGAAAAGAGTAACTAAATATTCCTTTCAAAAAAATGATATTTGAAGGGTTTAATTTCCCTTACTAAGTAGCCATGCATTAAATAAGGTGGTATTTTATAGTAAGAGTAAATATGTTTAGTTAAATAACTTGGCATTAATGTAAACATATATTATTAATTCATGTCTACTTCATTTCAGAAGTCTTAGAATGTTAATGGATCAGCATAAAACATCATCTAAAGTGTATTTTATCACCAAAAAATATAAGCCAAAACCTCAAATTAATATTTTCTTAATCTGAAAATACTGAAATTTAAAAATATATTTTCTCATTAAATAGTAAATTATATATTTTGCTTATTAATTGTTTTATTCTAAAATATTTTATATTTTTATAAATACTGCCAAGCAACAGAACCTTATGTTGCAGATAAAATATTACTAGTATTCCAATAATTCAAATTATATTGTTACCACTTTTTCTACCAGTAGTAGTAGTAGCAGTAGTACTTACTATGCAAATGATACCTCACATATGTACAGTTTCACCACTGTCAGTCCACTCTTTCATTCAGATTGAGATAAGTAGAGAAAAACACCACAACACTTTCCAGAACAACCCTTGATGCCATTGCACCTCTCACCTCGTGCCAAGACTGAAAGCTGGGCCACACACATAGCAAAGTATGTACTTTAGCTGATGAGCCATCTATCTCTCTAGGCCTTTTGGCCTATTTCTTATTCCATTAAGGACTTACATATTACTGTGATTTAGGAAGTAAATGAACAGGTTTGTACATTAAGGAAGCACCTAGTAGTTTCAGATGAATGAAAAAATTAATAAACATGAGATTAATATTATCGGTGGAAAGTATGTAAATTATTTTGGCCTCAATGATATACCTAGGTGTTGTTGTGCGCGGGCTATGTTGTTTTCGCCGGGCTGGCTTCACGGGCAGGTAACAGATGACCAGGGACTCATGGTTGAGCTGTAGGCAGTATCTCTTTATTCATGAAGGACACAGCACAATCTAAGCTGAGCTAAGCTAAACTAACAACCAACTAAAACGAACAATGTTGTCTTTATATATACTTCCCAAGTAGGGTGTGAACAGGATGTGACGCGGAGAGGGTGGAGAGAAAAGTGAGTGGTGAAAATCAGGGTGTGACAAGGAGAGGATCAGGGGGTGACAAGGAGAGGGGGTGGAGCAGGTGAGAATTCTACCACTAAACCACCAATGCCCTGGAGGGAAGGTGGTGCTTTATGTAAATATAAAAGTGATTTATGTAAATAGACGGCAGTGGTTATGTAAATAGAATACAGTGGTTATGTAAATAGAATGCAGTGTTAAGCAGGGGGGATTTAAACCAAATGAAACAGAAGGGGTTTTTAAAAGCAGAATTAGAAGATACCAACACCTAGGAAAGTTATTTGATTTTGCTTCATAGCTTGTACTTCATTACCCACAAGTAATCATTACTTTTTAAAATAAAACTTAGAATCAGAACAGTAAGTAACAGTATATTTTTAAAAAATGAGGCTGTTATTGTGTGAAATCAAGTGGAATACACATTTACTAGAATATATACATATACATTTCTAGAATTTTCATTCTATAACTTTGTTCCATGAAAAATGTTGTGGATTTACCATTTTTAAAAATAAACTATCTTAATGCAGAGCATAATGACTTCAAAACAAATTTCAAATTTTGTGACCTGACTTAACAATGTGTCAGCATGCTAGGCTTTCAATTGATTACTGCTGCTCAAGACTCCGAAATTAATTTAACAATTAATTAATTAATTTAATTAATTTGGACAGGGAGATGCCACAAAATCTTATAATTGACATGCATAAGGTCCTTAGTTCAGTCTCAAATACCACACATGCCAGAATGTTGCTCTGGTTCTTTCTCTCTTTCATTAAATCTTTAAAAGAAATCATTAATTTACTGATTGATGATCAAGAATTTCCAGGGGTATCACATACATTCTAATATTCTTTCCCGTGGTGATCCAGCAACTACAACTAAAACACAAATAATCATTAGATACTCCTAGTTCACATATAAATATATATATGGTCCATGAAGTTCAAAAAGACTCCAAAAGTGTGATTACAGAACAGAATATTATAGTCAGCAAGGATGCCTACAACAGTCTTAGCTCAAAGTATAATGGAAAGTATTATTATAGAGACATAAGGAAGAATCTTATTGTTCAGAAAACAGAATAAAACCAATTGCTAGCCTCATGGAACTCCCAGGGATGATCTACTAACTAAATGATTTCTACCAATTTACATAATGTCGATGTTTTTAATATGTAATTTATAGTGGTGATATGAAGTTTTTTTAAGTAAAAAAATTAGAGAGATACTTGCAATACTGCAGTACTGCTTTAGCCAGCCACCACCACCACCCCAACACACACACCATAAGTAGGAACCAGGGGCTTTAACATAGGTCATTAACAATAAAATAAAATAAAAATAATTTAAAAAACAAACAATGCATAAGATAGGACAGAGAGAAACAGAAAGGACAGGGAGAAAGAAAGATATAGGGAGGTTGTGGGGATGTGGTAGAGCCTGGCAGGGCTTGAACTGAGGGGTGAGTCAATCCTGGTAAGTCTCTCTCTCTAAGGAGGGGTTGAGCAAAAGGGGGGAACACATGAACCTCAAAAGGTCATTGGCCATATAAGTCTTCCCTGCCTCACAAAATATCCTGCATCTTCCTGCCTCTGGGAGCAGACATTCCTTAAAACCTTAAGTCTGCTCCACCCTGCATTCTTTTTATTATCTACATATCAATCATCTGCTTTGTCTTACAAATGACTGAAGGTCTCCTTCTTAATTCCCCACAGGGTATTACTAATCCTACCAGTTGAACTCCTAAAAACAGTTGCTGGGCAGGTCCATACCATTCCCAGCCCCCTTTGCCTTTTCTCTGCCCCTTTCCTAACCGTGTATGGTATTGTCAAGCCACTTCTGTTTCTGTCTTGTCTCTTCCATGTCCCAACCTGGAGGAGAGCAGGCATGCATACCAAGAGGCTGATGCTGGCCATTGTGGTTTGCACCACATGGCTTAACCAGGTGTGCTACTGCCTGACTCTGGGACGTTCAAATGAATAAAGATTTGAATTGCCTTGCTGCCATGAGCTTGGTTCCAGGGTCATCTCCCTCCCTCGTGTTGCTAGCCCGACAGAAAGAGGTAGAGAAAGAGACACCTGTAGGCCTACTTCAGGAATCTGAAGCGCATGCGTGCACACACACGAACACACACGCGCGCTCGCAAATGGGGAGCAGGGTCTGGAACCTGGGTCCTTGCACTTGGTAATCTGTGCAACTCTGCTCCACCCCTTTTCAATTTCAGTATAAGACTATTTTAGAAATACATGGATGTTTGACTAAGTGCTCTGAAATTTTTCTCATAGGTCCTATATAAAATGCAATGGTAAGAAAAAGAAAAAAATCTATGAAATTACCTTGAATCTAAAACACTTAAATAAAATTATAATGAGCAAAAAAAAAAAAAACTGTCAATTTCCTACAAAGATATTTTCAGAGTCAGAGAATCACAGAATGTTCATATGTATTTGAATAAGGCAGATATTCACAGAAAAGGATCAATTTAAGTAACACACCACTTAAGATTTTCAAAGATGTGATTTCACTAGTCACAATCTGAAGCCCTTAAAAAGTTCAATGTGTCCTGGAGCCCCGCTTCCTCAGAGCCCCACCTCACTAGGGAAAGAGAGAAACAGGCTGGGAACATGGATCGACCTGTCAACTCCCATGTTCCTTTATTGGAAGCAATAAAGGAAGCCAGACCTTCCACCTTCTGCACCCCATAATGTCCCTTAATCCATACTCATAGAAGGATAAAGAATAGGAAAGCTATTAGGAGAGGAGATGAGATACAGAGTTCTGGTGGTGGGAATTGTATGGATTTGTACCCTTCTTATCCTATGGTTTTTGTCAGTGTTTCCTTTTTTTTTTTTGCCTCCAGGGTTATTGCTGGGGCTCAATGCCCTACACCATGAATCCACTGCTCCTGGAGGCCATTTTTCCCCTTTTGTTGCCCTTGTTGTTGTAGCCTTGTGGTTATTATTGTTATTGTTGATGTTGTTCATTGTGGATAGGACAGAGAAAGATGGGAGAGAGGAGGGGAAGACAGAGAGGGGTAGAGAAAGACAGACAACTGCAGACCTGCTTCACCAATTGTGAATCAACTCCCCTTCAAATGGGGAGCCGGGGGCTCAAACTAGGATCCTTAAGACTGTCCTTGCGCTTTGCACCACGTGCGCTTAACCCACTGAGCCACCACCCAACCCCCCAATGTTTCCTTTTTATAAATAAAAATCAAAACTTAAATAAAAATAAAATTCTGAACCTTCTAAAAAAAAGTTCATGTTTTACCTAGGAGAAAAGGCTGAAGGTATTAATTACTGCTGACATCATTAGTGTGTCTACCTTTTTATTTACCATTATACTGGGAAGAATCTGTAGACGTAGCAATTCAAAAATTTGATGACAAAATAAGTTATATGATCGTATGGAAATTAATTTCTTCTGCTATAACAATATAATTCTAATGAAAATTAAGATTATACTACTGTTGTATTCAGGGGGTTACTTTTATGAAATTATTGATAGAAAATTGATGAGTTTTTTTTTTTTTCCACCAGGGTTATTGCTGGGACTCTGTGCCTGCACTATGAATCCATTGCTACCAGTGGCCTTTTTTATTCCCTTTATATTTTTTATTTAACAATATACAGAAAAATTGAGAGGGGAGGGGAGGTAGAGAGGAGGAGAGAAAGACATCTGTAGACCTGTTTTATGAAGTGCTTTCTCTGCATGTGGGGAGGTGGGGAGGAGCTCAAGCATGGTGATATGTGCACTTTAGCAGGTGTGCCACTGCCCAGCCCCTAATTGATGAAAATCTTAATTAAGACTTTAAAAATAATTATAATGATTTACATCTTACATTGTACTCTCCTCAGAAAAATGAATGGAGAGTACAATGTACTCTTTCTCTAAAAGGTTTTTTTATTATTATTATCTTTATTTACTTATTGTATAGAGACTGTCAGAAATCTAGAGGTAAGTGGGAGATAGAGAGGAGGATAGACAGAGAGACATCTGCAACATGGTTTCACCACTCCAAAAACTTTCACCCTGCAGGTGGGGACCAGGGACTTGAACCTGGGTCCCTGTGCACTGTACTGTGAACACTTAATCAGGTGCATCACCTCCAGGCCCTGTCCTTGTGTATTATAACATGTGCACTCAAGCAGGTGCATCACCACCCAACCCCCACTCAGCCCTCACTCGGCTCTCACTCAGCCCCCACTTTTCCTCTATTAAATGACTATTTTTCAACATTTTCTAGTGTCCCTAGATATTCAAATTGGTTTACAAAAAATTTGTTTACATTAAACATCAATAAATTAAGGGATATGGAAAGGTGAAAGAGAATATAATAAACCCAATAAATTAAGGGATATGGAAAGGTGAAAGAGAATATAATTTGCTTGGTTTTATTCTGACTTTTTTATACTTGCTCTTGTGAAATTCATCCTAGTTAACATTTCCAAATCCGTGAGGGTTTAAAAATGAATTCAAGCAAATAAGCATGTCTTACGCAAATAAATATGTCTTAAAGAAATTGTATTGAAGAGAGGAAGGAATGGTTCTACTACAACAGAATCTCTCTTTCACTTGTGTAAAGATAACAAAATGGACTAAGGTCAGAAAGAAAAATAAAAGATTTTAGTCATCTCCGGGTTTAGAGAATGATTACTCATTAGTGTTTTCCAGGTTGTTGAAAAGTCTAGTGCCTCCAAACTGCCTCTGCATAAAACAAACACATCATTTGAGTTGCCTAAAAACCTGAGAGATCTGATCTTTTTCCCCCCAAATACCCACTTCTAACATATGTCTTTCATACTCAAAGGAAAGAAAGCTGTCTTTTCAATTCTGGTAGAATTGATAGCACATGCTAGACTATCAAGCAGAAGGTTGGAGCTTTCCTAAATGGATAGCATATAACTTATCTTCATGTAACAAGTATTTACAATGTCAATGTTTCTTTTATAACAGTCACTATAGTTATATAGTCTTATAGGAAGATAATTAGTCCTAAATTTCAGGGGAAAATAAGGCAATACATTTGTAATTTTAGAAGGTATTTGGACTTATTGAATTATCTGCAATAAAATAATAATTTAATAAATTAATGTAGGAGTTTTCATTTCTTCAATACAAATGTTAAAATTTCATACATAGCTACACTAAAAATAGCATAACCCTCTGAGTCATCATAGTCACATTTAAATTTTCTTTTTTTTCTTAAATATTTATTTATTTTCCCTTTTGTTGCCCTTGTTGTTTTTTTATTGTTGTTGTAATTGATGTCATCTTTGTTGGATAGGACAGAGAGAAATGAAGAGAAGAGGGTAAGACAGAGAGGGGGAGAGAAATATAGGCACCTGCAGACCTGTTTCACCGGCTGTGAATCGACTCCCCTGCAAGTGGGGATCTGGAGGCTTGAACCAGGATCCTTAGTCGGTCCTTGCGCGTAGCACCGCCTGCACTTAACCAGCTGCGCTACTGCCTGATGCCCACATTTAAATTTTCTTTAGCTAATGTTTATATATTGTTTTCTACTTACCACTGGGTTATGTTTTATTGAAAGATGGCTAGTAGTGTTATACAAACATGTCAGCATTTAAATTATATACAACATACTGTGTCTTTAACATTCAGGAATAGAAATAGATATGAGGATTAGATCTTATATTCAAGACTGTGAATTAAAATCACAAAATTAAAATGTATTACTCATTACCATACTTGACCCAATTTCAAGCACCTGGTCCCCACCTGCAGGAGGAATACTTCATACAAGGTGAAGTTGTACTCCTCTTCTCCCTGTCTCTTTCTCCTCATTCTCTATCACCAGGCCTAGGAGAAATAAAAAATGAAAGAAAAGAGAGAAAGAAAGGAAGGAAGGAAGGAAGGAAGGAAGGAAGGAAGGAAGGAAGGAAGGAAGGAAGGAAGGAAGGAGGGAGGGAAAGAAGGGAGGAGAGAAAGATAAAAAGAAAGTGAAAAAATAAAAAGAAAGTGAAAAAAGGAGGCAAGGGTCAAGTGGTGGCATACCTGGTTGAGCACACATGTTGCAATACACAAGGACACAGGTTCAAGCCCCTGGTCCCCACCTGCAAAGGGAAACTTCACAGAAGATGATACAGTGCTACAGGCATCTCTCTGCCTCTCTCCCCCTCTATTACCAACTTCCTCTCTATTTCTTTTTCTATCCAATAAACAAATAAAGATAATAAAAAACAAATAAGAGAAAAATGGCCACCAGAAACGGTCATGGAGTCATGCAATCACAAACCACCAGCAGTAACCCTGGTGAAATAATAATAACAAAATTTCAAAACTCCCCCCCAATGATAACAGTCTTAATTATTATAAAATTCCACTTTTCTCCAACTGATAAAATATAAGGCAGTAGGGATTTGGGATAAAAGTCTTATCATTATCATGAGAAAAACCCCATTTTTAGGCAAATGTAAAAACCACTACCAGCCAGAACACTTTCAAAGAGATGAAACATATTTAGAAAGGGTAGATATCCAACTGAGAACATGTGATGAGGAGATCTAGTGTTCATTATGCATTTTCTAGCTTCTGCCTTAATGAACTCTACACTATTTTAATAAATGAAGCATAAAAGTGGCCATATTTCTCAAATGGCAAACTTCAAAGCCTAAAGAAAGAAAGTAAAGGGACACATTAGAAGTGAGAGGTAGCCTCAAAATGAGACCCACAGTTTAAGAAGCTTCTAAAACAACACTAACAAAATTATGGTGCTTGTTAAGAAGGTACCATGTGTGCAATTCATTCCACTGATTGACACTAAGCTCTTATGCACCTGTCATGACATTCACAGAGGTCCCTCCACAGAAGCTTACATGAATAATCACATCTTAACCTGAGACTTCCCTTAATCATCCTGTTACCATTTTTCTAGTCATAAATTTTATTAAAGAATCTAAATTAAATTAAAGGGACTGTACAGTGGCACACTCAACTGAGTTCACACATTACCATGTTCAAAAGAACCCAGGTTGAAGCCAGTGCTCTCCACCTACAGGAGGCATGGAGTGGTGCAGGTCTCCAGGTGTCTATCTTTCTCCTGCTCTATCCACATCTCTACTCTCAATTTATCTCAGCCATATCAAGTAAAAATAGGGGGAGAAATGGCCTCTGGGAGGAGTAGATTTATAGTGCAGTCAGAAGTCCCAGTGACAACACTACTGGCAATAAATTAATTTATTGATTACTAGAAATTAAGTCTTCAACATTTAATTGAAAATATCAGCTAATATCTTTTTGTCATCTATTTTACTTTTGACATATTTGCTGTTACAGTTGTGCTAGGATTCTGCATTATGGCAAGGATCTCCTTTTCTCAAGTTTTTATTAGCAAGTTATTCATTTCCGTTTGATCCCTCACCAGCAGCATTTTTAATATCAGTTATCAGCAGTCTATTAATGCCAATTTATATAATGTCTAAGACAATAAATGATTTTCCAACCATATTATACATTCCTCCTAATTCTTCCCTGTCAGTGTTAATAACATTAATAAGTCTACTTAGAAATCTGTCCAAGGCATGCCCTCACAATTTTTTCTAGTCTCTATTCACATAAAAAGTCTGCATTGGGGGGAGTGGAGCCAAGATGGTGACTTTGGAACCACAGCAGCCTTGAGCTCCAAGAGGCAGCAGCTTGCAACTCAGGATCCTCTGGATAGGGTAGGATACTGGGCTGTCTGTAGGAGGGTAAACACTGACTGGTCAGAGTGACACCAAACTACATTCCCATAATTCTCTCTTTGGCTGACAAATGGAGGTCAGGGGAACAAAAGGAAAATCCTTTGATTATTTCTGACCCCGGGGGCAGCACAGCCACTCCTAATAGCTGAACTATTTTCTTTACAAGATTCTTGGCTCACTAGGGGTGTCATCTTAAGCCTCTTCTTTAACTTCTCTCTCTTTTTGTTAAGTGGATGAAGCTCTATTTGAGTGACAAACACCTAACCAATAAGAGCCTCATACCTGCCTGGGAAAGACTACCTGAAGGTTTTTTGTTGTTGTTTGTTTGTTTTCATGAACATTTCTTACAACTGGCTGTCTTTGATCAGGCTGCCTACAGCCAATAGAGCTGTCCAAGCTGCAGACTAACTACTAGGGGTTTCCTAATCTATTTTATTTTATTTTATTACTACTATTATTATATACAAGTGTCCCTTTTCCATCCATCTTCTTTTAACCATTGTTTTGTTTTCCATTGCTAGGTGACTGGGTGTCGTATCCATTGTGAGAAGAACTTGTTTCTACCACTTCTCTATACTCTCTTTTTTCCTTCTTCTTAGCTGATTAAAAAAAAAAAACTCTTTCCTTTCACAGCTCTGCCTTTTTTCTTCTTTCTTTTTATTCTTTTCTTCCTTCCTCCTTTTTCTGTTTTCTGAATCCACTGATGCTCACTTGTGAATTATTTTGGGAAATAAATCTGACTCAGAGTGGACTCTATGTGTGTGTCTTCTCTACTTCCCTTTCTCCCTTCTATCCCTAGAATTTATATTGGACAGTAGATTTGCATAATTGTCTATTCTTGCTTTACCTTTTTCCCTGTCTCTTGCTTTTTCTTTTGTTTTGTTGCTATTTTTTCTTGGAATGGAGATGTTGTTTGGCTAAATGGTATTGGCTGAACTGCGTCAATCCTTGCCTCAATTAATACTGTAACTTGTGAGGTTAGTGACTGCAGTTGTCATAAAGGTCATGAGTATAGCCTGGCTTATACTCAAAGCACAACTGAAGAATGACAGAACAGAAAAATAAAAACAACATCAATAAAAAAACTGATTAAATCAAGAGCAAATAAATCTGCTATCACAGTGAATCAGGATAGGAGCCCAGAAGAAACTCCAAATCAGTCAGAAGTAAGCATAGGTAAGAAAAGTATGCAAGCAAAAGTAAACCTAATAATCACAAAAATGAAGACAACTATAGAGGAAAGGGCTATCAGAATTAGGAAAACAACAGAGGAGAACTTCAAAGGAAATACAAGATACATCGAGGTAATTAGATAACTGAAAGCTGAAAGAGGTGAGCTAAAAGGCCAACTAGCAGAACAAGCTAATACTATAAATGAACTGAAGAAAGAAGCTGAGGGAAGGGAAAGCAGATTAACAGAAGCAGAAAACAGAATTAGCCAGACAGAGGATGAGCTAGAGAAAACTAAGAAAGAGGTAAAAGAGCTCAAAAAGAGATTGAGAGATGCTAAAAACAACAACAGAGACATATGGGATGATCTCAAAAGAAGTAACATTCACATAATTGGATGACCAAAGGAATAAAGAGAGGAAGGGGAAGTAAATATTCTAGAGCAAATAATGGAAGAAAACTTCCCATACTTAAACAACAGAAAGAACATTAAGATTCAAGAGGCCCAGAGAGACCAAAACAGAATCAACCCAGACCTGAAGACACCAAAACACATCATAGTTACAGTGAAAAGAAGCAAGGATAAAGAATGGATACTAGGGAGTTGGGCGGTAGTGCAGCAGGTTAAGTGCACTTGGCACAAAGCACAAGTACAAGCCTAAGGATCCTGGTTCGAGCCCCCAGCTCTCCACCTGCAGATGAGTTGATTCACAAGAGGTGAAGCAGGTCTGCAGGTATCTATCTTTTTCTCCCCCTCTCTGTCTTTCCCTCCTCTCTCTATGTCTCTCTGTCCTATCCAACAACAATGGCATCAATAATGACAAGAATACATGTCTATATATGATCCTAAAGGCTGTAAGAGAGAAACAAAAAGTCACATACAGGGGAAAACCTGAAAGACTATCAGCAGACTTCTCCACTCAAATTCTAAAAGCCAAAAGAGAATGGCAAGATATCTATTGAGCCCTGAATGAAAAGGGGTTTCAACCAAGGATAATATATCCTGCTAGACTTTTATTCAAACTAGATAGAGGGATCAAAACCTTCTCTGTTAGACAACAGTTAAAGGAGACAACCATCACCAAACATGCCCTGAAAGAGGTACTAAAAGACCTCTTATAAACAAAAGCATGACTGTAAAACTTGTCATATATCAGAGAAAATAAAGAATTGTTTAATTAGAAGCCAGGCAGTAGCACAGCAGGTTAAGCACACATGGCACAAAGCACAAGTACTGACATAAGGACCCTGGTTCGAGCCCCTGGCTTCCCACCTGCTGGGGACTCACTTCAAGGCAGTGTAGCAGGTCTGCAGGTGTCTATCTTTCTCTCCCTCTCTCTGTCTTCCCCTTCTCTCTCAATTTCTCTCTGTCCTATCCAACAACAATGGCCACAATAATATTAACAACAACAATGATAGATAACAAGGGCAACAAAAGGAAAAAAATGGCCTCCAGGAGCAGTGGCATCATAGTGCAGGCACCAAGCCCCAGCAATAACTATGGAGGCAAAAATTAATTAATTAGTTAATTAATTAATTTTAAAAAGAATTGTTTAATAATGGCACTACAATACATTCAATCCACAATATCAATAAATATCATTGGATTAAATTCACCCATTAAAAGGCACAGAATGGGAAGATGGATCAGAAACACAACCCAACCATATGCTACTTGCAAGAATCCCACCTGACCCAACAAAATAAACACAGACTTAAAGTGAAAGCATGGAAAACTATCATACACACTAATGGACAACAAAAAAGGCAGGAACAGCCATTCTCATCTCTGACACAATAGACTTTAAGTGAAATAAAGTAATAAAGATAGGCAAGGCCATTACATAATGATTAGAGTCTCAATCAACCAAGAAGATTTAACAATTATTAATATCTATGCACCCAATGAGGGACCATCTAAATACATCAAACACCTACTGAAAGAAGTACAAAAATACATCAATAGTAATACAATAATAGTGGAAGAATATAACACCCCACTCTTACACTTAGACAGATCAACAAAGCAGAGAATCAACAAAGAAACAACAGAATTAAATGAAGAAATGAACAGACTAGACCTCCTGGACATTTTCAGAGTCCTTCACCCCAAAACACTGGAATACACATTCTTTTCAAATCCACACAACACATCCTCAAGGATAGACCAAATGTTAGGCTAAAAGACAGCATCAGTAAATTCAAGAGCACTGAAATCATCCTAAGTATCTTCTCAGACCACAGTGGAGAAAGCTAACATTCAACAACAAACAGAAAATTACTAATAGTCACTGAATTTGGAAACTAAACAATATACTGCTTAAGAACCACTAGGTCAGAGAGACACACAAGCAAGAAATTCGAATGTTCCTGGAAACAAATAAAAATGAAGACACAATTTAACAAAATATTAGGGACACAGCAAAAGCAGTATTGAGAAGGAAACGCATAGCCATACAATCACAAATTAGAGAACAATAAAAAGCTCAAATAAACAAACTTACTGCATGCCTTAAGGACTTAGAGGAAGAAGAACAAAGGGACTCTAAAGCAATCAGAAGGATGTAAATCACTAAAATTAGAGCAGAAATAAACAACATCAAAATAAGAGAACCATGCAAAAGATCAATGAAGCCAAATGTTGGTTCTTTGAGAAATTAAACAAGATTGACAACCCCCTAGCCAGACCCACTAAAAAAAAAAAGGGATAAGACCCAAATAAACAGAATTGTAAACCATAGAGGGGATATTACAACTAACACCACAGACGTCCAGAAAAGCATCTGAGACTTCTACGAAGAATTATATACCACCAAGTTTTGGGGTGTCTCTCTCCTTCTCCGGCAGGGTGGCCTCCAGGGGAAAGGTAATGGGCTGGTTCTTTCTTGGTCACAACAGGGGTGACACGAAGTAAAAGACACCAGGGGACTCTTAGCGTGAATCTAGAATCTGAGTCCTTAGAGTCCCAGAATCCTAGAGTCTGTTTATTAGCAAAATTGACATGAGTTAAATAGAAAAGCAATGGAGGTAATTATTGTTGAAATATGACAGAAATTACAGGTTTCTTAACAGTCAGCATGCCCCCAAGGTAGGGGGCTGGTATGACAGGAATTGATGAGATACAAAACGGTTATTTTCCATGACACAAGCAACTTAATTATCCAAAGGTATTTGAGAGAAGCTAGGGGTTAAACCCATAGGGTGAGACAGAAAGAATATGAATATCAAAAGGCCATATAGTTTGGAATTTCTCTTGTCTGGGGTCTGAGGTGTGTGATGAAGTGTGTGATAAGGTGTGTTCTTCTGTGATCAGAAGGTGACTTTGAATGAGTGAATCTGTGGCCATGTTGCCTGCAGTTAATGGAGGGAAATACTGTGGTATCTGTGGGCCTGAGAGTCAAGAAGGAAAGAACCAAGTCTGAGTTTCCCCCCTTATGCTCACCTCGGTTGAGAGAGACTTACCAGAGGTTATCTTCTCAGACCTCCATCCAAAGATGGGGGTGGTTCTCCCTAAGCTCTATCAGGCTTACACATGTTCCCAACAACCAAGCTAGAGAATCTGGAAGAAATGGAAGAATTCCTGAAAACATATACCCATCTAAAACTGAACCAAGAACTACAAAACCTAAATGCACGAATCACAAACAAAGAAATCAAAACAGTTATTAAGAATCTCCCCAAGAACAAAAGTCCTGGACCAGATGGCTTCACAAATGAATTCTACAAAACTTTCAGGAAACAGTTAATACTTATACTTCTAAAGCTACTCCACACAATCGAAGAAACAGTAACATTCCCGTCCACCTTCTATGAAGCCAACATCACCCTGATATCAGAAGCAGATAGAGACACAACAAAAAAGTAAAACTAAAGAGCAACATCCATTCCAGGTGGTTCACTTCCTAACAAAGTCCCAAAACCTAGATATAGACCAGGTCCTGTGAGATAGTGCATATGTTCACACATATATATAAACTAGGGCAAAAGATGTACCTGAAAGAATAAGTACACAACAGTCTGCAGGGAGTCAGTATAAGGTTCCTAATAAAATAGTATCTAGGTTAAGCACAGGTGGCGCAAAGCACAAGGACCAGCATAAGGATCCTGGTTCAAGACCCCGGCTCCCCACCTGCAGGGGAATCACTTCACAAGTGGTGAAGTAGGTCTGCAGGTGTCTGTATTTCTCTCCCCCTCTCTGTCTTCCCCTCCTCTCTCCATTTCTCTCTGTCCTATCCAACAATGAAGACAACAATAATAACTACAACAATAAAAAACAAGGGCAACAAAAGTGAATAAATAAATAAAATAAATATTAAAAAATAATAAAAATAATAAAATAGTATCTAATTAGACTTAGATAGATCCTCACCTACTTTCTTTTACAGTTCTCTCACTCACTCCAAAGTTAACCTTAGTAAAGCAAGGACTGTAAAAGCTGAACAAGGTCAAGAGACTGGAATACTTTAATGATGACTCTTTAGTCACTATAAGGCCACCCCAACCGCTGCTGCACTACTCGGGGAGTCTTGAGCTTCCCAAACAGATATGATGGGCCTAGACCTCAAAGAAATCCCTCTCTCCATTGTTACAGGTCATCTCTATCAGGAACAACAAAAAAGACCCCTTAGTGGACCCCCATAGGACCTAGCCCTCAACCTCAATCAACAATGGTAGAGAATGTTCAATCCTCCCTTTGGACATACTCTATGCTACACCTGAGGAAGATGCGTTGATAATGGGACATCTTGGAACTTTCCTGTTCATGACCACAGAATGTGAGCTCAGATCTATAGGGATACAGAGGTCACATAGGCTCTCAAGCTGAATATGGTCCCCAGACCAAATTATATCAAAGGGGTGTACAGTCAACAATGTTTATACCCTTTCCTCATATTAAGGAGCTACTCTCTTTCCCTATCCAGCTTTCTATCCCTTTTCCAGCCATGACATCACCTTCCCAGAAAATAATTTGGATACAACTGCATATCAGATTTCAGGCTCAGAGAAAAAAAAACTAGCTACAGGCCAATTGAAATAGAACTAAACTATGCCTGATAGCTATCTACAAATGGAGGACCCCTCAACACTTCATCTGCACTATTCCAGTCTTTCAGTCCCTGATTTTCAACAATTTGTTTGGCTTTGTATGTTAACTCTCTTTTCAGCCACCAGGTTCCAGATGCTAGCAGGATGCTGACCAGACTCCACCAATGTGTCCTAGAGCTCTGCATCCCCAGAGCCCCACCCTACTAGGAAAAGAGAGAGACAGGCTGGGAGTGTGGATTGACCAATCAATGCCCTTGTTCAGCTGGGAAGCAATTACAGAAGCCAGATCTTCCACCATCTGCATCCCACAATGACATTGGGTCCATACTTTTAGAAGGCTAAAGAATATGAAAACTATCAGAAGTGGAGCCAAGATGACAAATGGAAAGTAGCAGCACCCATGGGCTCTGACATCAACTGCTAGAAAGCCTTGAAATCCTGGCCTTCAGAAGGACAAGTAAGGAGGCATCCTAAAGGTGGACCAAGGAGGTGATTATAATTCAATTTGGGTTAAAAATTAGAGCAAAAATAAAGGAAATTTTTTGATTATTTCTCTCAGCCCTCCTCTCCCAATAACCAGACCCCAGGGGTAGGGAGCTGCTGCCAGCAGGCTCCCCATAGAGTTCCTTTCTTTACCAAGATTCCTGGCCCACCAGGGTATCATTAAACCCTGCTTCCAAATTTCTAGGCTGTTTTTGTTTTTCCTCTGAGTAAGGGAATTAGACCCATTCAAGTGACAATTAGCTAAACAAGCAAGCCTCACCCAGCCTGGGAAAGACTGCTTAAAGGTTTTTGTTTTTTTTTTTCACATTTGTTTTGTATTGTGTTTTCTTTCTCAATCAGTTGTCTAGACTCAATGTATATAGGCTAACAGGGAGGTGTCCAAGCTGCAGACCCACTGCTTGGGCTTTTTACTCTGTTCTATTTTACAAATACTAAAATATATACACGCATATCCCTTCCCCCCCCCTCAGGCTGACCAAAAGTAACTGTTAGTATACTTTCCATTGCTAGGCGACAAGAATTATCAACCACTATGAGAGAAACTGTTCTCACTTTTCATACCTCCTCTATACACTATCATCCTTCTCCCACCTCCAAGACAATACTATATATATATATATATGTCCTTTCACTGCTTTTTTTCTGTTTCCTTCTTTTCTTTTTTCTTTTCTCTCTTTTATTCCCACTGTCTTCCTTTCTCCCTTCCTCCTCCCTCTGCCGTCTGAATTCACTGATACTTATTTGTGAACTATTGCAGGGAAGAATTCTGACTCAGAACAGACTCTCTTTGTGTGTGTTTCTGCTCTACTTCCCCTTCCCCTCTTGCTACCCCTAGAATATACAGTGGGCAGTAGATTTGCATAATAGTCTACTCCTGCTATCCCTTTTAACCTTTCTCTTTCTATTTCATTTAGATTTGGTTGCTATTTTTTCTTGAATGTAAGACATTGTGGGACTAACTGGTATTGGTTAAACTGCTTCAGTCATTGTCATTGCTTTAGTTACTATTGTAATTTCTGAGAGTGGTGATTGCATTTGTCATAAAGGTATTTAGTATAGTGTGGCTTATACATAAAACAAAGAGCAACTGAGGAACAACAGAACATAAAAATAAAAAACACATTAAAAATGGGTAGATCAAGAGCAAATAAAACTACTAATACAATGAATGAAGACAAGAGCCTAGAAGCAACTACAAATCAGCCAGAAGTAACCATAGATAAGAAAAGCATGCAAGCAATAATAAATTTATTAATCACAGAAATGAAAACAACTTTGGAGGAAAGGAATAGCAATATTAGGGAAACAACAGATGAGACCCTCAAGGAAAATACTAACTACCTTGAGGCAGAGAACTGAAAGCTGAAATAGCTATAATGAAGAAAGCAGCTGAGGAAAGGGAAAGCAGACTAGCAGAAGCAGAAAACAGAATTAGCCAGACAGATAATGAGCTATAGAAAAGTAAGTAAGAGGTGAAAGAGCTCAAAAAGAGATTGAGAGACACTGAAAACAACAGCAGAGACATATGGGATGATCTCAAAATAAGTAACATTCATCTATGGCCATACCACCCTGAAAAAGCCTGATCACATCTGATCTCAGAAAAGTAACATTCGTATAATTGGCCTGCCAGGGGAAGAAAGAGAGGAAGGGGAAGCAAGCATTATAGAGGAAATTATAGAAGAAAACTTCTCAGCCATGAACAACAGAAAGGACGTTAAGATCCAAGAGGCTCAGAGAGTCCCAAACAGAATCAACCCAGACCTGAAGACACCAAGACACATCATAGTCACAATGAAAAGAAGTAACGATAAAGAAAGGATCCTAAAGGCCGCAAGAGAAAAACAAAAATCACATATAGGGGAAAACCTATAAGACTATCAGCAGACTTCTTCACCCAAACTCTAAAGGCCAGAAGAGAATGGCAAGATATCTATCGAGCCCTGAATGAAAAAGGGTATCAACCAAGGATAATATACCCCACTAAACTTTCAATCAAACTGGATGTAGTCATCAAAACATTCTCAGACAAACAACAGTTAAAGGAAGCAATTATCACCAAACCAACCTAGAAAGAGGTTCTAAAAGACCTCTTATAAACAAGAACATCACTATAATACTTGCAACATATCAAATAAAAACTTGTTAAACAATGGCACTGCAACACATTAAATCCATAATGTCAGTAAATGTTAATGGGTTAAACTCACCCATCAAAAGGCACAGAGTGGGAGGATGGATCAATTGGGATGCAAGAATCCTACTTGATGGGAGTCGGGCTGTAGTGCAGCGGGTTAAGCGCAGGTGGCGCAAAGCACAAGGACCGGCATAAGGATCCCGGTTAGAGCCCCGACTCCCCACCTGCAGGGGAGTCACTTCACAGGCGGTGAAGCAGATCTGCAGGTGTCTGTCTTTCTCTCTCCCCCCTGTCTTCCCCTCCTCTCTCCATTTCTCTCTGTCCTATCCAACAATGACAACAACAATAATAACTACTACTACAACAACAACAAAAAAAAAACAGCAAGGGCAACAAAAGGGAATAAATAAAATTAAAAAAAAAGAATCCTACTTGACACAACAAGATAAAGACAGACTTAAAGTAAAAGGATGGAAAATTATCTTGCAGGCTAATGGACCACAAAAAAAGTCAGGAACAGCTATTCTCATCTCTGACACAATAGATTTTAAAGTAAATAAAGTAAAAAAGATAGGCAAGGTCATTAGATAATGATTAAAGCATCAATCAGCCAAGAAGATATAACAATTATCAACATCTATGAACCTAATGAGGGACCACCTAAATACATCAAGCACTTTCTCAAAAAACTTCAAAAATACATCAATAGTAATACAATAATAGTGGGAGACTTTAACACCCCACTATCACACTTAGATCAACAAAACACAGAATCAACAAAGAAACAAGAGAATTTAATGAAGAGATGGACAGATTAGAACTCCTGGATGTTTTCAGAGCTCTTCACCCCAAAAAATTGGAATACACATTCTTTTCAAATCCACACAACACATACTAATGGATAGACCACATGTTAGGCCACAAAGGCAGCATCAATAAATTCAAAAGCTTTGAAATCATCCCAAGTATGTTTTCAGACCACAGTGGAGTAAAACTAACATTTAACAACAAACAGAAAATTATTAAAAGTCACAAAATTTGGAAACTAAACAACATACTGCTGAAGAACCACTGGGTCAGAGAGACACTCAAGCAGAGAATTCAAATGTTCATGGAAACAAATGAAAATGAAGACACAAGCTATAAAAATATGTGGCACACAGCTAAAGCAGTACTGAAATGGAAACTCATAGCCATACAATCACATATTAAACAACAAGAAAAAAACCTAATAAACAACCTTACTGCACACCCTAGGGACTTAGAGGAAGAGGAACAAAGGAACCCTAAAGTAACCAGAAGGACAGAAATCACTAAAATTAGAACAGAAATAAACAACATCGAAAATAAAAGAACCATACAGAAAATCAATGAAGCCAAATGTTGGTGTTTTGAAAAATTAAACAAGATTGACAAACCCCTAACCAGACTCACTAAACAAAAAGGAAGAAGACTCAAATTCATAGAATTATAAACGACAGAGGAGATATCACAACTGACACCACAGAAATCCAGAAAATCCTGCGAAACTTCTATGAAGAACTATATGCCACCAAGCTAGAAAATCTGGAAGAAATGGAAGAATTCCTAAAAGCATATGCCCTTACGAAACTGAACCAAGACGAACTATAAAACCTAAATGCACCAATCACAGACAAGAAATCTAAAGACTTATTAAGAATCTCCCTAACAACAAAAGTCCTGGACCAGATGGCTTCACAAAAAAATTCTACAAAACCTTCAGGAAACAGTTAGTACCCAAACTTCTTAAGCTTTTCCATAAGATCGAAGTAATAGGAACACTACCTTCCACCTTCTATGAAGCCAACATCACCCTCATACCAAAAGCTGATAAGGACAGAACAAAAAAGGAAAACTACAGACCAATATCTCTGATGAACATAGATGCCAAAATATTAAACAACCAGATACAACAGCATATCAAAAAGATTGTTCATCACGACCAAGTGGGATTTATCCCAGGAATGCAAGGCTGGTTCAACATCAGTAAGTCAATCAATGTCATTCACCACATCAATAAAAACAGAGCCCAAAACCACATGATTATCTCAATAGATACAGAGAAAGCCTTTAACAAAGTTCAACACCCATTCATGCTCAAAACTCTACAAAAAAATGGGAATAGATGGGAAATTCCTCAAGACAGTGGAGTCTATATATAGAAAACCTATATCCAACATCATACTCAATGGACAGAAGCTGAAAGCATTCCCCCTCAGATCAGGGACTAGACAGGGCTGTCCACTGTCACCATTACTCTTCACCATAGTATTGGAAGTTCTTGCCATAGCAGTCAGGCAAGAGAAAGAAATCAAAGGAATACAGATTGGAAGGGAAGAAGTCAAGCTCTCACTATTTGCAGACAACAAGATAGTATATATTGAAAAACCTAAAGAATCCAGTAGAAAACTACTGGAAGTTATTAGGCAATATAGCAAGGTATCAGGCTACAAAATCAATGTACAAAAATCAGTGGCATTTATCTATGAAAACACTAAAACTGAAGAAGACATTCAGAAATCACTCCGATTCACTGTTGCAACAAAATCAATAAAATACCTAGGAACAAAGCTGACCAAAGAAGTGAAAGACCTGTATACTGAAAACTTTGAGTCACTCTTCAAGGAAATAGATACTGATACCAAGAAATATATAGACATCCCAGGTTCATGGATCAGAAGAATAAATATCATCAAAATGAATATTCTCCCCAGAGCCATATACAAATTTAATGCAATACACATCAAAGTTCCACCAAGCTTCTTTAAGAAAATAGAACAAAAAATGCATTCATTGATCTGGAACCAGAAAACACTTAGAATTGCCAAAACCATCTTGAGGAAAAGAAACAGAAACAGAAGCATCAAACTCCATATCTCAAACTATATTATAATGCTACCATCATCAAAACAGTCCGGTAGTGGAACAAAAATAGGCACACAGACTAGTGGAACAGAATTGAAAGCCCAGATCTAAAACCCCACAACTATGGACATCTAACCTTTGATAAGGGGGCCGAAAGTGTTAAATGGAAGAAGGAGGCTCTCTTCAATAAATGGTGCTGGGAAACCTGGGTTGTAACATGCACAAGAATGAAATTGAACCACTTCATCTCACCAGAAACAAAAATGAACTCCAAATGGATAAAAGACCTGGATGTCAAACCAGAAACAATTATATACTTAGAGGAAAACATTGGTGAAACTCTTTCCCACCTAGACCTCAAGGCCATCTTTGACGAAACAAATCCAATTGCAAGGAAGACTAAATCAGAAACAAACAAACCAATGGGACTACATCAAATTAAAAAGCTTCTGCACACCCAAAGAAACTGTCACACAACCAAAGAGATCCCTCACAGAATTGGAGAAGATCTTCACATGCCAAACATCAGACAATAAACTAATCACCAAAATATACAGACAACTCAGCAAACTTAGCACCAAAAAAGCAAATGACCCCATCCAAAAATGGGTAGAGGATATGAACAAGACATTCTCTTCAGAGGAGATTCAAAAGGCTAACAAACATATGAAAAACTGCTCCAGGTCACTGATTGTCAGAGATATGCAAATATAGACAACATTGAGATACCACCTCAGTCCTGTGAGAATGGCATACATCAAAAAGGACAGCAGCAAGAAATGTTGGAGAGGCTGTGGGAACAGAGGAACCCTTCTACACTGCTGGTGGGAATGTCAATTGGTCCAGCCTCTCTGGAGAGAGGTCTGGAGAACTCTACAAGGCTAGACATAGACCTTCCATATGACCCAGTAATTCCTCTCCTGGGGATATATATCAAGGACTTCATAATGCCCAACCAAAAAGATGTGTGTACATCTATGTTCATAGCAGCAAAATTCATAATAACTAAAACTTGGAAGGAACCCAGGTGCCCAACAGCAGATGAATGGCTGAGAAAGCTGTGGTACATATACACAATGGAATACTATGCAGCTATTAAGAACAATGAGCCCACCTTATCTGACCCATCTTGGACAGAGCTAGAAGAAATTATGCTAAGTTGGCTAAGTCAGAAAGATAAAGATGAGTATGGGATGTCCCCACTCATCAACAGAAGTTGAGAAAGAAGAACAAAAAGGGAAACTAAAAGCAGGATCTGATTAAATGGACAGCAGGGCACCAATGTAAAAACCCTGTGGTGAAGGGGAGGGTGGCCATTGGGCTTCCCAGCACGGCGTGGGATGGGGAGGCAGGGGTGGGTGGTGGGGATGGGACACAGCCTTTTGGTGGTGGGAGTGGTGTTTATGTACAATCCTATTAAAGTATAAACATATAAACCACTATTTAATTAATATGAGGCGACAAATTGATCATATGTCTAGAACTTCTTAAAACACAAACTGAGTCTTTTTAATACATAGGCTGTCTTTGATATATTGTCTCTCCCAAAAGCCTAGACCAGGGAAAACAGAAGCTACCAGTAGCACAGCTATATACAAGATGCTGGGTATTATATCCCAAACCCTATCAAAGGGACTTTCCAAAGTTAAACCTATCATCAAATAATGTGATGATAACAATAATTATCCATTGTCTTCTTGAACCCTATGACAGCAGGAACCTCACATTTTCCACTATAGAGCCTATATTTCCCCCAGTCCTGGAACCTTAGGGTGGGGCCCACTTTTCTACGTGCTGCTCTCAATTCAAATCAAATAATATTGCATCCGCGGATAGCAACCTAATCAACGCAGTGAGTGCCACCCCAACATGCTTCACTTCACTGTGACCAGAGAATTCAGGTGTGGAGTGACATCCCTCAGCTTCATCACTCGGGTGAGACCTTTCCTTTCATAGTATTCTCTAATTCCATTCTAGGTGTTCCACTCCCCAATAAAGTCCCCAAACCTAGATATAGTCCAGGTCCCCTGAAATAGAGCATAGGTTCACCTGTGCCCATAAAATAGGGGAAAAATATAAACCTGAAAATATATACATGAAAGCAGAAGTCCACAAGAGCATGCAGGGAATACCCCCCCAACACTTCATCTGCACTATTCCAGTCTTTAGGTCCATGATTGTTCAACAATTTGTTTGGCTTTGTATGTTAACTCTTATTTCAGAGACCAGGTTCTGGATGCCAGCAAGATGCTGACCATACTTCCCTGGACAGACGACTCCATCAATGTGTACTGGAGCTCCACTTCCTCAAAGCCCCACCGTACTAGGGAAAGAGAGAGCAGACTGAGAGTTTGGATCAACCAGTCAACGTCCATGTTCAGTGGGGAAGCAATTACAGAAGCCAGACCTTCCACCCTCTGCAATTCACAAGACCCTGGATCCATATTCCCAGAAAGATAGAGAATGGGAAGGCTATGAGGGGCGGGGATGGGATATAGAGATCGGATTATGAGAATTGTGCAGAATTGTACCCCTCTTATTCTATGGTTCTGTTAATGTCTCCTTTCTTAAATTAAAAAATAAATAAATTAAAAAAAAATAGGAAAGCTATGAAAGGAGGTGATGGAATACTCAGTTCTGGTGGTAGGAATTGTATGGAGTTTAAACCCCTTATCCTATGGTTTTGTTAATGTCTCATTTCTTTTAATTTATTTTTTATTTAAGAAAGGATAAATTAACAAATCCATAGGGTAGGAGGGGTACAACTCCACACAATTCCCACCACCCAATCTCCATATCCCACCCCCTCCCCTGTTAGCTTTCCCATTCTCTATCCCTCTGGGAGCATGGACCCAGGGTCATTGTGGGTTGCAGAGGGTGGAAGGTCTGGCTTCTGTAATTGCTTCCGCACTGAACATGGACGTTGACTGGTCAGTCCATACTCCCAGTCTGCTTCTCTCTTTCCCTAGAAGGGTGGGTCTCTGGGGAAGCAGAACTCCAGGGCACAGTGGTGGGGTCTTCAGTCCAGGGAAGCCTGACCGGCATCCTGATAGCATCTGGAACCTGTTGGCTGAAAAAAGAGTTAACATACAAAGCCAAACAAATTGTTGCGCAATCATGGACCCAAAGCTAGGAATAGTGGAGAGGAAGTGTTAGGGGGGATACTCACTGCAAACTCTAGTGCACTTCTGCTTTCAGGTATATATTTTGCAGTAGCTTATGGATACGTGTGAATATATACTCTCTCTCACAGAACCTGGTGTATGTCTAGGTTTTGGGTCTTTGTTAGAGGGTGAACCACCTAGGATGTAATTAGAGAATACTATGTAAGGAAACGTCTCACCCGAGTAATAAAGCTGAAGGGTTGTCATTCCACACTTGAAGTCTCTGGACACAGTCTGGGCTGAAGCATGTTGAGGTGGCAATCATTGCGTTGATTTGGTTGTGATCGGCAGATGCAACATTATTTGATATGGATTGGGAGAGGCATACGGGAAAGTGGACCCTATCCAAAGGTTCAAGGACTGGGGGAAGTAGAGGCTCTATAGTGGAGATGTGAAATTAATGCTGTCTTAGGGTTCAAAAAGACAATGGATAGTAAATGGTATCATCACATTATTTGGTAATTGGGTTAACTTTGAAAAGTCCTTTTATTAGGGTTTGAGGTACAGTACCCAGTATCTTGTATATAGCTGTGCTATCGGTTGCTTCTGATCTACTTGGTCTAGGCTTTTGAGAGTGTGCACACATCAAAAACACATCCGATATATGAAAAAGACTCAGTCTGTGTTTTAAAAACTTCGAGACATACCATTAATTTCCCCCCTCATATTAATTATCTAGTGATTTATATGACTACACTTAACTAGGAGTGTACATAAACACCATTCCCACCACCACAGACAGTGTCCCATCCCTCCCACACACTCCCACCCCCCACTGGCCCAGGAAGCTGCATGTCTACCCCTCACCACTGGGTTTTTACATTGGTGCCCTACTTACAATTTAGTCATATCCTGCTTTTAGTTTCCCTTTCATTTCTTCATACTCTACTTCTGTTGATGAGTGGGATCATCCCATACTCATCTTTATCTTTCTGACTTAGTTCACATTAACATAATTCCCCCAATCTCTGTCCAAGATGGGTCAGAGAAGGTGGGTTCATTGTTCTTAATAGCTGCATATTTTTCCATTGTGTATATATACCACAGCTTTCTCAGCCACTCATCTGTTGTTGGGCACCTGGGTTGCTTCCAGGTTTTAGCTCTTATGAATTGTGCTGCTATGAACATAGGAGTAAACATCTCTTTTTGGTTGGGTGTTATGGAGTCCTTGGGGTATAAGCCTAAGAGAGGAATTACTGGATCATATGGAAGGTCCATGTCTAGCCTTCTGAGAGTACTCCAGACTGCTCTCCACAGAGGCTGGACCAATTTACATTCCCACCAGTAATGCAAAAGGGTTCTTCTGTCCCCACAACCTCTCCAGCATTTGTTGCTGCTGTCCTTTTTGATGTATGCCATTCTTACAGGAGTGAGGTAGTATCTCTATGTTGTCTTAATTTGCATTTCTCTGACAATCAGTGACCTAGAGCAGTTTTTCATATGTTTGTTAACCTTTTGGATCCCCTCTGAAGTGAATGTTTTGTTCATATCCTCTGCCCATATTTGGATGGGGTCATTTGCTTTTTTGGTGCTAAGTTTGCTGAGCTCTTTATATATTTTGGTGATTAGTTTCTTGTCTGATGTTTGGCATGTGAAGATCTTCTCCCATTCTTTGAAGTGTCTCTTTCTTTGTTTAATAGTTTCTTTGGATGTGCAGAAGCTTTTCAATTAGATGCAGTCCTATTGGTTTGTTTCTGCTTTAGTCTTCATTGCAATTGGGTTTGATTCATCAAAGATGTCTTTGAGGTCTAGGTGGCAAATTGTTTTACCAATGTTTTCCTCTAAGTATTTGATTGTTTCTGGTCTAACATCCAGGTCTTTTATCCATTTGGAGTTCATTTTTGTTTCTGGTGAGATAAAGTGGTTCAATTTAATTCTTCTGCATGTTACAACCCAGTTTTCCCAGCACCATTTATTGAAGAGATCCTCCTTCATCCATTTAATGCTTTGGGCCCCCTTATTAAAGATTAGATGTCCATAGGTGTGGGGATTTATTTCTGGGCTTTCAATTCTGTTCCACTGGTCTGTGTGCCTATTTTTGTTCCAATACCATGCTGTTTTGATGATGATGGCTTTATAATATAGTTTAAGGTCTGGGAGTGTGATGCCTCTATTTCTGTTTCTTTTCCTCAAGATGTTTTTGGAAATTCTAGGTGTTTTCAGGTTCCAGATAAATTATTGTAGTGTTGGTTCTATTCTCTTAAAGAAGCTTGGTGGAACTTTGATGGATATCACATTAAAATTGTATATGGCTCTGAGGTGAATACTTATTTTGATGATATCTATTTTTCCTATACATGAGCATGGGATATCTTTCCATTTCTTGGTATCAGTTTCTATTTCCTTGAGTAGCGATGCATAGTTTTCAGTATACAAGTCTTTCACTTCTTTGGTCAGCTTTATTCCTAGGTAATTGTTTGATTTTGCTGAAACTGTGAATGGGAGTGATATCTGGATGTCTTCTTCTTCAGATTTAGTGTTTGCATAAAGAAATGCCACTGATTTTTGTACATTGATTTTTATAGCCTGACACCTTGCTATATTGCCTAATAACTTCCAGTAGTTTTCTGCTGAATTCTTTAGGTTTTTTCATGTATACTATCATATCATCTGCAAATAGTGAGAGCTAACTTCTTCCCTTCCAATCTGTATTCCTTTGATTTCTTTCTCTTGCCTTATTGCTATGGCAAAAACTTCCAATACTATTTTGAAGAGTAATGGTGACAGTAGACAGCCATGTATAGTCCCTGATCTGAGGGGGAATGCTTCCAGCTTCTGTCCATTGAGTATGATGTGGGCTGTAGGTTTGCTATATATAAACTCCACTATCTTGAGGAATTTCCCATCTATTCCCATTTTTTGTAGAGTTTTGAGCATGAAAGGGTGTTGGATTTTGTCAAAGGCTTTCTCTGCATCTATTGAGATAATCATGTGGTTTTTGGCTTTGCTTTTATTGATGTGGTGAATGACATTGATTGACTTATGGATGTTTAACCAGCCTTGCATTCCTGGGATGAATCCTATTTGGTCATGATGAACAATCTTTTTGATATGTTGCTGTATCCGGTTGGCCAAGATCTTGTTTAATATTTTGGCATCTATGTTCATCAGAGATATTGGTCTGTAGTTTTCCTTTTTTGTTCTGTCCCTATCAGCCTTTGGTATCAGGGTGTATTCCTGTTTCTTCAATCTTATGGAAAAGCTTAAGAAGTCTGGGTACTAACTGTTTCCTGAAAGTTTTGTAGAATTCATTTATGAAGCCATCTGAGCAGAGGCAGCTGGTTGGCTATTTAGGAAGAAAATAGGCCAAAGGTTTCAGAAGGAAATAGACTTAGAATGAATGACACCCCCTGGTGGGACAGGAATCTTGGTAAAGAAAGAAGCTCAGCAGGGTTGCCCGCTCAGAGCATATCTCCAGTCCCCAGGGATTGGTTATGGGGTAGGGGGAGGCGGTGCGCTTCGGGAATAATAATTTAAAAGAAATTTTTTCCCTTCCTTTTAACTCTATTTTTTAAGCCAAATTAAGTTATAGTCACCTCTTTGGTGTTACCACTAGGACCCGTTATTGACTGGCCTACTAAAGGCAGAAAATCCTACTGTTTCCAGATGATGTGGTCAGAGCTCAAGCCACTAGCAGCTTCTCAGTCCGCCATCTTCCAGAAAACCCCTAATGTCTCATTTTTTAAATAAATAAATATTAGTAACTCCTCTTTTAAAAAAGTCTGCATTGTCAGGTATTTATTACAGCTACACAATTTCCTGTAACAAAATCTGCATAGATTTACATTGATTCCATACCAAATTGCCAAAAAATCTGGATCTCATTTACATTTATTTCTTATAGTGTGAAGGTTACAACTCTATGATTAGTCTCCCCAGGCTAATCTGAAGTATTAGCATGATAATGTTATTTTCTGTTGCCTTTGACTAACAATTATTTTCTTCTCTTATCTACATGTGAAAAGTTACTAATTTCTTTCTCTGCTTCATACCTTACTTCTATCTTCAAAGACAGCAATAATGGGTCATATCATTTGTATGCTGTTTTATTTCTCTGGGTCTGTCTTTCAATTTTTCTTTCTACTTTTTTTATATAATTATTTTATTGAGGAAATAGTGGTTTATATGTTCATTGTCACAGAGATCAGTTTCATATCTTCCCAAGATGGGCACCACATCTCACCCTCCACCCAACCATAATCCTTCACCATAAAAAATTTAACCCCTACATGCCTTTCCACTCCCTTAAATATGCAGCACAGTCTATTGAAATTTCATCTTGCATTATCCCTTGCTTTGCACTGCTGGTGCTCACTCAAGGTGACTCTCCACCAGGAAGGTAAACCACTAGTTCTCCCTCACTAGCTCAAGGGCTCAGCAATATAGACAAGAGACACTGGGGAGAATTGGAACACTCTCGTTTATTTGAAGGTGGGCTTGGGTTTAAATAGGATGCAAAAAACATTTTTCAAATATGTCAAAAATTACAGGTCAGCTTGCCTCTATGGTAGGGGGCTGGTATGACAAGAATTGATGCAGATACACAAAGGTCAAGATAATTAGTCTCCCAATGCAGGCATTTAATTACCCAAAGGTTTTTGAGAGATGAATAGGGGTTAAACCAGTTACGGTGAGAGAGAAGATAAGCAAGATTTGATGTAAATTAAGGACATCAAAGGACACTGTTAGGAGTGTGTGATAAGGTGTATTCTCCTTTGTGATCAGAAGGTGAGGTGAACTTTGAATAAATGAACCTCAAAGCAGGCAGCCATGTGGCCTGCAGTTAGGGGAGAAACTGTGAGATCTCTGTGGGCTTAAGAGTCTAACAAGGTAAGCTTAGTCTGGGAGACTTTTCCCTCTTGGCTCATCTCTATGACGAGAGAGGCTAACAAGTAGGGTGTCTTTCTAGACCTCCATCCAAGGATGGGAGAGCTCCCCTAAACTCTACCAAGCTTTCACATAGTCCCACATTGCACCTTAGATCCTGTCTGTGAGATATATTATTTAATACTCATCCATCTCTTTCTGGCTTAATTCATTTAATGATTCTCTCCAGTTCCATTCATGTTATAGTAAAAGTGAAGATAGTGTTTTTTTGTTTTTTGTTTTTTACTGGTGAGTAGTATTCCATTATGTATATTTGCTATAACTTCCTTTACCATTCAACTGTTCATGGGCACTTAGGTTGTTTCCTAATTTAGACCAGTACATTTGTGCTATTTATCACTTCCATGAACATGGGGAATGCACAGATTTCATTACATAATTTTCTTTGTATTCTGTGAATACTTCCTAGGAGAGGAATTTCTGTATCTTTTTCTAGATTCATTTCTAATGTAATAAATAATTGCTATACTATTTTCCACAGAGGGTGGTCCAATTTACATACCTGCCCTCCTCAACATATATTTCTGTCCTTTTCTAATAAACAGTATCTTCACAGGTGCGAGGTAGTATGTCATTATTATCTTTATATACATTTCTCTGGTAGTTAATTACTTTGAGCATTTTTTCATATATACATTGATCATCCAAATTTTTTTTGGGGGGTGAAGATTGTATTCATTTCCTCTCTCCCCATTTTTAATAGGGTAGCTTGTTTGTTTTTTCATCATTGCTGCTGAGTTTTGTAAATTCTTCATATAATTTGAGTAATAGATTTTTTTTCTGACATAAAGATTATGCATAGTTTCTTCCAATCAGTAGGGTATCTTTTTGTTTTGGTGATAATAGTTTTGCTTGCAGAAGCTTTCCAAATTGATGCAATTCATTGACTTGCTCTTGCTTTAGCTTTCCTAGCTACTGGACTTGAGTTTCCAAACACATCTCCAAAAACATTATTGGTGTATCAATATTCCCCTCTATTTATTGTCTTCTGTCTAACATCTATTTTTTTCTTTCTTTTTTTAATATTTATTTTATTTATTTATTCCCTTTTGTTGCCCTTGTTTTATTGTTGTAGTTATTATTGTTGTTGTTGTTGTTGGATAGGACAGAGAGAAATGGAGAGTGGAGGGGAAGACAGAGAGAGAGCAGAAGAGAAAGATAGACACCTGCAGACCTGCTTCACCGCTTGTGAAGAGACTCCCCTGCAGATGGGGAGCTGGGGTTCGAACCGGGATCCTTATGCCGGTCCTTGTGCTTTGCGCCACCTGTGCTTAACCCACTGCGCTACAGCCCAACTCCCCTATTTTTTTTTTCATTTTGAGTTGGCTTTTGTGCAATATAATGTGGCTATCCTATTTCATTCTTCTGCTATCCATTTTTTTTCCAACATAATTTATTAGTAGGTCCTCCTTTCTCCACTTAATGTTCTGAGCCCCTTTAACATGTACTAGTATCCTTAGGTATGAGGGATTATTTCTAGTTTCAATTATTTTCTAGTGATTTTGAGTATGCTTTTTGTACCAGTACCACAGAGTTAACATAACATTGTAATACAGTTAGAAATCATCCCTACATGTTTCCTAATTACCTGTTGATTCTTCCCTTTTTTTTGCTCACCTCTGAGATTTGCCACAAATTCAGCCAGCACTGATGAACCTTTTGAGTAACTTCTAGGCTGCTTATTTTTGACTTCACAATTCAATCAAAGAGGAAATTAAGGAGGAGATAGAGATGTTCCCTGGACATTCCTGATTATCATTTGCTCAAGAAAAAGTAAGGAATTTTACTTATAAACAAGAGTCTACTTATAGTTGGGGATACATGGAATTTATTTACAGATGGCAAAGATGCTTACTTGGAAGAAAAATATGATTCACTCTATTGTTTAGGATTCTATGAGCTTCTATTTATAACTTCCATATTAACCTCACATATATAAATTATATCTTTGTTATTTTATATTGTGTTTATGATGGTGAAAGTGACTAAAGTAAAATTAATTTCAATTGGAAGAGATATCAATGATGCAATATCAGATATTTTATCAAATACAAAGAGAGATCAGAATTTTCAGTCATATTTTTGTGCCAAGTTTAAAAATTAAAGTTATTTTAAGTCAGCTTTGCAAACGGTCTGAAAATTAATTTAAAACTTTGAAGCATAAAGAAAGTAAAAATGAGAAGCAGATGGGCCTATACTTCTTTGGAGGAGAACTGTCTGTTTTGCCGTATGATCAACAGAAAAGCAAAAAAGGAGAAATGGAATAGAACACTTGTGATTTCACACACATGGCTACACATTGCCATGTATTCATTAGATAGCCAAATATATTCATATTAGAACACTCATTTTTATTCAATATGTTCATACCATCATGCTTGAGTGCTTCCTTTTTATTTGATTGAAGTTGGGCAATTAACACTTAAATCATAAGGTAGATATTAACCTAACTTGATTTAATCTGTTTTGATATTCATATAGTATCAGAAGAGACTGAAAATCATGATTTAATCTTATGTTATTTCAGATAAGACCTATTTATACACTATGTTGCAATAAATACATACAAAGATAGCTCAAAAACATAACCAAATGCAAATGACTAATTTCACATTATTAAATTTCTCTAAAAATTATGCAGCACTCTATTTTTAATATTGTATGAATATAGTATTTCATGGAAGATATTTTTACATAACTAATATTCTTTTATCTAGATTTATTTTTTAGTGGGAGAATTAATGGTTTAGAGTCAACACTAAATGCAGTTGTTGGTATATGTGTAAAATTTCTCAGATTTCTACAAAAAACTCCAACTACCTGCTTAGGTCCTCCTGCATTATTATGCACCAGGACCTGGCCACCCACCCCTACCCAGAACCCTTTATTGGAGCAATACATCAAACCCAGTCCAATTTCTGATTTGTGTTTTCCCTGCTGTTTTTATTTCTTAACTTCTGTTCATGAGTGAGATCATCCTATATTCACCCTTCTCTTTCTGTCTTGTCTCACTTAACATGATTCCTTTAAATTCCATCTAAGATGAGGTGAAGAAGGTGAATTCATCACTTTTAGTAGCAAGTAGTATATATATCACAACTTCCACTTATTTGTTAATATGAAATTGACCCCCCCCCATCAACACATAAACTGCAAAATCATTAGTGTGGTAGAACATTTGACTATCAAGTTTAATGAGAAAATTTTGGTAATGATACCCTGAGTGGGAAAAATTTTTGATGCAAAGGAAAAAAAATAATAAAAGAAATATAAGAGCAACTGCTAGAGTCATGTGAGAGCTAGTTGGAAGCCATGGGAGAAAGGTTTCCTGAACTAGATATGTTCTGGAGAAAAACAAGTATTATGAGATAGACAGACCTCTGTGCAAATGAGATATCCTGGAGCAGCCAATTACTGCTGATCAAACACAAAGAAAAATTACATAGCAGGTGACCTGTTACCACTTAGGACTGCCACCAGTCTATATAAGAACCTTGGCCTGGGAAAGAGTCACTGGTGTCCTGCCTAAATGAACAACTTTCCTCTTATCCTCTCTGCAAATAAAGATCTTCTTGCATGATATACGAGGTTCCACTGATTCTTCTGCGGTGACTATTGTGAAAGGCTAGATGCCTAGAAGTTCATCAGTGCCTTGTAAGAGCATTAATATGCTGAGCTAGTGTGGGGGTGCCTCTTCCCAGGTGCATTATTCTCTGAGTTGGAGAGAATACAACTGGAGCCAACCTGGGCTGCTACTCACTCAGTGACGGAAGGGAGAATACTCAGGAACCAAACACATGGTGCAGGCAATGCAATATGTTTTTATTGATCAGAGAGCCAAAGCTTTTAAAGGTCCAACCCAGAATGGCAACTCGGAAACAGAAATCACTAGGAAAGGGGGTGGAGAAAGGCAAAATGAGGCTGGGAAGGTGGAAACTTCCTTAGCAACTATTGCAAGGGTTTTAACTGGTAGGATTAATATTATCCTGCAGGCAGGGAGGGTCTCGAGGGTAGAAAGACGATAGATTAAAGGAATGGAATGGGTGTGGGTCTTTCAGGCAAAACAATGATTATGTAGATAGACCACAGTATCAGGAATGCAGGGCTTTTTGTGAGCCCTGCCAAGCTCAACCACATCTGCACAATTTCCCGACATTAATACTCCACTAGGCCTGTGTACCTACTTGCCCATTGGTACCTTGTAGCCTCTAAGGGATTCCTGTAAAAGAGTAAGAAACTGCTCCACCCTTCACACCAACACAACCAAGAACAAATTTTAAGATTTACAAATCCATTGTCTTTCAAGTACTTCAAATTTAAATAATTATGATCCTTTAAGTTAAAAAATAAAATTAACTAATAAAAGGTTGCTACTCTACTTTGCCACACAAACTACAGAAGTCTCTGCTCTATCATATTCTGATTCCCAGAATGCATCATCAGCATATTTTTTCTTGGATCACATTTCTGCCATATCATCTTGCTTCAAGCTGACATTTTATATGATTTTCTCAATCACTTCTTGGGATACTATACTACTGACAAAATATGTGTGCTCCCAACATACATTTATGTCAAAATTGTATTTTTTTACTTAATTATATTACAATAAAATGTTCTTGTGAGAAAGCTAATTTTATTTCAAGCTAAAATAGTTGCTTCATTTTTTTTTTACTATTTTGTGTTAGGAGACTATATGATACAACTAATAGATATTTGCCACTCTCATGTTCTACACACAGCATCTTCCCAATTGCCTGTTATTAGCTTTTTTAAATACTAGAGTATTCTCATGTAAATATTCTCTGTCCCTTCTATAGTAACCAAAGTTTTATTATCTTGAGGCAAATAATTCTATTCCATGTCATTATCTATGCATGCTTTCACTTGATCTTTAAATATACTTAAATTCAATATTTTCTCTTTTCCTCCATTGACATTGCCCAGCTCAGAAATTCAGGGTAAATTATTGACTTGGTGTACCAGTCTGACAAATGATTTCAGCTATTTAGTCTAAATATATGGCAGTCCACAGAAGAGAATTTTTGAAACACACAAAAATATTGATTTGATGATATAGTCAAAGTCTTATAGTTAGCTTGTAATGTCTTTTCAGAGATTACTGAAATCCAAAATGACATAAAAGGAAAGTCTCACACCTATAAATATCTAATTTTTGACAAGGTAGCCCAAATTATTAGGGGCCGGGTGGTGGCACAAATGGTTGAGCGCACACAAGGACCCAGGTTCGAGCCTCCAGTCCCCACCTGAAAGCTTTGCTAGTGATGAAACAGTGTTGCGGGTGTCCCTCTGTTTCTCTCCCTCTCTATCTTTTCCTCTTTATTTCTGGCTATTTCTATACAATAAGTAAAATAAAGATAATTTTTTTAAAAAGAAGTAGAGGTATTAATTCTTCCTTGAAGGTTTTGTATGTATCTAGGAACTTCTCTAGGTTGAAGGCATATAGTTGTTCGTAAAGGCCTCATATGATCAAGCCCCCGGCTCCCCACCTGCAGGGGGGTCGCTTCACAGGCAGTGAAGCAAGTCTACAGGTGTCTATCTTTCACTCCCCCTCTCTGTCTTTACGTTCTCTCTACATTTCCCTTTGTCCTATCCAACAATGATAAAATCAACAACAACAACAATAATAACTACAACAATAAAACAACAAGGGCAACAAAGTGGAATAAATAAATAAATATATAAAAAAACAAGGGCTACAAATGGGAAAATAAATAAATAAATAACGTCTCACATGATACATTGGATTTCTGAGGTGTCAGTTATATTATCTTCTCTTTCATTTACAATCTTATTAATTTGAGTCCTTCCCACCTCCTTTTTGTGTTTTATCAGTTTTTGCCAAGGGTTTGTCAGTTCTGTCTACCTGTTCTAAGAACCATCCTTTAGCTTCTCTTATCTTTTGTATAAATCTCTTACTTTCAATGTTATTTATTTCTGCCCTAGTTTTAGTTATTTCCATCCTGATGGTTGCTTTAAGGTTCCATTGTTCCTCTTCTAAGATCTTAAGGTGTGTAGTCTGACTGTTTTTTTGAACTTTTTCTTATTTCCTAGTATTTGCCTATATAGCTATGAATTTCCATGTTAGTACTGCCTTAGCTGTCTCACAAATATTTTGATTGCTTCTGTCTTCATTTTCATTTGATTCTCAAAACATTTTGATTTCTACCTTGATTTCCTCTTTGACTCAGTAGTTGTTAAGTAGTGTTTGATTTTACATGTGAGTGGGAGATTTATAAAATACTTGGTCAAAATGTAACAGGTAAAAAAAGAAAAATCATATACTTAAGAACTGCTACCACCATGAACTTAAACAATAAGAATAAAATGTAACCTATTTCACTTCCCTCAATCACTCTAAGCCTAGCCCTTTCAGATTAAGAAAAGACTACAAAAGCTGGCAAAGGGCAAGAGATTAATACATTTTAATGATGGCCCTTTTGGTCACTACCAGGTGACCAAATCATCCGAGGCCCTAGTCAGGAAAGCATGGGATTCCCACACAGATATAATGGGCCTAGATTTCTAATAGACCCCTCCCTCCACCACTACTGGTCATCTCCATCAGAAACTCTCTTGAGGAACTCTACAGGACCGTGTCCTCAATGTAGAAGAGCAATGGTAGGGACTGCCCCCTTCTCCAAAGGGAAGCTGAGTCAACATACTTTGCCTGGTCCTGAAATAAGTGCAGCCTAGAATGTTCCTGACCATGGAATGTGAGCACAGACCAACAGGGATGCAGGTTACACAGGCTTCTGTGATAAGTATGGATAGGCATGAGTCCTAGGTCAGATTGATGAGATTTACAGTTCAAGGTATTTATATACTTTTATCATATTTGGGAAAGTATATTTATATACTTTTCTCTACCTTGAGCCAGATTTTTAGTTCTATTTCCAACTCTGACACTATCTTCCTAGAGAATACTTTGAACACACCTGCATATTAGCTATCCGGCTCAGGCAAAAATTAGTAAAGTCATGGCTCCTTGGAATATACCTAAAATAGACTTCCTAGTTTCCTCCAACAAGACCCCAAATCTTGTCTGCTATATCCTTACCTTTAGCTTCCTGATTATTAAACAATTTGTTCTGCTTTCTATCTTAATGTTTTTTAGCCAAGTTGCAGATGCTACCATGATGCCAACCTGACTTCCTTGGGCAGACAAACTCAACAATGAGTCCTGGAACCCCACCTCCCCAGAGCCCTACCCCACTAGGGAAGTATAGAAACAAGCTAGGAGGGTATGTACTGACCTGTCAATGCCCATTTCCAGCGGACAAGAAATTGCAGAAGCCAGACCTCTCACCTTCTGCATCCCATAAATATCTTTGGTCCATACTCCCAGAGAGATAAAGAATAGGGAAGTTTTGGGGCTCAGTGGTAGTTCACTTGGTTGAGTGCACATGTTACAACTTGTAAGAACCCAGTTTGAGCCCCCAGTCCCCACATGCAGGGGGATAGCTACACAAGTGGTGATAGGGCTGCAGGTGTCTTTCTGTCTTTCTCCCTATATTTTCCTTCCTTCTTGATTTCTGGCTGTCTTTATCCAATAAACAAATAAAGATAAAAATAATAATGATAAAAAAAGAATAGGGAAGCTTCCAGTAGACCGGACAGGGTGTGAAACTCTGGTGTTGGGAATTGTGTGGTATTATACCCCTTTTACCCCTCAATCTTGTTGATTATTATTAAATCAATAATATAATAAAATAAAAAGAATGTAATTTAAAAGAAAACATCATTTTGAGATTTGCAGAATGAGACATTTCATTTTCTTATGCTTGGAAAAATGCTTCAGATTAAATGAACCTGAGAAGGCTAAACTAAAAAAATACAATTTTAAAAATATAAATCATTTAAGCTTTGGAAAAAGAAATTACACAAAAATTCAATTAATTCATTATGGCAACAGTCTTTAGAATAATAAAGGTTCACAGTATGGAAGAATACATATGAAATGAAGTATTTTTCTAAGAGAATGATATAAATTTAGGGGAGGGGGTGTCTTCAGTAAACAGCTTACCTAAAGCTCATTTATCAATTTCTGTAGCAATACTTTTAAACTCCAGCTAAATATAGAGTCAGAAAGAAACAACCAACACTTAGGTACAAATGAAATCTCAGGCATAAAAATTAAAATTAACAGGGGTGGAGCAGTAAGTACCACAGCAGGCTAAGCTCATGTGGCATGAAGCGCAAGGACCAGTGTAAGGATCCTGGTTCTAGCCTCGGGCTCCCCACCTCCAGGGGCGTTGCTTCACTGGCAGTGAAGCATGTCTGCAAGTATCTGTCTTTCTCTCCCTGTCTCTGTCTTCCCCTCCTTTATCCATTTCTCTCTGTCCTATCCAACAACAACAGCAATGACAACAATAATAACAAAAAAGGCAACAAAAGGGGAAAAATGGCTTCCAGGAGCAGTGGATTAATAGTGCAGGCATTGATCCCCAGCAATAACCCCGGAGGCAAAAAAAAATTAAATTAAAATATCAATACAAAATAAGATTATTAAATTTCATTCTAAAAACACCACCCACTGTTCATAACCCAAATCAAGTGTATAAAAAGTTTATTGCCCATTCCAAAGCTATTGTTTTCCTTCTTTATTAACAAAAACTTGTACGTAATAGCTAGTACACAAAAACTAGTACACAATAGCGTTGTGTACTACTATAAAGCTCTCCAGTGTCTTGTATTTTGTTGTTTTTATGGTTTGTTTGTTTTGATAGAAACTACTTGTGGCTAGTGAGTTATGAGTGGAGTTTTGGGTGAGGCTATGGGGAAGCTGAGTCTGCTTGCTGAGTTTGGAGGACTCTATATAACATGGAGCCATAATAACTGGAGCTGCAGTAACTGACAATGACGAGTTAGTCCTTAGAAAGGCAGTCACTTGCAAAGAAGATGCAATAGAGCTGAAGATAACCAGCCTGGAGGTCAGGCGGTGGCACAACTGGTTGAGCACACATGTTGGAATGCACAAGTATCCAGGATCAAGCCTCCAGTCCCCACCAGCAGTGGGGAAGCTTCACAGGTAGGGAAGCCATGCTGCAGGTGTCTCTCTATCTCTTCCCTCTTGATTTCTGGCTGTCTCTATTCAGTAAATAAATAAAAATAATTTAAAAAAAAGATAAACAGCCTGTGGTATTTTAACACCCCAAGGTGAAAACTTCCCTATACTATTTGTTTTTTTAGTTGCTGCCAGCCAGGGTTGTCTGGGGCTCAGTGCCTACATGACAAATCCACTGGTCCTGGTGGCCATCTTCTTACTTTTTGCTTTTTTAATTTTGTTATTTTTAATTTTGTTACTTTTATTTTTTATTGGGAGGATTAACAGTTTACACTCAATAGTTAATACAGTTGTTGGTACATGTATAAAATTTCGCAGTTTTCTGCAAAACACCCCCCCCCACCTAAGTCCTCTTCCATCTTATTTTTTTCTCCATTATTTGGTAAGACAGAGAAACTGAGAAGGGAGGAGGTCATAGAGAGGGATATAAAGAGAGAGATAGATATCTGCAGTACTTCCTTCACCACCACACTTGAAACTTCCCCATTAGATAGGGAGGAGGGGCTAAAACCAGAGACCATGCCCATGGTAATGTGTGCTTAACCAGGTGTGCTACCACCATGCCCCTAACACTATTTGCTTTTGAAAATTGTATTATTTATGTTTGATAAGTTTGTGTTTCTCATGCCTATTGTCAGTAACCAAATAACATCACTAGACTATACTTCTTTCTTTTAAAAATTTTATTTATTTTCCCTTTTGTTGCCCTTGTTTTTATTGTTGTAGTTATTATTGTTGTTGTCGTTATTAGATAGGACACAGAGAAATGGAGAGAGGAGGGGAAGACGGAGAGGAGGAGATAAAGATAGATACCTGCAGACCTGCTTCACTACTTGTGAAGTGACCCCCCTGCAAGTGGGGATCCAGGGGCTCGAACCTGGATCCTTATGCCGACCCTGTGCTTCGCACCATGTGTACTTAACCCACTGAGCTACTACCCAACTCCCTAGATGATACTTCTTAAGTGACTGTCATTTAATAGTTGCAACTTATTAGTTTTGTCCCCAAGTTAAGATGCTTAAGTATCTGTTGTAAATATCTAGAGATTAATATATATATATATGTATATGTATATATACATATATATATATATATGTAGAGAATATAGAGACGAATGTTATCTCTGACTTTTCAGGTGACTCTCTGGCCTTTGGTGATTCAAGGTTATTATATGTTTTCTTTATTTATTAATTGATAGAGACAGAGTAAAATTAAGAAGGAAGGAGAAATAGAGAGGGAGGGACAGAGACACCCACAGCACCACTCCACTACTCACGAAGCTTTTCCCTGCAGGTGGGGAAAAATTGTCATTTTTAAAAAATTTTTTATTTAAGAAAGGATTAATGAACAAAACATAAGGTAGGAGGGGTACAACTCCACACAATTCCCACCACCCAATCTCCATAACCCACCCCTCTCATGATAGCTTTCCCAATCTCTAGCCCTCTGGGAGCATGGATCCAGGGTCGTTGAGGGTTGCAGAAGGTAGAAGGTCTGGCTTCTGTAATTGCTTCCCCGCTGAACATGGGCGTTGACTGGTGGGTCCATACTCCCAGTCTGCCTCTCTCTTTCCCTAGTAAGGTGTGTCTCTGGGGAAGCTGAGCTCCAGGACACAATGGTGGGGTCTTCAATCCAGGGAAGCCTGGCCAGCATCCTGGTGGCATCTGGAACCTGGTGATTGAAAAGAGAGTTAACATATGAAGCCAAACAATTTGTTGAGCAATCATGGATCCCAAGCTTGGAATAGTGGAGAGGAAGTGTTAGGGAGGTAATCACTGCAAACTCTAGTGTACTTCTGCTTTCAGGTATATATTTTGCAGTAGTTTATGGATACGTGTGCACATAAGCTCTCTCTCACAGAAACTGGTGTATATCTAGGTTATGGGACTTTGTTAGAAAGTGAACTACCTGAGATGAAATTAGAGTGTACTATAAAAGGAAATGAAGTAATGAAGCTGAAGGATTTTCATTCCACACGTGAAATCTCTGGACACAGTCTGAGGTGAAGCATGTTGAGGTGGCAATCATTGCTTTGGTTAGGTTGTGGGTTGTGATTGGCGGATGCAATATTATTTGGTTTGGATTGGGAGATGCATACGGGAAAGTGAGCCCTATCCAAGGGTTCCAGGACTGGGGGAAGTAGGGGCTCTATAGTGGAGATGTGAGGTTCCTGTTGTCTTAGGGTTCATAAAGACAATTGATAGTTAATGTTATCATCACATTATTTGTTAATTGGGTTAACTTTGAAAAGTCCCTTTGTTATGGTTTGCTGTACAGTATCCACTATCTTGTATATAGCTGTGCTATTGGATGCTTCTAATCTAGTTGGTCTAGGCTTTTGAGAGAGTCCGCATATCAAATAAACAGCCTATATATTAAAAAGATTCAGTTTGTCTTTTGAAAAACTTTGAGACATACAGTTGATTTTCCCCCTCTCATATTAATTAACTACTGATTTATATGTCTACATTTTGCTAGGAGTGTACATAAACACCATTCCCACCACCAAAGGACTGTGACCCATCCCTCCCACCCACTCCCACCCTCCACTGGCCCAGGAAGCTGCATGTCTACCCCTCACCACTGGGTTTTTACTTTGGTGCCCAACTTACAATTTGATCAGGTCCTGCTTTTAGTTTCCCTTTCAGATCTTCTTAGTCAGCTTCTGTTGATGAGTGGGATCATCCCATACTCATCTTTATCTTTCTGACTAAGTTCACTTGACATAATTCCTTCTAGCTCTGTCCAAGATGGGTCAGAGAAGGTGGGTTCATTGTTCTTGATAGCTGCATAGTATTCCATTGTGTATATATACCACAGCTTTCTCAGACACTCATCTGATGTTGGGCACCTGGGTTGCTTCCAGGTTTTAGCTATTATGAATTGTGCTGCTATGAACATAGGAGTAAACACCTCTTTTTGGTTGGGTGTTATGGAGTCCTTGGGGTATAACCCCAGGAGAGGAATTACTGGATCATATGGAAGGTCCATGTCTAGCCTTCTGAGAGTTTTCCAGACTGCTCTCCACAGAGGCTGTACCAATTTACATTCCTACCAGCAATGTAAAAGGGTTCCTCTGTCCCCACATCCTCTCCAGCATTTGTTGCTGCTGTCCTTTTTGATGTATGCCATTCTTACAGGAGTGAGGTGTTATCTTAGTGTTGTCTTAATTTGCATTTCTTTGACAATCAGTGACCTAGAGCAGTTTTTCATATGTTTGTTAGCCTTTTGGATCTCCTCTGAGGTGAATGTTTTGTTCATATCATCTGCCCATTTTTAGATGGGGTCATTTGCTTTTTTGGTGCTAAGTTTGCTGAGCTCTTTATATATTTTGGTGATTAGTTTCTTGTCTGATGTCTGGCATGTGAAGATCTTCTCCCATTCTGTGAGGGGTCTCTCTGTTTGTTTAGTAGTTTCTTTGGATGTGCAGAAGCTTTTCAATTTGATGTAGTCCCATTGGTTTGTTTCTGCTTTGGTCTTCCTTGCAATTGGGTTTGATTCATCAAAGATGTCCTTGAGGTGTATGTGGGAAAGTGTTTTACCAATGTTTTCCTCTAAGTATTTGATTTTTTCTGGTCTGACATCTAGGTCTTTCATCCATTTGGAGTTGATTTTTGTTTCTGGTGAGATAAAGTGGTTCAATTTCATTCTTCTGCATATTTCAACCCAGTTTTCCCAGCACCATTTATTGAAGAGAGCCTCCTTTTTCCATTTAATCCTTTATTTAATCCCTTATCAAAGATTAGATGCCCGTAGGTGTAGGGATTTACTTCTGGGTTTTCAATTCTGTTCCACTGGTTTGTGTGCCTATTTTTGTTCCAGTACCATGCTGTTTTGATGATGATGACTTTATAATATAGTTTAAGGTCTGGGAGTGTGATGCCTCCATTTATGTTTCTTTTCCTTAAGATGGTTTTGGCAATTCTCGGTGTTTTCTGGTTCCAGATAAATGATTGTAGTGTTTGTTCTATTCTCTTAAAGAAGCTTGGTGGAACTTTGATGGGTATTGCATTAAATTTGTATATGGCTCTGGGGAGAATATTCATTTTTATGATATTTATTCTTCCAATCCATGAGCATGGGATATCTTTCCATTTCTTGGTATCAGTTTCTATTTCCTTGAGTAGCGACTCATAGTTTTCAGCATACAAGTCTTTCACTTCTTTGGTCAACTTTATTCCTAGGTAATTGTTTGATTTTGCTGAAACAGTAAATGGGAGTGATTTCTGGATGTCTTCTTCTTCAGATTTAGTGTTTGCATAAAGAAATTCCACTGATTTTTGTACATTGATTTTGTAGCCTGATACCTTGCTATATTGCCTAATAACTTGCAGTAATTTTCTACTGGATTCTTTAGGTCTTTCTATGTATACTATCATATCATCTGCAAATAGTGAGAGCTTGACTTCTTCCCTTCCAATCTGTATCCCTTTGATTTCTTTCTCTTGCCTGATTCCTATGGCAAAAACTTCCAATACTATGTTGAAGAGTAAGGTGACAGTGGACAGCCCTGTCTAGTCCCTGATCTGAGGGGGAATGCTTTCAGTTTCTGTCCATTGAGTATGATGTTGGCTGTAGGTTTGCTATATATAGACTCCACTATCTTGAGGAATTTCCCATCTATTCCCATTTTTTGTAGACTTTTGAACATGAATGGGTGTTGGATTTTGTCAAAGGCTTTCTCTGCATCTATTGAGATAATCATGTGGTTTTTGGCTTTGCTTTTATTGATGTGGTAAATGACATTGATTGACTTACGGATGTTGAACCAGCCTTGCATTCCTGGGATGAATCCCACTTGGTCATGATGAACAATCTTTTTGATATGTTGCTGTATCCGGTTGGCCGAGATCTTGTTTAATATTTTCGCATCTATGTTCATCAGAGATATAGGTCTGTAGTTTTCCTTTTTTGTTCTGTCCCTATCAGCTTTTGGTATCAGGGTGATGTTGGCTTCGTAACTGGTGGAAAGGAGTATTCCTGTTTCTTCAATCTTATGGAATAGCTTAAGAAGTATGGGTATTAACTGTTTCCTGAAAGTTTTGTAGAATTCATTTGTGAAGCCATCTGGTCCAGGACTTTTGTTGTTGGGGAGATTCTTAATAACGGTCTCAATTTCTTTGTCTGTGATTGGTGCATTTAGATTTTGTAGTTCTTCTTGGTTCAGTTTTGGAAGTGCATAGGTTTCTAGGAATTGTTCCATTTCTTCCAGATTCTCTAGCTTGGTGGCATATAGTTCTTTATAGAAGTTTCGCAGGATTCTTTGGATTTCTGTGGTGTCAGTTGTGATATCTCCTGCATCGTTTACAATTTTATTTTTTTGAGTCTTCTCTCTTTTTTGTTTGGTGAGTCTGGCTAGGGGTTTGTCAATTTTGTTTAATCTTTCAAAGAACCAACATTTGGCTTCATTGATCTTTTGTATGGTTATTTTATTTTCAATGTTGTTTATTTCTGCTCTAACTTTAGTGATTTCTGTCCTTCTGGTTGCTTTAGGGTTCCTTTGTTCTTCTTCCTCTAAGTCCTTGAGGTGTGTAGTAAGGTCGTTCATTTGGGCTTCTTCTTGGTGTTTAATATGTGATTGTATGGCTATAAGTTTCCCTCTCAGTACTGCTTTAGCTGTGTCCCAAATATTTTGATAGGTTGTGTCTTCATTTTCATTAGTTTCCAGGAACATTTGAATTTCCGGCTTGAGTGAGTCTCTGACCCAGTGGTTCTTAAGGAGCATGTTGTTTAGTTTCCAAATTCTGTGTCTTTTAATAATTCTCCGTTTGTTGTTAAATGTTAATTTTACTCCACTGTGGTCTGAGAAGATACTTGGGATGATTTCAATGCTCTTGAATTTATTGATGCTGTCTTTGTGGCCTAACATGTGGTCTATCCTTGAATATGTGTTATGTGGATTTGAAAAGAAGGTGTATTCCAGTTTTTTGGGGTGGGGGAGTCTGAAAATGTCCAAGAGGTCTAGTCTGTCAATCTCTTCATTCAATTCTCTTGTATCTTTATTGGTTCTCTGCTTTGTTGATCTGTCTATGTGTGAGAGTGGGGTATTGAAGTCTCCCACTATTATTGTATTACTATTGATGTATTTTTGAAATTCTTTCAGTAGATGCTTAATGTATTTAGATGGTCCCTCGTTGGGTGCATAGATGTTAATAATTGTTAAGTCTTCTTGGCTGATTTATCTTCTAATCATTATGTAATGTCCTTGCCTATCTTTTATTACTTTATTTAATTTAAAATCTATCATGTCTGAGATGAGAATGGCTGTTCCTGCCCTTTTTTGTGGACCGTTAGCCTGTATAATAGTTTTCCATCCTTTCCCTTTAAGTCTGTGTTTATCTTGTTGTGACAGATGGGATTCTTGCAAGCAGCATATGGTTGGGTTATGTTTTCTGATCCATCCCCCCACCCTGTGCCTTTTGATGTTTGAGTTTAAGCCATTGATGTTTATTGATATTATGGATTTAATGTATTGCAGTGCCATTGTTCTAAAAAACAATTTGTTTACTCTGATATATTGCCAGTATTATAGTGATGTTCTTGTTTATAAGAGGTCTTTTAGTACCTCTTTCAGGGCCGGCTTGGTGATGGTTGCCTCCTTTTCACTGTTGTTTGTCTAAGAAGGTTTTGATCCCTCCATCTAGCTTGAATGAAAGTCTAGCAGGATATATTATCCTTTGTTGAAACCCTTTTTCATTCAGGGCTCGATAGATATCTTGCCACTCCCTTCTGGCTTTTAGAGTTTGAGTGGAGAAATCTGCAGATAATCTTATGGGTTTTCCCCTGTATGTGACTTTTTGTTTCTCTCTTGCAGCCTTTAGGATCCTTTCTTTATCCTTACTTCTTCTCATTGTGACTATGATGTGTCTTGGTGTCTTCTGGTCTGGGTTGATTCTGTTTGGTACTCTCTGAGCCTCTTGAACCTTGATATCCTTTGTGTTATTCAGGTCTCGGAAGTTTTCTTGTATTATTTCCTCTAGAATGTTTGCTTCCCCTTCCTCTCTTTCTTCCTCTGGCAGGCCAATTATACGAATGTTACTTCTTTTGAGATCATTCCATATGTCTCTGTTGTTGTTTTCAGTGTCTCTCAATGTCTTTTTAAGCTCTTTCACCTCTTTCTTCGTTTTCTCTAACTCATCCTCTGTCTGACTAATTCTGTTTTCTGCTTCTGTTAGTCTGCTTTACCTTGCCTCAGCTTCTTTCTTCATTACAGCTATTTCAGCTTTCAGTTCTCTAATTGCCTCAAGGTAATCAGTATTTTCCTTGGGGGTCTCAACTGTTGTTTCCCTAATACTGCCATTCCTTTCCTCCAACGTTGTTTTCATTTCTGTGATTAATAAGTTTATTATTGCTTGCATACTTTTCTTATCTATGGTTACTTCTGGCTGATTTGTAGTTTCTTCTGGGCTCTTGTCTTCATTCATTGGAGTAGCAGTTTTATTTGTTTTTAATCTACCCATTTTTTTATTTATGTGTTTCTCTTTTTTTTATGCTCTGTTGTTCCTCAGTTGTTGTGTCTTGAGTACAAGTAACACTGTACTAAATACGTTTATGACAATTGCACTCACCAACCTCCAGAATTACAGTAGCAACTGAAGTAAGTATTGAAGTAGTTTAATTGTTACCAGTTAGCCAAACAATTTCTCCTGTCCGTGAAAAAATAGTAACCAAATCCCAGTGAAGAAAGAGAAAAGAGAGGATAGCAAGAATAGACAGTTATGCAAATCTACTATCCACTGTATATTCTAGGGGTAACAAGAGGGGGAAGGGAAGTAGAGCAGAGATACACACATAGAGAGTCCACTCTGAGTCAGATTTCTTCCCCAAAATAATTCACAAATTCAGAAAGGCAAAGAAGAAAGAAGAAGTGTATGACAAGATTAAAAAAAAAGAGAGAGAGAGACAAGAGAGAGAAAAGGGAGAAGATAAGAAAAAGAGTTGTAATTAAAGAGCAGTGCAAGGAACTTCCCAAATGTGTATCAGTGAATTAAAAAAAACCACCTTGTTTGGTGGTATGGGGTATCCTGCTAATAGCTGGTCCCCAGAGACTGCTTATGGGGGGGGGGGCTGGAAGGAGGTATGCTTGAAAAGTAAAAGGAAGAAAAAAGAATTTTTTCCCCTACTCTAATTCTTAACCCAAATTAAGTTATAGTCACCTCTTTGTCACCGCTATGACCCCTTATTGGCTGGCCTGCTAAAGGCAGAAAATCCTGTTGTTTCTAGGGAATGTGTTTGGAGCTCATTGGCTAGCAGCTTCTCCGTCCGCCATCTTCCAGGAAACCCCCCCTCCAGACTTTTTTACAAGATTTCTCGAAAATGAAAACTAGCTCCAAGTCCTTTGATCCAATGAGAGCTATACTTAAGTCTTTGGATCTGCCCTCACGGTCACGGTGGTCCCTGGAGACTCCCAAGAGAAAGCCCCCAAGCTAAAGTGCTCTCTCCTGGTCCTCTGCCGGCCGACCAGCAGCGCTCTGCAACCAGAGGAGGAGCCGCCTTCCTGGGCGGAGGACAATGCCCGGCGTACTCGCCTTGCCCGGCACCGCCTGGGAAGTCTGGAGCAGCCCGCCCGCTAGTCCGTGCCACCTTTACTCTAATTCTTAACCCAAATTAAATTATAATCACCTCTTTGGTGTCACCCCTTATTGACTGGCCTGCTAAAGGCAGAAAATCCTACCGTTTCCAGAAGATGTGATCAGAGCACATGCTGTTAGCAGCTTCTCAGACCGCCATCTTCCCAAAATTGTCATATTTTTAAAGAATACTGTGAAGACATAATTAAAGGTCCTTAGAATTGTAGCAAACGTTAGCTTCTATGAATTAGGGAACTTGAAAATGTAAAATATGCTTAATAGTCACCATATTTCTCTAAATCATTTGATTTGTTATGTTCTTTATGTACCTATAATCTGATAAAAATGACCTAAGAATGTCCTTAGGGAGGCATGATTATTTTTTCTGTAAATAAAGAAACACACATTTAAATAATTGCATTTGATTTTAATCAAAGAGGGTGAATAGGTGAAGAAAACACAGATAAACGAAAGAATAAGAGACTAAAAGACAAACTGATATATCTCTGACATTAATCAGAAGAGAATGTGACTAATTTAAATATATTTATTTGTATTCTCTGTGAGTTTCATTAGCTTGAAGACAGCTTTTGACATTTAAGCTGTAATGAATTCACCAAAATAGTGTCACCCTGTTGGGACATCTTTGATTGGCCAGCTGGCATTCCTCAAGTGATCCCTGTCAGTCACTAGCATGGTTTCCTCAATCATGCCACCCTACAGGAGTGCTACTTGTTCAATATTTTCCATTAAAAAGCTCCATTTGCAGTATAATCTAGTTTTATTTTTCTCTGGAGTCCATATAAAATACAATAAAAAGAAAAGGAGCATTTTGGCATTCTTGTTCTTGGCTTCTATCAAACATCTTCTCTGATCATGCTGACTGAGATACTCCAGAAAGAAAAGGAGACTACTTGCGTGGTGGATGGTTATATGTTGGATAGTATGCCAGCTCCCCCTTGCTTCTGCTTAACCATATGCCTATATAGGGATTTATTGATCTCATTCAAAGCTTTGGTCTATTTACATAAATCACTTTTACATTTACATAAAGCACTCCAGGGCATTGGTGGTTCAGTGATAGGATTCTCGCCTGCTCTGCCCCCTCCTTGTCACACTGATTTTCACCAGTCACTTTTCTCTCCACCCTCTCTATGTCACATCCTGTTTCCACTCTACTTGACAAGTATATATAAAGACAGCATTGTGAGTTTTACTTTACCTTGAGTTTAGCTTAGCTCATCTTAGATTGTGCTGCGTCCTGCATGAATAAAGAGATACTGCCTACAGCTCAACCATGAGTCCCTGGTCGTCTGTTACCCACCCGTGAAGCCAGCCCGGTGAAAACAACATAACCCGTCGAAAACAACAGTTATACATGGAACTTAAGAAACAAATAAAGAAAGACAAAGCAAAGACAAAACTTGTACTAGACATCATTTGTAAGGTCAAGGACTAGGGAGAAAGGATAATGGGAGGGGACTGAGTGGGTACCGGGAACACAGTGCTCAAAGGAAGAGGACCTACATTGGCAGTTAGAGTGGTATGCTGTACTTATTACAGAAAGATAAGGAATTGGCCCCATGTGACAATTGTCTTATAAATCACTATTTCCTTCATAAATGAGTTTAAAAATTCTCTCCTCTGATCTTCCTTTTTATTTTTAAACTACCTTTTCTTTATTACTTACAAAATATAGCCATTTCCCACTTTCCTAAGGTTCACACTTTCTTCTCACCCTTCAATTTTCACTTTAATGAATGTCTTTCAGTATACAACCCTCTTCTTCTCTTTGGCTGTATGCCACTACGATTCTTTCTATCATGACAAATAAAAAAGATACAGATAACCCCAAGCTTCACTCCTGCACAGTAAAATCCTTCCAGGGTTACACTCATCTGTCCACGAAACTTCTGAGTGCCATCATTGCCCTTCATTTTGCTAAACCCAAAGGTAATTGCTGGCTTCACCTTATTTAAGCAGTCAATAGCATTCTACATATTTAAACATTGCATTTTCATCAAAATTCTGTAGTCTCTTGCTTTCTGCAACTACATTTACTACTAAAATCATTTATAAATCACTATAATTACTTTTTTATTATGTTTTACTAGGGAAATAATTATTTACAAGACAGCTTTTGCTACATGTGTATCATATCTCCACCTTCCAAAACAAAACAAACAAATAAAACAAACAAACAAAATAATAATAATAAAAAGCAATCTCAAAAACAACCTAAGTCCTTCAGCACCAATATGTATGGAATCTTCAATACCCTTTCAGTCCCCTTTCTGACCACCACCACCCATATTGATTATTTTTCTGTTTTTCAACCCTTTACATTGGTATAATAGGACTGACTTTTGGCCCTTATTTGTCCACTGTTAGATTAATCAAAAAATTTTAAAAGAATTAATTACTGATACCCTCATTTACCTTAGACCCTGTAACAAATCTACAAATTAGTCTACATTCTCAGTCTCAGATATACATATGTCTATATGTATGTATTTGTGTATATGCACATATATATGTATATATATTTATATATACTTTTATATAAATATATGAATATGTAAATATATTGTGTATATGTGTATACATATATAAACATATATATGCATGTGTGTATATATATATACAAAACATGTGTGTATACACATACACACACAAGTTAGTTTAATTTCCTGCTGGAGGACTACTGAATTATTTTCCTACTTGACTACACATTTTTCAATGTAGAAAGCACTGTAACTTTGAAAAATATAAATTGATACATGTCAAACCCTTTCCACAGTCCTCCCTTTCCTCTTAGAATAAAACTCTTTTATTTGTTGTGGTGTATTGTTTTACGTCTCTGATCTTTGCCACAGATTTTCTTTTCACACTGTTTCACCTGCTCTGGATTCTATATTGTACCTTGAGTGTGCCACATAATATTCTCTTATTTTTAATATTTTATTTATTTATTTATTAGGTAGAGGCCAAGATAAATTGAGAGGGGAGGGAGATATAGAGAGGGGAAGAGACAGAGAAACACCTGCACCCCTGCTTCACTACTTTCAGACAGGGACCAGGACTTGAACTTGCACTGTAAAGTAAGTACTTAACCTGATGTACCACCACCTGGCCCCTCCATACAGTACTCTCTAAGGACATAGGAAGAATTACATTATTTATTCTTCTTTTATCCTAAATATCATTATTTCCATCTTTAAGTATTTGATTGTCATATTTTAAAGCAATTGTATGAATTGCAACGGAAAATTTCTGTTCAAGTCTCCATTATCCTTTTTCAATAAATTGTTTGTTGCTTTCTAATAAGATATAAATTTACCTATCTATATCCTGTTGTGTTACTCTTTGAGTAGCATCTTCTACTAACATGTAAACTCCATCAGTATCTAGAATATCTGTCACTTTCTTGACTTCAGTGGCCTATTGGATAGAATCAATCATGGCACAGAGCAATTTCTTAATGTCAGTAAAAATCTGTTAAATAGATAAATCAAATTGTGCCTCATTTTTAATGATCATTTGTATTGTTCTTAACCCTAAGATTATCACTTATTTGAATGTTTTGTATAAAGCTTGTCTTTTCAAGTGGACAATCTCTTAACTGGCAGTGCCCACAACTTATACTTATTTTGAGCCTTATTACAAGTCAGTGTTGCTGTTTGAACAAAAAGAAGCATTTAGTATTTTCCTTTTCTATATACACATTACTTTAATCGGAAAAATTCCATTTCTTTTCCAACTTGATTCACAGGCATATTTTAATGATCTAGAGTAAAAGTCAACACTTTATTCAAAAACAATGTACAAGAATAGGCTGGGGGTGAGGTGGGGCTTTGGGGTGGTCCTGGTGCGTGGTTGTAGAAAAAAAACCAAGTTGGGGTTGAGAGTGTTTTGGACTCAGCTCTCATGGGGAATAAAGAGAGTGTACCCATGATTCATATTTCAGTAACTATACTATAATGAAAGGGAGAACTTACTAGTAAGAAGCAAACATATGGAAGGATAAAAGCTCAATGGCTTAATAATGAAGACCCAGAAGCTAGAAAACTTAAAATTATTACTACATTATTACTACAAATTATTACTACCTGTGAAAATGTATATAAATTCCTGAATCTTAATCTGCGTAACACCCTTATCTATAAGCTAGAAATAACAGTATCAGTCTTATGAAATTATCATGAAATTTTAATCTAAATGTATATAAAGTAAATTTAGCTTGTCACATGGTAGGGCTCTATTAATATTAGTATGTTAGTTCTGCAGATGTCCAAATTTTTATATTCTCATGCCTTAGATGTTATTCCTGCTTCTTTCCTGATAATTCTCATGGAATAATCTCAATTTCTCTATCTGAGACTTCTTATCACTATACAGAAGATTGACCTAAATTAGTTCCCATACCCCTAACGACACTAAGATGTTATATTCCTCCAAACAAACTCATTCACATCAAATTCAATCCTTACCTATTTAGCATGGCAGCTCTGAGACTTCAATTATTTTCACAATGATGCTAATAGATATATCTGGGAAAGGATGAGAGTTATAGCTCTTCTTTGATTCAGATATGGGAATCAAAGACGATATTATCCTCACCCTCTGGCATTATTCTTTATGCTCCACATTTCTGGATGGTAGGAATTCTTGAAAAGAGTAAAATGACATGACCAGTGATAGTAATTATTATAGTTAACAACAGGAATGACATGGGCACTGAAAATGAAAATATCTGTGAGGTCTGTAGGTAAGTTTATTGAATGTCATCGCTGTGTGTAAGAAATTCATAAAAGATCAAATTAGGTCAAGAGAGATTCTGAGAAGGAAATCACAGGCAAACAGAATAATCAAAAGTTTAAAACTCAAGGACATCTTGAAAGAAAAAAAATTCAAATTCTCTGAGTGTGTTTTCTTTATTTTCTTTTAGACAAAAGGATTATCATTGGATCTCAGTGACTACATGGGGAGTCCACTATTTCCATTACTTTCTTTTTTCTTTTCTTTCTTTCTTTTTTTTTTTTCTTTTTTTTTTTTTTTACTTTTTGATAGAGACAAAGAGAAATCTAGAAAGACAGAGGAGATAGAGAGGGGGAGAGGGGGATAGTTGGTGCATTGCTTCACCGCTAATAAAGCATCACTCCATCACCCCACCACCCTCCCCCACAGATGGGTACGAGCAGCTTGAACCCAGGTCCTTGTGTACGGTACCAAATGCCCTTGCAGATGCACCAATGATATAAAAAATAAATAAAAAATATTTTTAAAAGAAGTTAATTTCTCCTTCAGTTCCACTAAATTTGTGTGCATTCATTTTTCTGGCAATGTAACTCGAGTGAGGCAGAGGCCTCATAGAACAGCTTTCTGCCTCTCATTTCTGTATCTTTGAACTGTAAAGTAGTAACAGCTTGACTACTTCTGTGCCTCTCAACAGATGACACTCTTGTACTCTCTCTGCCATTTGGCTACTGGCTTCTGGCAACTTATACTGGCAAGTATGGTACCCACTGTTTCTAGGCTCAGAGAATCAAATGCACATAAAGCCGTAGATAAAAATTCAAGGTCCAATGTCAGGTTGCTGTGATTCAACCCTCACTGATCAAGATATTTAAATGTTCACATGTCAATTTCCATATCTATAAAATTAGAATATAACAATACCTAATCTACATTTTGCTATGAGAATTAAATGAGATTATACAGGTAAAATCCTGCGGTCAGTCTATGTAGTTACTAAATATATATTGTGACTTACCATTAAAATTAAGCTAATTTATTAAGACAAAACCAATTTGTAGAAAATTGCTTTTCAAGTCTTTTTGTTAATTTTAGAAATGAAATATTTCTAAAATTTACTAATGTACTATGAATAACAATGAGATCAGTATTCAAAAATACATATGGTATAATTGCTTATTATTCAATATACAACTGTTTTAAGTAACAACCTCCTTATTTCCTATGATTCTTGCATTATTTTGGCTATAAACATGCACCCACAACTGAAACTTCACCCACATATCACCCTTAAAAACATGATACTTCATTTTTCTTATACATTTTAAAAATAAACCTGTTTACTATAAATGGTATTTATTGTATTCAAGTGCAACTGGTGTGTTAATACTTACTGAATACTAAAACCAGCATATAAAATTACATCAGTTATTATAGAAGTATATCAAGGTTGCTCTACTAACAAGTGGTGACAACATGGAAAGCACTGACTGCTAAGCTGTAATAGAATGAAAGATACCTGTATCCAGATGCTATGCCAAAAAACTATTAGCTTGAAAGTCTAATGATCCATGTGATGGTATTAGTAGGTGGGGCTTTTGGGAGTCATGCTGGTGGAGAGACCATGAATGGAATTAGTGCCTTATGAAAGAGGTTTCCTTGCCCTTTCCACTACATACAGACACATGGAAAAGTCTACCAGACTGGAAGAGGACCATATTAGTACCTTGATCTTGTATACTTTTTTTTTAATTTATTTTTTATTTAAGAAAGGATAAATTAACAAAACCATAGGGTAGGAGGGGTACAACTCCACACAATTCCCACCACCCAATCTCCATATCCCATCCCCTCCCCTGATAGCTTTCCTACTGTCTATCCCTCTGGGAGGGACCCAGGGTCGTTGTGGGTTGCAGAAGGTAGAAGGTCTGACTTCTGTAATTGCTTCCCCGCTGAACATGGGTGTTGACTGGTCGGTCCATACTCCCAGTCTGCCTCTCTCTTTCCCTAGTAGTCTGGGTCTCTGGGGAAGCAGAGCTCCAGGACACATTGGTGGGGTTTTCAATCCAGGGAAGCCTGGCCGGCATCCTGATGGCATCTGGAACCTGTTGGCTGAAAAAAGAGTTAACATACAAAGCCAAACAAATTGTTGAGCAATCATGGACCCAAAGCTTGGAACAGTGGAGAGGAAGTATTGGGGTACTCACTGCAGACTCTAGTGTACTTCTGCTTTCAGGTATATATTTTGCAGTAGTTTATGGATACATGTGACCATATGCTCTCTCACAGAACCTGGTGTATATCTAGGTTTTGGGACTTTGTTAGAAAGTGATCCACCCGGGATGGAATTAGCGAATCCTATGAAAGAAAAGGTCTCACCTGAGTAATGAAGCTGAAGGGTTGTCATTCCACACCTGAAGTCTCTGGAAACAGTCTGAGCTGAAGCATGTTGAGGTGGCAATCATTGTGATGATTAGGTTGTGATCGGCAGATGCAATATTATTTGATATGGACTGTGAGAGGCATGAGGGAAAGTGAGCCCTATCCTAAGGTTCCAGGACTGGGGGAAATATAGGCTCTATAGTGGAGCTGTGAGATTCCTGCTGTCTTAGGGTTCAAAAAGACAATGGAGAGTTAATGTTATCATCACATTATTTGGTAATTGGGTTAACTTTGAAAAGTCCTTTTGTTAGGGTTTGCTGTATAGTACCCAGTATCTTGTATATAGCTGTGCCACTGGTTGCTTCTGGTCTGCTAAATCAAGGCCTTTGAGAGAGTATGCATATCAAATACACATCCTATATATTAAAAAGACTCAGTCTCGGGAGTCGGCTGTAGCGCAGTGGGTTAAGTGCAGGTGGCGCTAAGCTCAAGGACCAGCATCAGAATCCCGGTTCAAGCCCCCGGCTCCCCACCTGCAGGCAGGTCCCTTCACAGGTGGTGAAGCAGGTCTGCAGGTGTCTGTCTTTCTCTCCCCCTCTCTGTCTTCCCCTCCTCTCTCTATTTCTCTCTGTCCTATCCCACAACAACGACATCAGTAATAACTACAACAATAAAACAACAAGGGCAACAAAAGGGAATAAATAAATAAAATAAAAATAAAATAAAATAAAAAATTTTTAAAAAGTCTCAGTCTGTGTTTTAAAAACTTCAAGACATACAATTAATTTTTCCCCTCTCATATTAATTAACTAGTGATTTATATGACTACACTTTAATAGGAGAGTACATAAACACCATTCCCACCACCAAAAGACTGTGTCCCATCCCACCCACCCACCTCCACACCCACTGGCCCAGGAAGCTGCATGTCTACCCCTCACCACTGGGTTTTTACTTTGGTGCCCTACTTTCAATTTAGTCAGAACCTGCTCTCAGTTTCCCTTTCAGATCTTCTTTCTCAACTTCTGTTGATGAGTGGGATCATCCCATACTCATCTTTATCTTTCTGACTTAGCTCACTTAACATAATTCCTTCTAGCTCTGTCCAAGATGGGTCAGAGAAGGTGGGTTCATTGTTCTTGATAGCTGTATAGCATTCCATTGTGTATATATATCACAGCTTTCTCAGCCTTCTTTTGGGCACCTGGGTTGCTTCCAGGTTTTAGCTATTATGAATTGTGCTGCTATGAACATAGGAGTACACACCTCTTTTTGGTTGGGTGTTATGGAGTCCTTGAGGTATAACCCCAGGAGAGGAATTACTGGATCATATGGAAGGTCCATGTCTAGCCTTGTGAGAGTTTTCCAGACTGCTCACCACAGAGGCTGGACCAATTTACATTCCAACCAGCATTGGTCTCTGTCCCCACATCCTCTCCAGCATTTGTTGCTGCTGTCCGTTTTGATGTATGCCATTCTTACAGGAGTGAGGTGGTATCTCAATGTTGTCTTAATTTGCATTTCTCTGACATATCAGTGACCTGGAACAGTTTTTCATATGTTTGTTAGCCTTTTGGATCTCCTCTGGAGTGAATGTTCTGTTCATATCCTCTGCCCATTTTTGGATGGGGTCATTTGCTTTTTTGGAGCTAAGTTTGCCTAGCTCCAAAAAAGAATGAAGGAAGGAAGAAAGAAAGACAAGTTAAAAAAAATAGAAACAAGAGAGGGAAAAGAAAAAAGATAAGAAAAAGAGCTGTAATAAAACAGCAGTGAAAGGAGTTTTTTAATTGATTAATTTATTTATTTTTTATTTTATTTTTTTAATTAGCTAGGAGGAGGGACAAGGGGAGAGTGAGTATAGGAGGTAGGAGTAGTGAAACAAGTTCCTCTTACAGTGGATAAGATGCCTAGTTCTCTAGCAATGAAAGTTACCCTAAGAGTTAATTCTGATCAACCTAAAGGAGGGGGGGAAAGAGATATACCTTTATATAATATTAATAATAAAATAGAGCAGGGTACAAAACCTGTCCCAGATTGCCTCAAGCCTCCTAAGCAGAGGCAGCTGATTGTAAGAAAGTAAAACAAACAAAAAAACAGAAAAAAACCCCTCATGAATAGACAAGAATAGCAGGAATAGACAGTTATGCAAATCTACTATCCACTGTATATTCTAGAAGTAGCTAGAGGAGAAAGGGAAGTAGAGCAGAGATACATGTAGAGAGAGTCCACTGAGTCAGATTCCTTCCCCAAAATAATTCCCAAACGTGTATCAGTAAATTCAGAAAGCTGAAGGAGGAAGGAAGAAAGGATGACAAGAATGAGAAAAAGAAGAAAATAAAGAGTGAGAGAAAAGAAAAAGGTAAGAAAAAGAACATAATAAAAGAGCAGTGAAAGGAAAAAGTTTTTATTTATTTATTTATTTGTTTGTTTTTTATTATTTAATTAGCTAGGCAGGGGGGAGGGAGACAGTGGCTAGGGGAGGTTGGAAGAGTGAAACAAGTTACTTTAGCAGTGAATAAGACACCCAGTACCCTAGCAATGGAAAATACATTAAGAGTTAGTTCTGGTCAACCTGAAGGAGAGGGGGAAAGGGATATGTGTTTATCTTGTATTGATAATAAAACAGAACAGAGTAAAAAACCTGTCCTGTCTTCAGCTTGGATGGCTCCATATTGCCTCAGGCCCCCTGAGCAGAGGCAGCTGATTATTGAGAAAATAAAGCAAAAAATAAATAAATAAAACCTCTGGTGGTCTTTCCCTGTCTGAGTAAGGCTCTGCTTGGTGGAATATTTTGGAATATTTGTAGCTGGAATTGGCCACTTAGAAAGAGAAAAGGCCAAGGGTTTCAGAAAGGAATATAATTAGAAGGAATGACAACCCCTAGGACAGGAATCTTGGTAAAGAAAGAAGCTCAGCAGGGGAGCCTGCTAGGAGCCCCCAGGGACCGGTTATGTGGGGAGGGGGGAAGGGGTGTGCTTTGGGAATAATAATTAAATTTTTTTTCCTTTCTTTTTACTCTATTTTCTAACCCAAACTGAGTTATAGTCATCTCCTTGGTGTCACCGCTAGGACCTCTTATTGACTGTCCTGATAAAAGCAAAAAATCCTACCATTTCTAGTAGATGTTGTCGGAGCTCAAGCCACTAGCAGCTTCTCATTCCACCATCTTCCAGAATCCTCGATCTTGTACACTTTTGTCCAGAACTGTGAGAAATAAATTATAGTTTTTTATAAGGTACACTGCCGGTCTAGCTTCACAGATGGGAAAGATATGACCAGGGACTCATGGCTGAGCTGGGAAGCAGTATCTCCTTTATTAATCAGATACATCACCTTTTATGCATCTCTTCACCAGAAGTGGCAAGGGAAAGGAAATGACTAGGAGAGGGGGCGGAGCAAAAAAAGAGTGCGAACAGAACATTAAAAGCTTCCATCTAACCAGTGGGGATTAAACCAATATCCTGCAGGCAAGGCAGGACTGAGGTAAGACAATGATAATGTAAATAGACTACATCTTAAGTAATACAAGTGAACCTAATGTGATGATCAAAACAGAAGGTCTTATAAGCAGAATTTAGAAGCATACCAACTTTTCCCCCTTTCTTTTTAACTAATGGCCATAGTATCAGGAGTGTGGGGTGAACAGAAACCTATATCATACAGGCATTTTCAAAAGAACTGGCAGAGGACATTGAGGAACAAGTAAGAGAGCAGTAAGAACCAGTGTGATGCTAAGGGGAGGCCTGAGGGGGGCATTTCCTGCCTCAAAGGGCAAGGCCTAGCAGGCAAAAGGGCATTTCCTGCCTCTGTGGTCATCTCTTGCCTCTGGGGGTGCTTCATGCCTCAAAGGGCGTTTTCTGCCTCTGTGGGTAGGACCTAGTAAGGAGGGGGGCTTTTCTGACTCTGGGAGCAGAGCCTGCAGGTGAGAGGACGTGGCCTATAGAGTCCCCAAGGCTGCTGGCTGCAAAGTCCATGGACTGCTGCAGTCAGTCTTTGAGAAACCCAGCAACATAAAGGGAAACTGCTGTAAAGTTGTGTAAAGTGTCCAAGAGGTGTACCAGTAAGTCCAGTAGAAGAGTCAGTCCAAAGCAGATGACCACGGATGAAATGCCAAGGGATGAAACGCTGCACGTCTGCCTCAATGGGGAAGGTTAACCACTGTAATTCCGCTTTTCTGTAGAGAATGAGCTTTGGAGTCTGTGAATCTGTTTCTTCAGGTTGTGCCAGGTCGCATCATTGGTTTCGGGGGGAGGGGCTGCTGTAGTCCTGCCATCTTGTGGGCAATGTCAGAGAATAGGGGTTCAAATGGATTTCTGGGGGGTTCCATTTGAGCAGATGCTTTTTCATGTGAAGACTTGACAGCTGTAATTCACTTACTTGTGAAGCAAAACTTGTAGTAGTAGATTATAAGTTTACTACAATTTATAACTCCATTATAATTGGTTTAAGTACCTTTACAATTTTGGAAGTCCTTTCTAGTATGATTTCAAGGTTGTTTAAACAGTATAAGCTCAATAGAAGAACCATGGTTAGAAGCCTCAGGCATGAAAATCATTAGCATAACCATTGTGCTATCTACCCCACCCATGACTCATACAGTTTTCAGGATTAAATGTTTCAGATTTATACCAAGACAATAAAAAAATCAAAAGGGGAAAAAAAACAATTTTTGGATTGTTTCTGGATATCTCTAGAAATCATGGCTGTGTCCAGCACTTTTTTTTAAAGTCAATTAAATTTCAGAATACTCACAGCAAAATGGGTCATACAAAAATTCAGTCATTAAAATCACTTTCTTACGAAATGCAACTGAAAGCAGACAGCAAACTTAAGATATGCAGAGAGAACAATGAGGGGAGAATCGAGAGAAAAGTGGGAGGCAGTTTTTGCTTCTTTCACCTTGAACCAGATTATCCAGATCTCACCATGTAGCATCATGAGTCCCCAGAGGGCGTCCTAGTCCAAAAAGCTACTCGAATTGCATTTAGGGTGCTTCTGAAGGTTCCTGCTGGATTGCTGCAGGCACCCATTTTTAAAAACATCTTCCCATTGAAGAAAAAATTGAATCAGGAGGGTAGAACTAACCACATGTCTCCATTCTTGGGGACTGCCAGGGTACTAGAGATGCTCTTCAAGTTAGAGTAGTCCTTCTCTGAGGGAAACATGCGAGAGGGAGTCCAGAAAGTCCCAGGGGAAATCTCCGTGCATCTTCCAAGCTCTACGATCAAGGTCATAAGGAGCCAAAGTGTGGCTTGGAGCAAAATGTAGTTCTTCTACTCGGGAAACATGGGAGGGGGACTCCAGAAAGTCCAAGGAGAAATCTCCGCGAATCTCCCAAGCTCTATGATCACAGTCATAAGGAACCAAAGTTCTTGGTCAGTGAACCAAAGTGTGGCCCAGAGCAAAATGTTCCAGAGACAGAGAAACTGTCTCATGAAGGAAGAGTAGAAGCTTTGGGAAACCTCTTCATAAGTAGAAAGGCAGGCCATGATGGATGGGTAGCCAAGCGGCTTTACTTATCTGGTCTTCTTAGGTCTGCTGCTTGTGTGTCCCTGTTCCAGGCGCCATATGCCGGGCCGGGATAGCTTCACAGGCAGTAGAGAGAGATGACCAGGGACTCATGGATGAGCTGGGAAGCAGTATCTCCTTTATTAATCAGATACATCGTCTTTTATGCATCTCTTCACCAGAAGTGGCAAGGGAATGGAAATGACTAGGAGAGGGGGCGGAGCAAAAAAAGAGTGCGAACAGAACATTAAAAGCTTCCATCTAACCAGTGGGGATTAAACCAATATCCTGCAGGCAGGGTGGGACTGAGGTAAAACAGTGATAATGTAAATAGACTACATCATAAGTAATACAAGTGAACCTAATGTGATGATCAAAACAGAAGGTCTTATAAGCAGAATTTAGAAGCATACCAACAGTACACAGTTTGTGTTATTTTTATAGCAGCCTGAAATATACTTTTTCAAGATTTTATTTTATATATATATTAGAGACATAGACATTGAGAGGGGGATAATAAGAGGGAAAGAAATAGAGACACTTGGGCCAGACGGTAGCACAGTGGGTTAAGCGCACATGATGCAAAGCATAAGGACCACAGTAAGGAACCCAGTTCCAGGCCCCCCCACCCCCGTCTTCCCACTTGCAGGGTGGTTGCATCACACACAGTGAAGCAGGTCAGCAGGTGTCTTTCTCTCCCCTACTCTGTCTTCCCCTCCTCTCTCGATTTCTCTCTGTCCTATCCAACAACAACAATGGTAACAATAACAACAACAAGGGCAACAAAATGGGAAAAATGGCATCCAGGAGCAGTGGATATTTAGTGCAGGCACTGAGTCCCAGAGATAAGCCTGGAGGCAAATAAATAAATTAATTAATTAATTAAATAAACACACCTTTAGCACTGTTTCACCACTTACGAAGTTTCCCACGTGTAGGTGGGAACCAGGGGTTTGAACCTAGGTCTTTGAACACTATAATGTATATGTTTAACCAGGTGCATCATCCCCTGACCCCTGGAAAATAAACTCTTCCTCCACTAGAACCAAAGACCATATAGCAAGGAAATGAGCTGTGCAACCCATGTCACATACAACCATCCCTATTTGTTCATGAGTCTTATAAATGAAATCCATTATTTAAGTCCATGTTGCAGCCCTTCTTAATACACTGAAAATTCCAAATGAAATGTCTTAACAAGTTATAGTCAAGTTGAAGTAGTCTTGATGTGGTGAATATAGTTCTCTCTCAAGGGGATACCTTGCTCTTGGTTGTGCTTTCAGGTACTATTATCTCAACCTAAAAGCCCTTCTCTGACCTATCAAGAAATGCCACCCTAAAACGCCAGTTCAAGATGCAACTAAACTATGAGTGATTTTTCAAGAGTGAAAATGCTGATCTTATAAACTCTTTGGGTATAAATATTTGAAAATTATTTATCACTTAATATATCAAATATTTATTGCAAACTTTTATGTGTGAGGCACTGAGCAAAGTGCTAAAGATTGAAGAGTGAGTGAAACATGGTACCTTCCCCATAAGACAAAGACAATTAGGAAATACAGACAGTCAAGAAAATCATTAGTAGAAGTTGTTTAGCAGTTAAATCTCCTAGGCAACCTATATAGGAAGTAAGACTTAGGTTCTTTGGCTGTCAGGGGAAAAAAATGCCTATAGAAAATCTTTTATGCCTGGCATGTATTAGGTTGTTTTAAATAATGAATGAGTAAGTGAACCTCAAGCTTGCAGTTTTATAATCACAATTCTATCCTCAAAAACTGGGTCTTCTTACTTTCTAAAAAAAAAAAAGGGATTTTTTGGTACTTGATATTAGATATGCATAGCAATATAGGAGAGAGAACATGATGACACACTGGGCAATTGCCATTACCTCATTCTCCAACTTTGACATTTTTCCACAATAATTAAAAACTGATCTCTTGGCCTTTTATGTAAAACTGGACATATGTATATATATATATATACATATATATATATATATATATATATTAAATTCTTATGATTTATTAGTGATTTAATATAGATTTACAAAATTATAAGATAACAGGGGTATACTTCCACACCTTCCCCACCACTAGAATTTGGACATACTTTAAATCCTCACCACAACATAATTAACTCTGCTTTTGAGAGAACTTGTCTTATAATTTCCAGATACACAGCCTGACATTAATCACTTAGTTACATGAATGTGAGGAAATCTGGTAGCAAACACCAAAGGATAAAGAGCTATAAGGAAGGACCTAGTGGGGGTTGTATTGTTATATAGAAAACTGGGAAATGTTATGCATGTACAAACTACTGTACTTACTGTTGAATGTAAAACATTAATTTCCCAATAAATGAATGCAAAAAATAAATAAATAAATAACAAATTACTAAAAAAAAACCAAACTATAAGGAAGAAAATAAGGTGTTTACTCTCCATCTACTATCAGCTGTTACCAATAATACTAATAATGAATTTAGTTTCTGTCTTCTTAGAAATTATTTTAACTTACCCACCAGTATGACCAACTTTTTCTTACAATGGAAAGTGGGGGAGGGTTCAGAGGACCTAGTGGGGGTTGTATTGTTATGTGGAAAACTAGGAAATGTTATGCATGTACAAACTACTGTATTTATTGTTAACTATAAAGTATTAATACCCCAATAAAGACATAATACAAAAGACAGTGTAAATTAACATGAAACTTGAACATAGGACCAGGAGGAGACCAAATAGAACAAAAGAAAGAAAGAAAGGAAGGAAGGGAGAAAGAAAGACACGCATTTATATGTAGAAGAAATTAAAAACTTGCCCTTTGTTAAATTTCATAGCAACGGACTCAGACAAGAAACACTGAGAAATTTTGGTGAAACCCAGATTATTTACACAATCTCATTTGTCTCCTGTGAACAACAAAAACAATTGCAAAAGGGAAAAATACTACCTATAAGTGTGGAAATTCAAAGTAAACATTATTTTAATCAAGTGATAACATTAATACCAGTCCTGGGACAAAATCCAAAATAGAATTCAGTGAAAATAAAGCATATTTCATTGTTTGAATCTAATCTTGATGAAGTAAAAGACAAATTAGATATATTTCTTCTTTTTTTAAGTTTTGGTTTTTATGTATTGAAATATGTATTTAAAATATGTATTTAAAATATGTATATTGAATATACATATTTTAAATATTTTATGTATTGAATAGAATCAGAGAGAAATCAAGAGGGGGGCTGGGCAGCGAAACACCACATCACAAGGTTGTCCCTCTTTATCTACCCCTCTTCTATTAATTCCTCTTTGTACTATCCAATTAAAAAAAGGGGGTGTCCACCAGGAGCACTGCCGGAGGAGTGGATTCCTAGTGATGACACTGAGCCTGAGTGATCACCCTAGAGGAAAATAAAATTTATATTGTCTCTAATTGCAACAGTGAGAGTCTCATCAAACTCACTGCTATGTTCTATTTACATGTCCCCAAAAGTTCTATGAAGATGTTTTTCACAAGATATTCCAGACTCAAGGTCAGAAGATAGTTCAGAAAAGTGTACTTTATCATGTAGAGGACCTAGGTTTTAGCCTATAGTCATTATATATGGGAGAAATGTTAAAGAGGGGAGTTTCACAAGTGGTAGAGCAATACTATCGTATTTCCTCTTTTCTTGTCCTCTCTCTCTCTCTCTCTCTCTTCCTCCCTCTCTCCCTCTTAAAAAAGAAGAAGAATCCACATGGAGCAGTGGAATCAGGAGGCTATTTGTCCCAGTGAAATCTTAGCAAAGAGGAAAAAAAAAAGTCACTACAGACATACCTTATACATTTATTTTTCCATTCTTGGAATTAGCCTCTTAAGAAGCCATAACTATTCTTAGTGACAGTGATATTTCAAAAAATATCACAAAAAAAGCACAAAACTAGCTCAAACCTATTGTGATATCACTGTTCCTGGGATTTTCCGATTCACAGGATGAACATATACATACATATATTCACACAAGCTTTCACACTGAGAACCCAGTTCCTAACCAGTATCATCACAAAACTTATTATAGTTTTCTTTCTTCTATGATTATAGTTCCACTCTCTATAAATGAAGTTTGTTGTTCCATAATATATTTTACCAATGTAAATAGGTCCACTCCTCATGAATATAACAAATGGATGGCTGGCACTACCCCTGAAGCAGTTTCTCAGCATTATCAGGTTCTGAGGGATGCATTGGATCGACCTTCTCATGGTGCATCCCATGAGTACCCATTCATTGGGGAAACTGACGATCCTTCCTAGCCGACTGAATCCACATGGATCCCAGTCACTTTCAAAGCCAGCAACAAGCAGCTCCTGACAGCTTTCAACCTGACCTGTTGACTGGCTACGGAAGAAGGGCAAACGCTAGAAGAAGAATCAGGTTCTGACACACCATGTTTGATCATTATCATCATCTATTATTCATTCTTTCCCCCCTTCATGGTAGTAATTCCATTTCACCCCCAGATAACTGAACTACTCTTATTTTTAGACATTTTTTTTAGGGATAAAGGAATAAAGAATGCAAGAAAATGAGCTGCTTAAGTTTTAGTGAAACATTTTATATAACTAAAGAATAAGACCTAGAGGTCCAAGGTCTCACCAAAATATGAGTACAAATGAATCCTGAATCCCAATTACAATAGTCCCTTCTGTAGAAGCCTAATTAGAAACTACATTTCAGGGTCTTCCAAGGAGATTACAAACAGGTGTGGTACTGGCCAGGCTCTTTAGTTTTTTTATCTTTAGTACTAAAAGCAATTGTGTTCTGCTAATTGAAGAAAGGATGACCTGGGGGCATGCAAAAAAAAAAAAAAAAAAAACTACAGATGCAACAGTCCTTTCCTAGAAACAAATTGTAATCTCAGATTTCAGGCCCAGACATGAGCATATTCTAAAATTTATCGTGTATTTCTGTCTTTAATTCACCACTGAGTTAGTGTTTTTCTCCTTTGATCTCATTCATGGACAAAAGTTAAGAAATGGGAACAGAAAGCAGAAGCACAAAGAAATTGGTCTGTGTTTAGTGTATTTTACTAGAGTAAAGGGATGGGAGGGGTTGGGAGGGTGGGGTTGGGGCTCTTTCAGGTCCTGGTGCACTATGGTGAGGATGAAAGTGTCTTACAGAAAATTGAGAAATTTTATACATGTATCAAAAACTGTATTCACTGTAAACCATTAATTTCCCCCTAATAAAAAGTACTGAAACGTTAAAGTTTAAAATACTATGTCATTAAAAATGTTTGTGACCTAGATGAACTGAAAGAGAAAACATTTAGATGATGCCATGATCTCTAACACCTGATGGTGTTATTCAGTCGGTGTTTGAGTGGGACATACCTCTAGCCATTAGACTGTGGGAGAAGCAAAAAAAAAAAAAAAAAAAAAAAACTTTTGCAGGCATTGTATCTGTTCCAAATCATTTGATTTTTGAACTAGTCAGAAAGGTGATTTTCTTGTTGGAGCCTGATTTAATTAGTTGAAAAATCCCTCAAGGTAAATCAACCCTTTCATCCCCACCCCACCCCAGCTCCACTCTTTGCCTTAACCTTGAAAAGGACTCTCCTTTCACTTTGAAAAAGTGAGCTCCCCTGTTATGAAAATGCTGATAAAGAAGGAAATATGTCAAGAAACTGTGAGCAGCTTCTAGGAGGTGAATATGTGTTTGTTATATGCAGAAAATAAAACTGTAATCTCAACTCTACATAACAAAAGAAAAACAGTATTTATACAACAAACAAAAGTAGTTTGGAAGGTGATCTCTCCTGAGTGGATCCTCTAAGTAAAGTTTGACTGCCAGCTAGATTGAAGCCTCCAGGTAAGAGGTGTTTGTATTACAAAAATGCAAAGTAGTTATATGTATTTATTAGACAACAACAGACAACTAATGGAAGTTGCCAATTTCTTTTTGGCTTCCAGGCAATGCTTCTACTTTTCAGAAGGTAACAAAACATGCAAAAAGCAGAGCACTGGACACCAGGTAGGTGACTAGTAAATATTTTTTACTGCTATATCATAGGGGAAAAGTAACAATAATTCATAATATGAGAATATCTATTTTTCTCGCCAGTAACATTACACTTTCTTTTCTTTTTTGCTTTAAGTGATGTGGATTTCTTTCCTTCTTTCTTTTTTATTTATTTTTTTTTACTTTTTTTTATATTTATTTAATTTATTTTTTCCCTTTTGTTGCCCTTGTTGTTTTATTGTTGTAGTTATTATTGTTGTTGTTGGATAGGACAGAGAGAAATGGAGAGAGGGAGGGGAAGACAGAGAGGAGGAGAGAAAGATAGACACCTGCAGACCTGCTTCACCGCCTGTGAAGCGACTCCCCTGCAGGTGGGGAGCCGGGGTTCGAACCGGGATCCTTATGCCGGTCTTTGTGCTTTGTGCCACCTGCGCTTAGCCCGCTGTACTACAGCCCGACTCCCTTTTCTTTCTTTTTTAATTTATTGAAAGGAGACAGAGACACCCCTGTGGTCCTATATCACCACTTGTGAAGCTTTCCCCCTGCAGGTGGGGACCAGGGCCTTGAACTGAGGCCTTGTGCACTGTATTCTTTTTATTTATTTATTTTTTTATTTAAGAAAGTATTAATTAACAAAACCATAGGGTAGGAGGGGTACAATTCCACACAATTCCCACCACCCATTCTCCATATCCCACCCCCTCCCCTGATAGCTTTCCCATTCTCTATCCCTCTGGGAGCATGGACCCAGGGTCATTGTGGGTTGCAGAAGGTAGAAGGTCTGGCTTCTGTAATTGCTTCCCCGCTGAACATGGGCATTGACTGGTCGGTCCATACTCCCAGTCTGCCTCTCTCTTTCCCTAGTAGGGTGGGTCTCTGGGGAAGCGGAGCTCCAGGACACATTGGTGGGGTCTTCAGTCCAAGGAAGCCTGGCCGGCATCCTGATGACATCTGGAACCTGGTGACTGAAAAGAGAATTAACATACAAAGCCAAACAAGTTGTTGAGCAATCATGGACCCAAAGCTTGGAATAGTGGAGAGGAAGTGTTAGGGGGGTACTCACTGCAAACTCTAGTGTACTTCTGCTTTCAGGTATATATTTTGCAGTAGTTTACGGATACGTGTGAACATATGCTCTCTCTCACAGAAACTGGTGTATATCTAGGTTTTGGGACTTTGTTAGAAAGTGAGATGGAATTAGAGTATACTATGAAAGGAAAGGCCTCACCCGAGTAATGAAGCTGAAGGGTTGTCATTCCACATGTGAAGTCTCTGGACACAGTCTGAAGTGAAGCATGTTGAGGTGGCAATCATTGTGTTGGTTAGGTTGTGATCAGCAGATGCAATATTATTTGATATGGATTGGGAGAGGCATACGGGAAAGTGGGCCCTATACAATGGTTCTAGGACTGGGGGAAGTAGGGGCTCTATAGTGGAGATGTGAGGTTCCTGCTCTCTTAGGGTTCAAAAAGACAATCGATAGTTAATGTTATCATCACATTATTTGGTAATTGGGTTAACTTTGAAAAGTCCTTTTGTTAGGGTTTGCTGTACATTGTGCACTGTATTCTATGTGTTTAACCAGGTGTGCCACCACCTAGCCCCAGAGCATTTACACTTTCAAAGGACAGTTTTGATATCTGGATATTATAAGTAGTTAGCAGCATTCTTTTCTTATAAAATCATACTCCTGTACCTGAAGGCATAGGTAGAGAAGTGCAGTAAGAGAAAAAAAGAAAAAATTAGTGTTTTGCTTATTTATTAGTTGGTACACCTTTACTGGAGTTTCATATTTTCAGGATCCCAACACTTCTGGATAATTTTACCCTTCCTTCCTTCTTTCCTTCCTCCCTTCCTTCCTTCCTTCCTTCCTTTCTCTCTCTCTCTTTCTTTCTTTCTTTCTTCCTTTACTTTTTTCTTTTTTCCAGACAGAGTGTGAAAGGGAGAGGGGGAGAGAGAAGACACAGATAAGAGAAAACTCATAGCATGACTCCAGTGCTTTTGAAGTTTCTCCTTTGCAGGACATTTCCATGTGGTGGCCAGGAGAGCTTGAACCCAAATTTGTACACACCTGGCCCTCTTGCTTCTTTTAAAGATTTATTTTATGAAAGGGGGGAGAGATTAATACCACTCCCTCAGATGCAGTGCTAGAGATCAGACCCACTGAACCACCTCCATAGCTGTAAATATATGAATTGTCATTAGATTTATGCAAACATGTGCATATAAACACTTAATGTAAACATCAGTTGAATATCTGACTTCACTCCCTCATATTCAAATGAGCACTGCATGCATCCCTTCAGTCAGAAAAATCTATGAATCTGTTTCATCCTACCAATTTGATTATATATGCTACAATGTCCGTGAAAAACTCCTTTACAAACAGTTTCCTAGGATGAAAGCTTTAAATTTCTCCTTGACTAGGAGACTTGACTTGGGAGGGAAAACTATCTGGGCGATATAGTAGATCCAATGTGGAAATTATAACAACTTCTGCAAAATCTGTACTATTTCTTTGATAAGTGCTATCCACAACTGAATGCAAAAGGCTCCTTTGTCTATTATCTTGACACTATCAACTCTGTATAATTTCATGCCCTAAACTAAATTTGTTTTCTCATGAGCTATGCTCTCTAACCTAGTATTCTAATTTGAAATTGCCTTCTTGCCTCACACTCTAACTAGCAGTCTATTAAAACTATAAATTCTTCATCATGTATAAGGATGCCGAGCATTTCCATGGACTTTAATACATCTACTTGGCAAATGCACAAAGAAGAGTTTATGAGCAATGAAGTCCCACAAGCATCAAGATATGAGGTTTTTGTAATGGAGTCCTAAAAGGCAACTATTTAATGATTTTAATAAATATACAAGATGTTACTTAACCATGATCAAAATGTTTTGAATCAAGTGATTTGGAGAAATATTTTATTAAAAATCCAACAAAATTAGGGGTAGTTGGTGGCACACCTGGTAGAATACACATATTACTATATGTAAGGATATGGGTCCCAGTCTCTGGTCCACACCTACAGGGTGGAAGCTTCATGAGTGGTGGTGGTAGTTGTAGACATCTCTCTCTCTCTCCTCCACTCTCTCTCTTCCTCCACTTATTTCTGTCTATATCAGAAAAAAATTAGAAAAGCACTAGGAAAGTTGCCATCTGGAGCTGTGGAATTGTTGTACAGGAACCAAACTCCAAGAATAATGCTGGTGGGAAAATAATAAAAAAATTAACAAATTAGTTTAACTTTAGAATTTCTTAACGCCTTTATTATACATCTCTAAAATAGAGATCTGTAGGATAATAAGGTCTGTAGGATTTCCCAAATCTTTCAATAATCAACTAAATTTTTTAACAAGAGGATAACTGAGTAAACTTAAATGCAAAGCCAGTGATTCTTACAATGAGCTGCCCAAATGAAACAGTGACATTAATATTTGAGAATCTTGTTAAAAATGTAACTTCGGGGGGGGGGGTCAGGGAGCAGGGGGTGCGCCTAGTTAAACACATATATTATCATAAGCAAGGAACTGGGGTCAAGTGAGCCACAGCTACTCACCTACAGGGGGGATTGTTGCTGAGGACTTATTCTGATGCAGTCTCCGCCCCCAGGTTTTTCTATGCCCCGCTAAATCCTAGAGTGCCCCCTTTCAACCAATCCTGGCTCCGCCCCCAGGTTTTTCTATGCCCCGCTAAATCCTAGAGTGCCCCCTTTCAACCAATCCTGGCTCCGCCCCCAGGTTTTTCTATGCCTCGCTAAATCCTAGAGTGCCCCCTTTCAACCAATCCTGGCCCTACATGTCACCCCTGGTTGTCGCCCAATAAAAAGCCCCCTCACCCCTCCCCTCTCTCTCTCTGGGCTCTCGGCTCTCCCTCTCTGAGGTCTCGCTCCCTGCTCTCCCCCCATGGTCGGCCATTGCTGGCTGGCTCCATGTGGTCTGAACCAAACCTCCCCCCCCCATCCTATAATAAAGATCTGTATACCCCTTTGCTCTGGACGTCCGCTCTCTTCTCCACGGTGCAGCCCGACACCAGACCACCTCAACAACATCTGGCGCCCATCGTGTTCCGTACCCACACCACGCCCGGCCTGAGGTCTCCGAAACCGCCCAGACACAGGTAAGTGGCATCCGCCCACTTCTGTGGCCCCGCGTTTCCCTCCACCATGGGAAATTTCTCGTTTTATGAGGAGGTGTCCCAGTCATTATCTCTTGACCTGGGACAGATTCCCGCTGTCATAAAAGGTTTAATTTTCGCTACCTCTTGGATTTTTTTAACTGTGGTCGCCACTTTCAAGATATGTAAAACGTGGTATGCCATAAGGATAAGTGACCTTGAGGCTGAGGTAAGAGAGTTAAATCACATGTGCTTAAGACTTAGACATCCTAAGCGATCAGCAGCTAAACCCAAGAATTCCGTTCCCACAGACACGCACACGTGTTCGGACGCTCCTCCTCTGACCCCACCCCCTTCAGCCGTTCCGGTTTCAGCTCCGCCTGCATTCCTGAACCCCGCCCCTTCCGTCCCGGTTTCAGCTTCCGTTTCAGCTCCGCCTGAGGCGCCTGCGTTCCTGAACCCCGCCCCTTCCGTTCCGGTTTCAGCTCCGCCTGCAGCTTCCGTTTTCCTGACCCCGCCCCCGGCCCCTGCTGCCGCGGTTTCAGCTCCGCCTGAGGCTTCCTCGTCCCTGACCCCGCCCCCTGCTGATACATCACCATTAAGGGACCTAGTGGCTGAGATACGAGAGCTAAAGGATATTTTTTCAGCATTTAAGGATTTTAAACCATGTGCAGTCCACCCCGGGAGCTCTGTCCCCGTAGATATGCATTTAGTCTCCCCTGCAGCCACTACAGCAGTTTCTACTGAACTTTCCACTTCTGTAGCTCCCTCTCCCGCGCCACCGGACCAAATCCACACATTCCCGGTAAACTTGGCCCCTTCTAAACAAAACCCTCAGCCGTGGCAGCCATATTCCTCGAAAGAACTTGGAACGCCCAGGCAAGCAGTCAGGGAGGACGGTATGCACTCTCCATGGACCAAGTCCATTTTGAGAAGCTTTTACCAGCATTTAAAAACACCACAAGACTGGAAAGAACTGGCTCGTGCTGCACTCCCAGACCCTCTCTATCTTCAGTGGCAGGCATGTTTCCGCGATGAGTGCTCTAGGCAATCGCAGGAAAATAGTAACAAACAAATAGAATGGAATTCTGATGCTTTGTTTGGAGCAGGAGCTTATGAATCTGGAGCTCAGCAGGCAGAAGCCAGGTTTCCAACTGGTTATTTTGAACAGGTACGCATCTGTGCAACACAAGCATGGGAAAGGGTGACCACACCTGATGTAGATCCATCAGCTCCCATTAACTCTTTTCACCAAGGCTCTGATGAGTCATTGGCGAGCTTCATCTCAAGGGTGAAGAGAAGCTTAGAGAGAAAGGTTTATAATCCTGACGTCCGCACACTACTCCTGTGCTCTATTGTCTGGGAAGGCATGACACCACAATTCCGTCAGGTATGCCTTAATCTTAAACACCTACACCCAGATAATTGGATTCTAGCGACACAGGAACTTACATCAGGCAATTATGGGACACCCGCTACGACGCAGGTCTATGCAGTTGCCCCACGTAAGCAAAACAGGGCCTGCTTTCAGTGCGGTCGCCAAGGACATTGGCATAACCAATGTCCTGATAAGTTGCGACCACGCCTCCAGTCAGGGAAACCACACCTCCAGCCAGAGCAACCCCGCTTTCAGTCAGGGAGCCAGAGACCATGTACTGTTTGTCCAAAATGTCGTAAGGGGTTTCATTGGAAGAGAGATTGTTGGTCCCAATTTCATAAAGATGGTTCGCCCCTGAATAGTACAAATTCGGGGCCTGAGATTTTGTGGACCACTCCTGTTTTAGAACAAGGTCACCCTTCTATGACAGTAAAGATTGGCAATATTCCTTTTAAATTTTTGATTGACACGGGGGCAGCAAAGACGATTTTAAGGCAAGAAGAGGTTCCCCAAGATTGGGAACTCATCCCTGGACCCAGTTTACATGGAATAGGAGGGATGACAAGAGCATTTTGCACACGAGACTCGCTTATGTGGGAAGACCCAGAAGGTTCTACCGGACACTTCCGCCCTTTGGTAGCTAATATTAGCACCAACTTACTGGGCAGGGATCTTCTGGAATGTCTTAATGTTAGGATATCCACAGACGCCTCTGCAGAGCGTAAAACTCATTCCCGCGATAACAGGTCTATTCAGCACCCCCAATACTAAATGCCACTGTTCGTAGCCAAACACCCCGCTTAAGCTGGCTTTCTAATGAGCCTGTCTGGGTGGAACAGTGGCCTTTACCTAGGGATAAGCTAAAAATTTTAAAAGAGCTCATCCAAGAGCAGTTGTCCTTGGGACACATTCGTCATTCTCGAAGCCCATGGAATACTCCTGTCTTTGTGATTAAAAAGCGCTCGGGAAAATGGCGCCTCCTTCAAGATCTCCGTGCAGTAAATAAAACCATGCAGGTCTGGGGCTCCCCCCAAAGGGGTTTGCCTCTTGCTTCTGCAATTCCCACGGGAATTCCAATCATAGCTATTGATATACAAGATTGTTTTTTCTCTATCCCCTTGCATCCGCGAGATTGTAAACGTTTTGCCTTCTCTGTTCCGTCTATTAATAATGCCAGCCCCGCTGATAGATTTGAATGGGTGGTGCTGCCCCAGGGTATGGCCAATAGTCCTACAATTTGTCAGGAGGCTGTTAAATCTGCCCTTGTCCCATATATTCATAAGGGCCTTAATATTTTTCATTATACAGATGATATTTTAATATGGGGAAAATCAGATACAGATCTCTATGCCTTACGTGATTTTCTCATTCCTGCATTAAAGAAAAGTGGCCTTAATGTAGCCCCTGAGAAGATACAGCTAATCCCTCCAATATCCTTCCTAGGTTCAGAGATTTCTCTAACGCAAATTCGTCCCTTAAAACCTAATGTTACCTTCCCTTCTAACCTTACTCTTGCTTCTTTACAAAGTTTTCTAGGAAATTTAAATTGGCTTAGGCAGTATCTCTATCTGCCCACAAGCTGCCTCCAACCACTGTTTGACCTGTTGAACGAACTGTGAAGCAGGTCTGCAGATATCTATTTTTCTCTCCACGTTTCTTTCTCCCCCTTCTCTCTCAATTTCTCTCTGCTCTATTCAATAAAATAAAAAGAAAATAAAAAAGGAAAAAAAAGAAAGAAAGATAGAAAGAAGTGATACTTGTCGAACACCAGCCAGTACCTACCAAAATAGAAATAAGTGGAACCTTGTAGTTTGTATTTTAATATGTCTATGTGCTAATTGATTCTGATGCATGTTGAAATCTAGGATCCATGATTTCACTCCACTTGTGATTTGAGTATTTCAAACCCAACCTTCCTTTTAGAAGAGACCTTTACTGAAAGAGATGATTTTTTATAAAGGGTGAAGATGGGGAACTATGTAACCACTGACATTGGAAACTCAATTTCTTCCTGTGGAATTTTTTTTTAATGGTGTGAATAATTAAAGAGATATGAACGATGTTTAACAGCTAGGAAAGTCTTCACTAGAGACAGCCAACTTCAAAATGAAAGGTGTTTAACTGATAGGAAAATATAGATATTTTTCTTCCCTCTGGTCTGTCAGACTGATAATTTACAGTCTAAAAAATTTCTTTACAAATGAACATCCAAGAAGTAAATGTGTGAAACATTAACATCTATTCTGAAGTAATTTGTCAGCATTGTGATGCACAGATGAAGTGAACTTTCTTAAGTGCCCATTTAAACTACTTAAGGTTATGTGTGTTAGTAATGGATGTTAGGTATTTGACTTCTAAAAACAAGTGACTGTGATAGTATACCAGTTTTTATAACTTTAACCTAAGAATCTATATAAAACTAAGAGACAGCATAATAAGAGGGTGTGAAAGAGTTTATAATCTGTACTACATAACAAGGAATAATCACAAAATTTCAACTGGTTGATTATGTTTATTTAGGTGACTCAAAGTCTAGAGTGCTTATATGCTGCCAAATGCTATTAACTGTTAAGGTCAGGAAAATAGGCCCCATTGAAATAACCTAGTAGACTTCCCAGTATGAGATTTAGACGAGGGCCAGTTCTCCAGTTAACTATTTATTTATTTTCAAAAGACTTTTTTTTTTTTACCAAAGGGTTACTCAACCCTGACTTCTGGTGGTGTGGGGGAAGGGGACTGAACCTGGGACTTTTGCCGCCTCAGGCATGAAAGTCTCTTTGTTACCAAACCGTTGAGGAAGTGAACCTGGTATAAAATAAATCATTTTTACTTTTCCAGTAATCTTCTAATACTCCCTCCTCACCACCATGTTAGGCTACATAGTTAGACAAACAAAACATTGGATCTGTGGAGTCTAGAAACATGTAAGTAAAAGAACCTCTCTCTTAGCTTAACCATGTTCTCAGTGTCAACATTGGCCATTTTTTTAATGTGTTCAAAACAAATTTAATATGAAGCAAATTCTTATTACCATTCACTTACTGAATATTTATTTTTCTATTATATTTTTCTGCAATGATTGTTTACCAGTTGCCACTTCAGTTTCAGAGTAGCTATGTATAAAATTGGTCCAAGGTCACAGGTTTAATCTCCAGCAATATCATAAACCAAATCTGAGAATTGCTCTAGCATATATTTATTAACTCTATCTATCTATCTATCTATCTTCTCTCATCTATCATCATCATGTCTATCTATTTCTGTCTTCCCCTTTCTGTCGCTTATTAAAATAAAAATAAAATAAATAGGACTATAGAGACAGCATAATGGTTATGCAAAGACTTTCATACCTGGGACTCTACAGTAACAAACTCAGTCCCCATCAACACCACAAACCAGAGTTGAGGGTGTTCTGATCTCTCTCCCTCTCTCTCACTGCATCTCTCTGATTAAAAGAAAATTAAGGGACCAGGGAGAGCACACCTGTTTAAACACACACATTACAATGCACAAGGACCCAGGTTCAAACCCCTGGTCTCCACCTGCAGGTGGAAAGCTTCAGAAGTGGTGAAGCAGGGTTTCAGGTGGCTCTCTGTCTCTCTCCCTGTCTATCTCCCTTTCCCCCTCAATTTCTTTCAGTCTCTATCCAATAATAAATAAAAATACTGAAAAAATAAATACATAAAAACTAAAGTAAAAATAACATTATTTTAAAATATAATAAAATTAAAGAGTTTCAAGTGAAAGATGTGATAAAGAATAATTATATCCATTAGAAGGATTAATGTAGAATATATTTCAAAGCATTAAGAATAAACAGTTCAGTGGAAACAGGAAGATCTAAAGGTATTAGTTAGTTCTAATAAAACAGAGGGAAATACCACTAATTTCATGTATATAGTAAAATTATTTCCGTTTTCCACTGATCTTTTCATAGCAAAGGTTTACTATTCATGAGAGAAACAATGGCCCCACCAGCAATCCATAATGTGTATTGGAGTTTGCTATTTACTGCAATACTAATTGTGAGAAATAGTAGATGTTGTACATTGCATTTCCATAATAAAGAGCAGGCTAAAAGGACACTATGACAAAGTCCATAAGTAACAAAATATGATTGGCATCTTTGATAGACATTAATAATTATTAATCAAATATATCTGGTCCTCTTCCTGGTTCCATGATCAGTTGTTATTTTCTTACTGTTTGAGATTTAGGTGTATCTTTAAATGTTTTCTTAGACCAATGTTAACTATGAAAGGAGAAAGCATATTATTTCTTGGTATAAGCTTTAAGAGATTATAAAAGACTTAGAATGTTTTCCTTTAGGTTTCTTGAAACATTCCATCATCCTGGATTCAGAGTATACCGTGAGCAAGGATAACATCTTTCTCTCTCTCCTGTGTGTGTTTGTGTATTTGTATACATATAAATATATATAAATGTATGTGTGTATTTAGCACAGCACAATCTGACTTACATAGTATCTTTGAATCTGCTGTGAGTAGAGTCCAGAGCAGCAATACAAAAAAAAAAAAAAACAAACAATATCTTGTCTTAGTACTAAGTAGCAGAATAATTCAAATGAATAATCACATTAATTTGGACAAAATATCTGTTCCATCCTTTAAATTTCTGATAAACTGTGGACCCCATAGGGAAAAATTACCCTAATGGTACACCTAAAGTTGAACTTTTACATAAGGAGAGATCTTGAGTTAGTTTTTTTTATATTTATTTATTTATTTTATCTTTTGTTGCCCTTGTTGTTTATCATTGTTGCTGTTATTGCTGTCATTGTTGTTGGATAGGACAGAGAGAAATAGAAAGAGGAGGAGACAGAGAGGGGGAGAGAAAGGGAGATACCTGCAGACGGCTTCACCACCTGTGAAGCGACTCCCAAGCAGGTGGGGAGCCGGGGGCTGGAACCAGGATCCTTACATCGTTGCGCCAAATGCTCTTAACCCTCTGCACTATGACCTACTCCCGAGTTAGTTTTAATATGAAAATTAGCATGAAATTTTGAAAACTAAGATTGTCTCCTGTTATATGGTAGTAGATATTTCTAGGCATAAACCATATAACAGGAGACAATCTTAGTTTTCAAAATTTCATGCTAATTTTTGAGACCAAAACTGGCTAATAATCTATGCCTAGCTCCCCAGTGGGGCTATAGCATTTTTTTACAAGTAAGTACTACATTTGTAATAATACCTCTAAGTTTTTGAGTGCCTTAAAATAGGCCAAAATATGTTAATCAGTTTATTTACATAGATTATCATACTTACTAACTCCAGTAAATACATACTTTTAGAAACTTTGAAATTAGAAATTTTAAGAGCTATCCCTGAGTCACACAGCTGGTAAGTGACAGAGCCAGAATGACATCCCAGTTCTGCTTGATACCAATGTCATTGCTCTGTACAGCTCTCATTAATCACCTCTCACCTGGGTTACTGGAATAATTGTCTAACTTCTGTCTCTGATCTACTTCTGTTGAATGATTTTCTATTTTAATCCTCTCCCATTCTAGTTTAAGCTTAAGTAATTCAAATATGGCCTTGCTAATTATTTTATTAAAATTGGACAGTCAACTAATGTACTTGAATAATAGCTAAACTATTCATTATGCCATGCAAGTTATAAGATCTCAACCTACTTCTTCTCATCATAATTTTCCTGCTTGGTTTTATCATTGCTTCTGATAGTAACTTTGTTCTGTGAAATTTTTTTCTATGTGCAATGTCCTCCAGGGAAAGACGTGTGTACTTTCACCTAAATTCCACAAATATATATATATATTCTCATTGAGACTTTTGCAGTACTCCAATTGAGTTGAACATTTATATTTTCCTACAGTACTCATAAAATGCCTTATTATCATATAGCTATCATTCTTTTTTCTTCTTCTCATTCTCCTTCTTCTTCTTGGATTATTAATGGGGATCTGTGCCTGCACTACAAATTTGGGGATTTGGGGACTTTTTATTCATTTTATTGCATAGGACAGAGATATTGAGAGGGGGAGGAAAGATAAAGAGGGGGAGACCAAGATAAACACCTGCATAACTGCTTCACAGCTTTTGAAGCCAACCCTCTGCAGGTGGGGAGGCAGGGGCTCCAACCAGGATCCCTGCACAGGTCCTTATGCTCCATCATCTCCCCGCTTAACTTGGTGTGCCAACACCCATCCCCCTACATAAGATTCTTTTTTTTTTTTCTCCAGGGTTATTGCTGGGCTCAGTGCCTACACCATGAATCCACCACTCCTGGAGGCCATTTTTCCCCCTTTTGTTGCTCTTGTTGTTGTAGCCTCATTGTGGTTATTATTATTGCCACTGTTGATGTTGTTCGTTGTTGGATAGGACAGAGAGAAATGGACAGAGGAGGGGAAGACATAGATGGGAAGAGAAAGATAGACACCTGCAGACCTGCTTCACCGCCTGTGAAGCGACTCCCCTGCAGGTGGGAAGCCGGGGGCTCAAAGCGGGATCCTTATGCCGGTCCTTGTACATAAGATTCTTTAACCCTAACCCTAGAATCACAAAGTCAGGAAGTTGAGTATCAAGTCACTAACTTTCCCATTAATATACTTTTGCAAGTCATTTAACTTCTCAAGATCTCAGCTTCAGAATTGGTAAAATATATAAGTATAGCATTACCTTGGACATATTTTTTATGTTAACATATTTATAGAATTATATTAAATAATATTGCTTAACACAGTGCTTGCTATAACCAAAAGTTTAATACAGTATTTATTTATATTACTTTTTTAGTTGCCACATTATATAATACATATCTAAATAATCATTCTGTGAACTCTTTAAAGACTCATTTATCTACTTTTCAAACCCAGTATCTCTATAGTAGACCATAAATGAATGTTTGCTAACTGAATGTATTGATAGATTAAACAATTTAGGAGAATGTCATTTAAACTATTTAAACACAAAGGGATCAGCATGCATTTTAGGCTCAAGATGCCAGAAAAGCGTATAAAAGAATATGCTTCTGAAGTTTGAACAAGTTTGCCTTATTCTACACTTGACACTAAGAAAGAATAGAGGAGAAAAGAGAAAAAAAAAAAAAAAAACAGGGCCATGCAGTGGCACACGTGGTTGAGCTCCCATGTTACAATGTACAAGGACCCAGGCTCAAACCCCTGGTCCCAGTGTGGGGGGTAGAAGGGAGAGCTTCACAAGCAGTGAAGCAAGTGCTGCAGGTGTCTCCAAATCTCTTTTCTCCCTATCTCCTCCCACACACCTTATCAAATAAAAAAGAAAAGAAAATGGTTATAGGGATCAGTGGGGTCATTGTGCAGGCAACGAGTCCCAATGAAAACCCTAGTGACAATAAAAAGGAAAGGGGGAGGGGATACCAAGGACCAGAGTTAGTGCACAGAATGTTTCATATAAGAGCTCAGATTCTATCCATAGTACCATTGGAACTGAGCACTGCTCTTGTTGGGGAAAGAAATAATAAAATAAAAACAATCATGGGGTAGAGAAGGCTCAGTGTCTCAGTAGTCGAGCAAAGGACATATGTGCATGGAATGGGGTCTCAAATTAGATCCACAGCCATACATATGCTACAGTGATGTACTGGTTCTTTCTCTCTCCTTAAGTAAGTAAATTGGGTGGGGGGGGGGGGGCTTCATGGTGAAGTAGTTACAGATATCACCAGGTGCAAATACCTGGGTTCAACTGGGTTCAAGTCCTTAGTCCCTACCTGCAGTAAAGAAGCTTTATGAATGATGGAGCAGTGCTGTGATGCATTTCTTTCCTCTTACTCTCTTCCTTTGTGTCTTTGTATCCAAAGAAAAACAAACAAACAAACAAAAAAGTATGACCAGAAGCAGTGGAGTCTTTCTGTGGGCACCGACCACCTACAATAACCCTTGCATCAAATGAATAAATAAAAAAGTGGCAGAAAATGATAGATGCTAAGATAATGAAAATTCATTATAGATTGTCTCAAAATACCCAGTAAGGCAGGAAATGTGCTCTGAGATTGAGGAGAAAAAAATGGAAATTCTCAGATTGAAAAAAATTGGAACAGCTCAGACAGTGATGAGCCAAGGAGTCAATGAGGGAGAAATATCAGACATGCTGAGAAGTGGTCAGGGCCAGGTTGCAGCTGGTTTGTATAAACATAAGAAGGCCAGCTCTACTTGGCTATCTTTCTTTTTCCAACAGATGCAGACATAAAGAAGTTGGTCTTGACATGGTGGATTCCATGAAAGAGATCATCAAGGACAACATAAACTGAGACAGAGTTTAAAGAGTATAAAAATTTGTCATCCTTGGCAGTAGGCTGAGTAGGTTCAAAATATAGCACATATTGTATCTACCACAAATATGTATTGAAAACTTACATTTATATGAATGAGAGTTCTATTATTCTTAGGAAAATATGTTTAAAGATAAGACTCAAAAGAAAAACTGTTACTTTCAATATCTAATAGTCATCCTAAGAATAAAAAATTGTTATAAAATATCTAGAATGTATTTTACAAGGTATACTCTGAACAAGATAAATATAAGTGATGCTAAAAATAACATCACATTCTCTTCTCTTGCTTGACTATGTTTAAAGCATATTAAATTTAAATGGTAGAGAATGGCTCAATGAAAATGAATCATCTATTGAAATTTTTCTTAAAACCACAATAATCATAATAATAGGTATAATTAATTCAAGACAATTTAGAGAACTAACCTAAATAAACATAATCTACTTTGGTATGATTAAAACTGACAGGCTCTACAATAAATTAAAACAGACATAATTTTCTACTGACTTCATGTTTTACTTGCATATGCCTTTAAAGGCATAATGAGAAAGAGACTTAGAAAAAATTGACAAGATTGCCAGCATTATCACTGGGGCTGGATGCCTGCATTATGAATCCACTGCCCCGGTGGACTTTTTTGTTTTGTTTTGTTTTGTTTCATGGGCTAGGACAGAGAGAAATTGAGAGGGGAGGGGAATAGAGAGGGAGAGAGACAGACACCTGCAGACCTACTTCACCTCTTGCAAAGCGACCTCCCTGCAGGTAGGGAGTTTGGAGCTGGAATGGGGATACTTGCACAAGTCCTCGCGCTTTGTACTAGGTGTGGCAGAAGCCAAAGTCAGGCCTACTATATGGCACAGCCCCAGCCATCTAGGGTTAACTGCAAAGCAGGAAGTCCTGGACTCAACTGAAGCCATTTCTCCTTACATTGATAATTTAAAGACTTACTGGCTATTGAAAATACACAAATATTATCTGAGGACAATGGCAAAGGCAAGTCAGGCTGCAGGGAACTGTGAGGCTGAGGTTGAGCATGGTGTGGACCGCCTGTGAAAAAAATGGGTGCCTGGAGGTATAGCCACCTCATCAGTCTCCCCCACCCAGGATTGAGCGTGGGGGGGGGGGTCTTGGCCTCCAGGATTTTGTCCCCCTGTCAGTCTCCCAACCCCACAAGGGCCCCACATTCTCTAAAACAATAGTTCACTTCGTTGTTCCCAAACCAGTTGGTCTGCTTACTCTACAGTTACTAGAAGCCCCCTCACCACTTCCCTGTCTCCTGTTCTTTTTGACCATATATGGCCCAATTCCCCTTGCCCACACAAAGACCCTCCCCCTCCCCCCCATGTGTCTGCTGATAATCTCACCTCTTCATTCCCAAACTAGAGCTAGGGTTAACTGCAAAGTGGGAAGTACTGGACTAAAGTGAAGCCATTTCTCCTTACATTGATAATTTAAAGACCTATTGGCTATATTGGATATGCACAAATATACCTGGGGACAATAAAAGGAGATCCCTGGGGGAAGTACATTGTGACAACAATTATGGCAGTGAGTGCGGCAAGACTAAAAATGGCCTAAGAGCTGAAGCTGCTGTATCCATTGAGAGGCTTTCAGAAAAGGAGCCATTTTGTCACCATTACAGCTTCTCTATTATCTGGACTTGGACCAAAAACCAGAACCATGGGTGGCTTGTAGCATGAGTGGCAGACTGTGGTTACCATCTAAATATATAAAGAGGCTATATTGCTTACCCTCACCCACAAACCACCTGCTTCCACTTACAGGCATTTGTGATGAGTATTAGGTTGTGTAATTAGTTAATGTTAGGATATATGGGTAGAAGTAAGCAAACTTTCATTAGCTAAAAGTTAATGAACTTTCATATATGTAAAGGTTAACCAGAAGAGAGCCCCCATTGTGTGTGCTTACTTTACATCAGATTTCTTTAGGTGGACAGCCTACTATGATCTAGTTAGACCCATCCAAGAATGGGTTAAGAAGAAAAGCTATTAGATTTAGCTCCAGAGAAAAATGTTTATTCATACAGAAGGTCAGAACAGGGAGATGGTCAAAACACAAAGGGAACTTTCAAGGAAACTTTCAAGGGTAGATTTAGACTACCCCAGACCCAAGAAACTTTCAAGGGGAGATCAGGATGCCCCAGACCTAGGGAACTTTCTAAGGAAAACCTACCTACAATAATATTAATGTTGTTTAAGGTTATTCCTGATGTTAAAGAAAATAATTATACATGATGTCATCTGTATCCTTGATGTTAATGAAAATAATCTTACATAATGTCAACTATATCTGGGAAAAAAGTGTTTAAATAATAAACCTCTGCAGACAGAGGACAGAGACACCTCTCTCCTGCACCTGAAACACCTGATGTGTCTCTCACTTCTTCATTCATCTCGCCGGACTCCCCCTTGTTGTTAAAAATTCTTAGGGCTCTTGCTGTCCGGGCTAGTTTCACCGGTGGGTAACAGAGACGCGGAGACAATGGCTGGGCAGGGAAGCTGTATTTCTTTATTCAGGAACAACGATTCATAAACTAAGACAAACTAATCACCAAACAGAACTCTGCTGTCTCTTTGCGGCGGCGCAAGCACTCTCTCTTACTCTCGAACCCAGGAACCGTCTCTTACTCTCGAACTCTGCAACTCTGGAACTCTGGAACTCTGCAACCCTGGCACTCTGGAACTCTGGCGGGCTTCCTTCAGGGTGGGGCCAAGCAGGCCCGCGAAACTAACTGGACTGATCTAATTCTCTTGGTGGGGGGGGGGGGGCTAGAACAAACCAATGTAAAGCATACGACACCCCCTTTCCTTCAGAGACTCTTAATTAATTTTGCCAGAGCCTGTTCCTGGCATAGGTATGCTTAATCTGGTGCTCCACAGCCTAATGCCCTAGAGAAAAAAGATTTAAAGGACTGAAGCAGGGACCTGAAAATAGCTCATGTAGTAGAACAGGACACCTCCAGGGCTTCCATTCAAACTGTGGCATAATATGAGAGCAAGAAAAATGGCATGGAGGAGATCCAAAGATGATGTAATGGTGCTGTGATGTCTCTCTTATATCTATGACTATCCCTACCTCATCCCTGTTTTCACCTGAAATAAAGTATGAAAAAAAGACAAATAGAACATTGTGCATGTATAAAGTTTATAGTTCATTTCTTGGTTGTGTGTGTGTGTGAGAGAGAGAGAGAGAGAGAGAGAGAGAGAGAGAGAGGGAGAGAGAAATGTTAGCAGAACCTTTATATGAATTTGGGCATATATATTTAGATATGGAAGAGACATATAAACTGATTATGTTTGGATTATTTATTTTTGCTCTTTTAAGTTTGTGAGTGTTCCAGTAGTGCTGTAGGGTGCCTTAGGATAGTAAAAGAGAAAGAAATGGAGGACCAGGTCTACGAAATTAAGAAAAGTAAATTAAATTCTTACGCAGTTTCAAAAACTATAGATTCAGGGGCTGGGTTGTAATGCAGTAGGTTAAGTGCACATGGCACAAAGTGCAAGGACTGGCTTAAGGTTCCTGGTTTGAGCCCCCAGCTCCCCACCTGCAGGGGGATTGCTTCACAAGCAGTGAAGCAGGTCTGCAGGTATCTATTTCTCCTCCTCTCTGTCTTCCCCTCCTCTCTCAATTTCTCTCTGTCCTATCCAGCAACAACAACAGCTATAACAACGCTAATAATAACAACCACAACAAGGGCAACCAATGGGAAAAATAGCCTCCAGTAGCAGTGGATTCATAGTGCTGGTACCCAGTCCCAGCAATAACCCTGGAGGGAAAAATTATATAGAGAGATTGATTCATTAAAAGATACTATGTAGTTCATTGATTTCCATAACAGAACTACATAGAAATAAAACTAAACACAAAATATGTGGTTTAGAGTGTCCATAACGTATATCTCTTTTATATACTTTTCTATTATACAAAAACTAAAAAAATCATTTTCTTTTATATGAAAAAAATATCTAGGGAGAGAGCTGTTCCTTTCACCCTGATTCTAGCTGTGTTTTTCTTGAAAACAAATATAAACAATTATAACCACTTTCCTTTTATTTATTGAACATGTTATTATCAGCATGGAAATAATAAAAATTTCCACATATAACATAGCATGTGATTTGCATCGTTTAACATAGATTTCAAACCATATATATATATATATATATATATATATTAAATTTGTGTTTATAAAAAGGAAACACTGACAAAACCATAGCATAAGAGGGGTAAAACTCCACACAATTCTCACCACCAGAACTCCATATCCCATCCCCTCCCCTGATAGCTTTCCTATTCTTTATCCCTCTAGGAGTATGGACCTAGTATCATCATGGGGTGCATAAGGTAGAAGGTCTGGCTTCTGCAATTGCCTCTCCACTGAATGTGGGCATTGACATGTCAATCCATACTCCTAGCCTGTCTCTCTCTTTCCCTAGTGGATGGGGTTCTGAGGAAACGGGGCTCCAAGACACATTGGTGGGGTCATCTGCTGTCATTTTTACCAGGCCGGCTTCACAGGTGGGAGACAGAGACAACCAGGGACTCATGGCTGAGCTGGGAAACAGTATCTCTTTATTGACAAGCGGGGATGTGGTTCAACAAACTAATCTATTCTAATCACAACCCAATTCTGTCCTACATCTCTCTCCTCCAGTGGAAGAGTCAGGAGCAAAGGAAATACGTACTATAGGGGGCAGGGAGAAGGGGGAAGCGTGAACCAGTGATGACTAAACCAAATGTCCCAGAGACAGGGGAGGGGGACCAAACCAATATCCCGGAGGCAGGGGGGTGCCCAGCCAACAGTGGACGTGCAGTGCAAACAGAACACATAGCAAGCAACACAAGCGAACCCAGTGTGATGATAAAAACAGAAGGCTTCACAAGCAGAATCCAGAAGCATACCAACAATCTGCCCAGGAAAGTCCAGTTGGCATCATGTTAGCATCTGGAACCTGGTGGGTGAAAAAAGAGTTAACATAGAAAGCCAAATAAATTGTTGACTAATCATGAGCCTAAAAGCTGGGATCCTTCATATGAAGAGTTGGGGAGGGGGTCCCTGTTTTGTAGATAGTAGTCCTATTTTAGTTATATTCCAAAGAGCCCATGATGGACAACATACTCTGTGTTCCACCTAAGGAGGACGGGTCCTGAAGTTGGGGCAGCTTGGAAAGTTCCTACTCATGACCACAGAATGTGAGCTCAGATCAATAGGGATGCGGAGGTCACATGGGTTCCTAAGTTGAATATGGACCCCAGATCAAATTAAATAGATGGGCTTTATAATCAACCTTTACCATATTTGGGAGCTACTCTCTTCCCTGATGCAGCTTTCTAGCCCCTTTTCCAGCCATGACATCATCTCCCCAGACAATAACTTGGATCAACCTACATATCAGATGTCAGGCTCAAGGAAAAATATATATATTTATAACCACTTTTCAAAGGGCTTTTCCACAGAAGGAAAACCACTGGTTTTAATGTATTTTAACAAAAAAGTCTTCTAACCTTTCAGAGGAGTCAAAAGTAAGGATTCAAGTATCCCCACCTAAGTCATTTGTATCAAATAAGGGAGGAGTGAATTTCTGACAGTGAACCTACTAGTATATTTCACATGAATCTTTTAATCGTCACTGTCCTTTCCAAAGTCGTTCATTATTATTATTTTATTGAAATGTTTTCATCATGGGGATATAGCTTCATATCCCTACCCAATATAATAATAGATGCCAGCTTGTCTCACCCACTATCAAATTGCCATCTCCTTATTCCATAGAACACTTAGTACAAAATTGTCCCTAGCCCCTTCTCTTAATATTCTGAATCCTGAGATCTACTGGAGTACAGAACAATTTACTAATGTTTCTCCCAATATTTTCCCTTGCTTTATTTCTTTAGCATTTTTATTGGTGGGGAGTGGTTAATGATTTAGTTACAGATGTTGATACATGGGTTCAGTTTCTCATCTTGCCATGATAGTTATCTGCAGATATTCACCCCCAACTTAGGTCTTTTCCATCATCATGCACCAAGAACCTAAAGCCTCCTCCACCCCTTCTCTTCCCCTCCTTCCTCAGAATCCTTTGCTTTGGTGAAATACACCAAACTCAGTCCAAGTTTTGCTTTCTTTTTTCTTTTTGTTTAACTTATCTCACTTTGTTGGACTACTTATAACCAATTATAATGGAGTTATCAATTATAGTAAACTTCTAATCTGCTGCAAGTTTTGCTTCACAAATAAGTGAAATACGGCTGTCAAGTCTTCACATGAAAAGGCATCTGCTCAAATGGAATCCCTGGAAATCCATTTGGACCCCTGTTCTCTGATGTTGCCCACAAGATGGCATGACTACAGCAGCCCCCCCAAAACCAATGATGACCTGGCATGACCTGAAGAAACAGATTCACAGACTCCAAAGCTCACTCTCTACAGAAAAGCAGAATTCCGGTGTCTGACCTTCCCCATCAAGACAGACGTGCAGCATTTCATCCCCTGGCATTTCTTCTGTGGTCATCTGCTTTGGACTGACACTTCTATCAGACTTACTGGTACACCTCTTGGACACTTTACACAACTTTACAGCAGCTTCCCTTTACGCTGCTGGGTTTCTCAAAGGCTGACAGCAGCCAGCTGCCTTGGGACTCTATGGGACACACTCCCTCACCTGCAGGCCCTGTCCCCAGAGTCAGGAAACCCCCCCTCCTTACTAGGTCCTGCCCACAGAGGCAGGAAATGCCCTTTGAGGCATGAAGCGCCCCCAGAGGCAAGAGATGCCCCCAGAAGCAAGAAATGCCCTTTTGCCTGATAGGCCTTGTCCTTTGAGGCAGGAAACGCCCCCCTCAGACCTCCCCTTGGCATCACAAGGTTCTTGCTGCTCTCTTACTTGTTCCTCCATGTCTTCTGCCAGTTCTTTTGAAAATTTCTGTATGATATAGGTTTCTGTTCACCCCACACTCCTGATACTATAGCCATTAGTCAAAAAGAAAGGAGGAAATGTTGGTCTGCTTCTAAATTCTGCTCCTAAGACCCCTTCTGTTGTATTGCTTAATTGCTATGGTCTATTTACATAATCACTGTGTTACCTGGGAACCGCCCTGCCTGCAGGGCATTGGTTTAATCCCCACTGGTTCATAGTCCCTTTTTGCTCCACCCTCTCTCCTAGACACACCCTGATTTCCACCATTCTCTTTTCGCTTCACCCTCTCTACATCACATCCTGTTTCCACCCTACTTGGCAAGTATATGTACTGCTGTTCTTTTGTTTGAACACACTGGGGATTGCCTTCTGGCTCCGAGAGTCCCAGAGTCTCTCTCCTGCGACCCTAGCCTGGCACGAGTTCCTAATCCCTCTCCCACACAGCAGCCTAGGTTGGCTCCAGTCAAGTTCTCTCCAACCCAGAGAGCACTTGCTCTGGAAGAAGCACCATCAGGCTATCCCTGCACACTTAACATTACTCCTTCAAGCTCTATCCAAGATGAAGTGAAGGAGATGACCTTCATGATGTTTAATTGCTGAGTAGTATTCACATAGATAGGACAAAAACAGAGAAAGAGAGAGACAGAGATCACAAATTTCTTAGTCACTCATCTCTCCTTAGACATCTGGGTTACTTCCAAGTTTGGGCTAGTATTATTTGTACTACTAAGAACATTGGACTACATAGATCTCTTTCAATAGGTGTGCTTCCTACCTTTGAATATATCCTCAGGAAGGAAATTGCCAGGTCATAAAGAAGATGATTTATAGCATTCTGAAAAGTCTCTAGACTATTTTCTGCAGGAAATAGACCAATTTGCACTGTCACCAGCAGTGCAGAAAAGTTTCTTTTTCTGGGTGGGGGAGATAGCGAACAGATTCTCATGCCTGAGACACTTAAGTCCCAGTTCAATCCCCTGCACCACCATAAGCCAAAGCTGAGAAGTACTCATGTCTCTCTCTCTCTCTCTCTCTCTCCTTCTCTCACAAAAATTAAATAAATAAAATATATTTTAAGAGGAAAGGTTTCTTTTTCCTCACTCCTTGCTAATTGTTACTGTTATTTCTAATGAATGCCATTCTTACATGCATAAAAGGGTTATCTAATTGTTGTCTTTATTGCATTTCTATAATAAGTGAGTGGAAAAATATCATCACTGTGGCTTCATTGCTGCACTCTAGCTTTTCCCAATAGAGGGAAACAGATACAAAGAAACAGAAGTAGAAAAGGAAATTATAAAGAACCACAGTTTCCTCCAGTGTTATAGGGGACTGGGCTGGAACTTCAGAATGACAATCTGCATGATCAAGCAGATACACTAGGTGAACCATTTAGCCAGTCTATAGACAAAATATTAATGTGACAGAAGGCTGGTCTACAAAGCACAAGATCTGATAGGGCAAGCAAGTTTATCCCATACAAAATTTTTGGTATCTTTTAAAAACATTAATAAAGTATCAAAAAAGCATTGATACCAAAGCAATTAATTTTAAAATTCTATCTGGTAGACAAAAATATTTTATTACCATTTCAATTTTTAACAATAAAAGTAAAATAGGAGAAAAATATGCTGATGATAGGTCTATATTATAGTAAAGACCCATATTCCCAATATAGGAGGTTATTGAAGCTGTTGTCAGAGTGAAAAAATGAGCAGGAATTGAATAAACTGTTGAAACAGAGCGAAGGAACAAGTCACTTTGAAGTGTTCTTAAAAATTCTATTTTGGAAGACTTGAACAATGATATGTAATGAAACTATGGAGTAAACCTGAATTCATTGCAGGAGGGGTGTAATTGTAAATAAAATTTAAAAAAATATAGGAATCATTTTGGCATCCTAACAGTTTCTAAATATATATATATATTTTTTTTTAATTCAGCATATTTACAGTAGAGTTAAATCTGGAAAAGTGTAAGAAGTTAAGACTAAAGAGTTAGTACATGTTTTGAAGGCTCTTATACAACATGGAAAAAGGGAAAGAATGGAAGGGAGAAAAGAAAAAGAAAGGAAGCAAGGAAGGAAGGAAGGAAGAAAGAGGAGGCTAGATGGTAGCGCAGCAGGTTAAGCTCACATGGAGCAAAGCACAGGAATCAGCATGATACCAGTTGGAGCCCCCAGCTCCCCACCTGCAGAGGTGGGGGTGGAGAATCTCTTCTCAAGCAGTGAAGCAGGTCTGTAGGTATCTATCTTTCTCTCCTCTCTGTCTTCCCCTCCTCTCTTGATTTCTCTCTGTCCTGTACAACAACAATAGTTATAACAACAATAACAACCACAATAAGGGCAACAAAATGGGAAAAATAGCTTCCAGGAGAAGTGGATTCATAGTGCTGGCACCGAGCCCCAGCAATAACCCTGGAGGCAAATAAAAGGAAGAAAGAAAGAAAGAGAGAGAGACAGAAAGAAAGAGAGAGAAAAAAAGGATTTTGTTTTAAGAAAAATAAATAGAAAGCTTTTGCACAATGTTGCAGTTAGTGGAGCATAGGAACATGTTTTTATTTCATTTAAATTTTATTTTCTCTCTGCTGGACAGAGGTTATAACACAATGTGAGAAAGTAAAGATGCAGAAAAGAACAAAACTGTTTCTCATTATCCTAGTATAATGTGGCTGTGACAATAGCCATAAGTCATGCATATACTTTGAAGTTAAACCAAAAAAGAATTTTGGAGAAAAACTGATTGAATTATGCTCAGGAAAAACAGAACCAGGTTTATCAGTTTTGGTAATAAATTATTATACACCTAGTGGCTGAGAAAAAGGATACCCCTATAATTGGTTTCTGTGTTTCAGCATTCTGAGCACATCATAGTGGAAGTCTCTACTTAGGGTTTCGAAAATTTATAATCAAGGTAACAGTCTGCCTTCTCATTTGGAAGCTTCACTAGGGAAAAATCTTCTTCGGACTCCACTTAAATAGTCAATTTTATTTCCTTGTATGTTTTAGAATTGAGAACTTTAGTTTCTTGTTACCTATTGGTTATACTTGATTTTTAGTTCTAGAGAATATCTTCAGTTTCTTGTCATAGGAGCATCCAAAATGTGATTGTTTATTTCTTAAAAGTTATCAAAGAAATTTCTAAACAAACTCCAATAACAAGACTGCACTATAATCGAAGAGGTGATGTCTTCTCAAATTTGTGCTATTCTACTAGTTAGAAGCAATTCACATATTCCTTCCCCACCTCAGTAATGAGAAAGATTTATAGAGTCATGATTACAAGTTACGAATCACAATGATTCGTTCTTGAGTATGTCTACCATCAGAAAAATTAGAGTCTTTAGAGATAATATACTACAGTTTAACTAATCCTAGAGTTACCTCCATTAGATTTTTCTTCTTTTTCTTTCTGTAGCTTTGCTCCTACACAATTCCACTGCTACCGGTTCTTTTCTCCCTTTATTCCAGATAGAGTTTGAGAGGCAGGAAAAAGAAAGAAAGAAAAAGAAAGAAAGAAAGAAAGAAAGAAAGAAAGAAAGAAAGAAAGAAAGAAAGAGACAATCACATCATTGCTCCATCATTAGTGAAACTTCCCCCTTTATATGGTGCTTCCATGTGGTGTCCAGGGGCTCAAATCCTGTCCTCATGCATGATACAATGTTTTCTCTGACAGATGAGTTGTATCACAACCTCCTTTTCTTTGTATCTATTTCTTTTTAAAAAATATTTATTTATTCCCTTTTGTTGTACTTATTGTTTTATTGTTGTAGTTTTTGTATCTATTTCTACACTTACTTGTTTTTATTGTAATTTCCTTGTTTTACAAACACTACTTTAGGTGTGTTTAAGTTTTAGCTTCTTTAAAATATGTGTTAACACATATAGCCCCACACCAAGGTGACTATTTCTCTCCACTACAGATTTTTTTGGGGGGTGAAACAAAGTCTTACTCTTTTAAGTCAGATTTGGTTATGCATTGTTGTATTTGCAACCAAAAATGTCCTGATAGGGAGAAAAATTAACAATGGGGCTAGCTAGTGGTGCACACAGTAGAATGCACACAGTGTCATGCATGCTGACCTTATTCCAAGATCCTAGTTTCCATTATTAGGGATTCTCTCATCTCTCTCTCTCTCTCTCTCTCTGTCTTTCTGTCTCTCTCTCCTTGTCTTTCACCCTAAATCAAAAATTGAAAGAAAAACTAAAAAGAAATGACCACCAGGAAATGTGGTATTTTTCAAGCACCAAATCCAAGAAATAACTAGGGGGAATAAATTAATATATAATATAAAATACATAATAACTTCATAACTTCTCGGTTGAAGATACTTCTGTCATTTAATAAAAAAGGATTATATTCAGTTATAGAGAGAATTTCAAGGGAGATGATAGATAGATAGATAGATAGATAGAGATAGATAGAGAGATAGAGAGATAGAGAGATAGATAAAGTCAGAGCACACTCTGACACAAGTGGCACCAGAGATGCAATTAGGAGCCCTGGGCATACAAATCCTGCACTCCACCAGCTAAGTCATCTCTCAGATCAGAATTTATATTTTTCCTTTGAAATATAAATTGAAGGTAGATTTACTTTAAATCACAATTTAGCATAGGATCTCGAGAGAGCTGGAATGCAAGTTAGTTAAGATAACAGACTATGAATGTTAGGTGCTGCTGCTGGTGGTGGTGGTGGTGGTGGTGGTGGTGGTGGTGGTGTGTGTGTGTGTGTGTGTGTGTGTGTGTGTGTGTGTGTGTGTTTCTTAGTCACCCCAATACGCTGGATAATAATGGTGGAAACTAGCTAACTAAACTAGTGAGACCTAGTGGAGAAAAGAGACTTAATAGATGAGACTATTGGCAAATAAATGAATGGATTGATGAGTAACATTATCTAGCTTGACAGAATAAGAAGAAAAGGCAGAATTTTCTTGGTAAAATGTGAAGATTAAGTAGTCAAAGATAGATTTTCTAAATCTAGTCAGAAATCAGACATAAAAGAAAGGAGTGAACAACTTAGAGAACTATCCTGGGAATGGAATCTAAGACTTGAAATGTGAAAATATTTTCACAAAATCCTCTTCCAGGGTGTGAATTATGTGGGAGTGACTGACTGGAAAGAGGAAAAAAAGAGTTTTTGAAACTGAAGGCAAGAAAATAAGAAGTCAAGATTCTCTTAATTTATACCCTTGCAAACACTTATGGCAAGCCACGTGGCAAGACAAAACTTCATCAAAATCAGAGGAAGGGTCAAAGGGTGACTAAGGAAATGATGTATTGACAAATTCTTAGAGGATTACAGAAGAGAAAAGAAAGATAAATGTGATAAGCCCAGATAAGAATATCAAAAAGAGAGAGACAGACTGGGAGTATGGATCAACCTGCCAACACCCATGTTCAGCAGGGAAGCAATTACAGAAGCCAGACCTTCCACCTTCTGCACCCCATAATGATCCTGGGTACATATTCCCAGAATGATAAAGAATAGGAAAGCTATCAAGGGAGAGGACTGGATATGAAGTTCTGGTGGAGGACATTGTGTAGAATTGTACTCCTCTTATCCTATAGTCTTGTCAGTGTTTCCATTTTATAAATAAAAACTAAATAAAAATTTAAAAGAATATGTTCACATAAATTAGCCTTGGGTTACTATGGTTTTAAAACACCAGCAATAAAGCAAGAAATTCTCAAAGTCACCCCACATCCTCTTTGCATGAAGGTTAGAAATCTAAGAAAACTCCCCCCTCAGAAACTGATGGTGAAGTCATCATCTTTGGAAATATCCAGGTGAAATAAAAGTCAACAGGAGGCAGAACTAAGTAACATGGTAAGGGATTTGAGTACATGAGTTTGGGCTTCTGGACAAACCAAAAAGGTCTGGCTGGGCTTATGAGATGATCCAAAAGAATCTTGAAACATATAGGGATAGCAATATCATAGAGAACACATTATCTACCACTGCTGAATTTATCAGATTTCTTGCTTTTAGCCAAACAAGACTTCCAGCAGATGTCCAGACATTCAAAATCCCACATTACTACTAAATCTTGCTTCTGTGTCAGTTTCATGATCTGTATTAGGGAAGCATCTGCTGACTGAGTTAGCTGTCATCTACTCATACAACACCATAAATTATTGTTGTCTTCCTTTTATCATAACCTAAATGTACTCTAATGTGATCCACCCTCAGATCCATGGATTCCCATTCAATTGTACACCTCTTTGGCATACACAGACACTCCTCCACTACTTCTGTTCTGTTTTTATTAAGGAAATAATTTAATTCAGTTCTAGGCTCTGTTCTTAAAAAGTTCCCATGATACAAATGAAGTGATAATCATTAACTTATGCTGAAGTGTTTCTTTCATGTTACATATTATCTGTTAACAGTATTTTATATTTACATGAGACTCTTAATGTTTCTTAAATAGATTTTGTTACTTTATATGACATACTAGAATTTAACTCATATTATTGTTTCCTCTATACTTATACCATGCCTTTTGTTTTCTATAATATTATATCTACACTTTTAAGGAAGAGCCACTACTTTTTGAGCAACTACTCAAAATATCTAAAATGACTTTTGTATCACTTGATTTACTCTTGACATTCATTTTTTCCCCTTATTCTTAGAAGATACCCGCTTTCAAGTTTCCAAAAACATTCAATAATATTAATGTTACTTTATTATAATCTCCTTTAACATATTCTGGAGGGAAGACTGTATATATGAACCAAAAAGCCATAGGCCCTTTGGAATATAACTAAAATATGCCTACTAGCTATCTACGGAATGGAGACCCCTCAAACTCTTCATCTGCACTATTACAGCCTTTAGGTTCATGATTAGTCAACAATTTGTTTGGCTTTATATATTAACTCTCTTTTCAGCCACCAGGTTCCAGATGCTGGCATGATGCCAAACAGGCTTCCCTGGACAGACAACCCTACCAATGTGTCCTGGAGCTCTGCTTCCTCAGAGCCCGGCCCCACTAGGGAAAGAGAGAGGCAGGCTGGGAGTATGGATTGACCTGTCAATGCCCATGTTCAGCGGGGAAGCAATTACAGAAGCCAGATCTCCCACCTTCTGCATCCCACAATGACCTTGGGTCCATACTCCCAGGGGGTTAAATAATGGGAAAGCTATCAGAGGAGGGGATGGGATACAGAGAGCTAGTGGTGAGAATTGTGTGGAACTGTACCCCTCTTATCCTATGGTTTGCCAGTGTTTCCTTTTTACAAATAGAAAGAAAGAAAGAAAGAAAGAAAGCAAGAAAGAAAGAAAGAAAGAAAGAAAGAAAGAAAGAAAGAAAGAAGAAAAAATTACCCAGATAATTTCTATAAATCTGTTATGAAAAAAATGAAATCTACACCAAGAAATTATGAATTTATGCAAATTTGTTATCTTTTCTAGAAAAGCAAAAGAATATGTTCAACTCATTCTAAAAGTGAATTTTAACATGAAATTATTATTCAAATGTATCATGTATATGAATTTTGCTTATATAAAGTGATATCTCATTTATTAAATGTATCACAGAATTTATCTCATTACTAGTTGAATGGTTGTTATTTATTAACACAATACATGTTACATTTCTGAGTCAATTCCTTTTTGAGCAATTTACCCCCCAAAAAATAAAGGAAGATAAAATTAACCCAACTTGTAAGCACTGCAGTTCACTCTATAAAATGAAATGAAGGTAGCTAAAGGAGGCAATTAAAAGATATAGTTTTTTCTCTTAGAAACTTGAGTATTTATCTGTCATTAATCAATTGATTTTGTAGGATTCTTTTGAGAGTTATAGGAAACCATTATTTTATAACTAGATAAATTAATGCAGAAACACCACATGCTGTGTCAACTATAACAGCAGGGTTAGCAATTACAACCTCTGAATTTATGAAATGCTGTTAGCCCATTAAATTATGTTCGGTCTATTTCAGTGCATATTCAGTTTCCTCTTTTTAACTGTGCTTCCTGTGCAGCAGTAAACATTGAAATGGCTAAACATTTAAGGAACCTTCTGATTAAGATTAAATGATTAAGGTGAAAGAAATCATTTAGTGTCAGTTGACTTCATTTGTAGATCAACTGCTGTCTTTCTAATCCTCCATGGGATCATGGAGATCTCTGGTGAATGATGCCAGCATAATGATTAAACTAAACAATTTTAGAAGTTACAATGACTTTTTTCTTTTAGTATAAAAATGACTTACTTTTTAATTCAATATATATTTCTAGTTTCTTTCAAAGTCATATGCCTCAAATTTCCTATACTTACTATCCATTTCATTAGCCAAACTTCTATCCCATCTGAAGTAAACATATTTTTTCATTTTCACCTACTTTCTTTTCATGACTTTTTTCCATTTTGTCATTACTTCACCACTCTAGGCCTGCTTTTTCAAATAGAGACAAGTAAACAGAGGGAATGATAGCATAACATCTTCAGCAGAGGGTCAGGGTCAAACATTGTGCAATTACACTAGGCAAGTGAACTATCTTGTTGACCCCAAAATCTTATTTTAAATACACACTTTTTTTTATTTGTCTCTTTTATTTTTTTATTGAGAGTTTAAAAGTTTATAGTCTATACTCTAACACATAGGCACAAACTCTCATCTCTCTTTGATAGGTGATAGGTGTGATAGGTGTCTAGTAGACACATCAGTATTCCTTTATCCTTTCATCCTGTCCCTTTTCCTCCTTCCATAGTCTTTTGCTTTGGGGGAAATACACCACAGCCAGTCCAAGTTTCATCTTATGTTTTCTCTTCCTGTCCTTTATTCTTCAATTCCATCTATTAGTGAGATCATTCAGTATATGTCTTTCTCTTTCTGGCTTGTCTCACTCAACATGATACATTCTAATTCTGATGAAGATATTGCAAAGGAGATGACTTCATCATGTTTAACCATGGCATAGTATTATGTGTCTGTATATGTACCACAACTTTCTTAACCATTCAGTTGTTTTGGGGCATCTGGGTTGCTTTGAAGTTTCAGCTATTACATCTGTACTTGCCATGAGCATAGGGGTGTATAGGTCTTTGTAGATAGGTGTTTCTGTTTTCTCTGTGTATATCCACAGGGTAGGGATTTCTGGTTCGTAAGATAGATCCATTTCTAGTATTCTAATGAATCTCCAGATTTTGTGCTTTCTGTCCTCACATAATGCCATCTCTCTTCACTGACTTTAACCCTGCTTACCCTATTTTCCCAGAGATTTCTATTTCACTCTTTATCAAGCTTTCCTCAATTTTAATTTTTATTTATTTTTTAAAATGTTTTTCAATTTGTGTTTTTATAAATATTTTATTTGTTTTTATTTTTATTGGACAGAGTCAGAGATAAATAGAGAGAGAGGAGACTGATAGACAGTGGGGGGAGGCAGCAGCAACACTACTTCATTGCTCTTGAAACTTCCCCCATGCAGGTGGAAACCAGGGATTTAAACTCAGGTCCTTGCATAAGGTGATATGTGTGCTCAACAAGCTATGCTCCTGAATACCCCCTTTTCCTCAATTTTAAAATGATCTTGCATTTTTTTTTTTTGTCTCAGGTGGGGATGTTAATATTGCAAGCTTCATTGCTTTGTCTTCCCTGGGTCACTGATGAAATCAAACTTTGTTATTTCTAGTATTTATATATCTTCTTACAAAGAGGTAAACAAGTTTACAGAACCAAAATAATAACTTGCCAGTTGTTGCTGTTAGATTCTAGCTAGGATAGCATCTAGTACCAAATTTTGCACTTTTCAGATATTAAATAAGTGAATAGTAAAAATAGTTGGTTGATTTACCAATGTATTTAAGTAAATCTGAGGCTGCTCTGACTCTGAAGAGTCAGAGAAAAAATAAAAAATAAAGTAATAAAAAAAACTTTCCTTTCACTGCTCTTTAATTACAGCTCTTTTTCTTATCTTTTCTCTTTTCTCTCTCTTGTTTCTTTTTTCTTTTTTTTATCTTGTCATACAATTCTTCCTTCTTCTTTGCATTTCTGAATTTGTGAATAATTTTGGGGAAGAAATCTGACTCAGAGTGGACTCTCTATGTGTGTATCTCTGCTCTAGTTCCTTTTCCCCTCTTGTTACCCCTAGAATATAGAGTGGATAGTAGATTTGCATAACTGTCTATTCCTGCTATCCCTTCTTTCTTTTCTCTTTCTTCTTCACTAGGATTTGTTTACTATTTTTTCACGGATTGGAGTCATTGTTTGGCTAACGTAGTGATTAAACTGCTTCAATACTTGCTTCAGTTGCTATTGTAATTCCTGAAGTTGGTGAGTGCAATTGTCATAAAGGTATTTAGTAGAGTGTTGCTTGTACTCAACAGACAACAACTGAGGAACAACAGAGCATAAAAAAAGAAACACATAAATTGAAAAAATGGGTAGATCAAAAACAAATAAAACTGCTACTCCAATGAATGAAGGCAAGAGCCCAGAAGAAACTACAAATCAGCCAGAAGTAACCATAGATAAGAAAAGTATGCAAGCAATAATAAACTTATTAATCACAGAAATGAAAACAACATTAGAGGAAAGGAAGGGCAGTATTAGGGAAACAACAGATGAGACCCCCAAGGAAAATACTGATTATCTTGAGGCAATTAGAGAACTGAAAGCTGAAATAGCTGTAATGAAGAAAGAAGGTGAGGGAAGGGAAAGCAGACTAACAGAAGCAGAAAACAGAATTAGTCAGACAAAGGATGAGTTAGAGAAAACGAAGAAAGAGGTGAAAGAGCTCAAAAAGAGATTGAGAGACACTGAAAACAACAACAGAGACATATGGGATGATCTCAAAAGAAGTAACATTCATATAATTGGCCTGCCAGAGGCAGAAAGAGAGGAAGGGGAAGCAAACATTCTAGAGGAAATAATAGAAGAAAACTTCCCAGACCTGAATAACAGAAAAGACATCAAGATTCAAGAGGCCCAGAGAGTTCCAAACAGAATCAACCCAGACCTGAAGACACCAAGACACATCATAGTCACAATGAGAATGAGTAAGGATAAAGAAAGGATCCTTTATCCTTACTGCAAGAGAGAAGCAAAAAGTCACATACAGGGGAAAACCCATAAGATTATCTGCAGACTTCTCCACTCAAACTCTAAAAGCCAGAAGAGAATGGCAATATATCTTTCGAGCCCTGAATGAAAAAGGGTTTCAACCAAGGATACTATATCCTGCTAGACTTTCATTCAAACTAGATGGAGGGATCAAAAACTTCTTAGACAAACAACAGTTAAAGGAGGCAACCATCACCAAACCAGCCCTGAAATAGGTTCTAAAAGACCTATTATAAACGAGAACATCACTATAATACTTGCAATATATCAGAGCAAACAAATTTTTTTTTGAACAATGGCACTACAATACATTAAATCCATAATATCAATAAATGTCAATGGCTCAAACTCACCCATCAAAAGGCACAGAGTGGGGGGATGGATCAGAAAATATGACCCAACCATATACTGCTTGCAAGAATCCCATCTGTAACAACAAGATAAACACAGACTTAAAGTGAAAGGATGGAAAACTATCATACAGGCTAACGGTCCACAAAAAAGGGCAGGAACAGCCATTCTCATCTCAGACATGATAGATTTTAAATTAAATAAAGTAATAAAAGATAAGCAGGGACATTACATAATGATTAGAGGATCAATCAGCCAAGAAGACTTAACAATTATTAACATCTATGCACCCAATGAGGGACTGTCTAAATACGTCAAGCACATACTGAAAGAATTTCAAAAATACATCAATAGTAATACAATAATAGTGGGAGACTTCAATAACCCACTCTCACACTTAGAGAGATCAACAAAGCAGAGACTCAACAAAGATAAAAGAGAATTGAATGAAGAGATTGACAGACTAGACCTCTTGGACATTTTCAGACTCCTCCACCCCAAAAAACTGGAATACACCTTCTTTTCAAATCCACATAACACATACTCAAGGATAGACCACATGTTAGGCCACAAAGAAAGCATCAATAAATTCAAGAACATCGAAATTATCCCAAGTATCTTCTTAGACCACATAAAACTAACATTTAACAACAAACAGAAAATTATTAAAAGTCACAGAATTTGGAAACTAAACAACATGCTCCTTAAGAACCACTGGGTCAGAGATTCACTCAAGCTGGAAATACAAATGTTCCTGGAAACAAATGAAAATGAAGACACAACCTATCAATATATTTGGGACACAGCTAAGGCAGTTCTGAGAGGGAAACTTATAGCCATACAATCACATATTAAACACCAAGAAAAAGCTCAAATGAACGACCTTACTGCACACTTTAAGGACTTAGAGGAAGAGGAACAAAGGAACCCTAAAGCAACCAGAAGGACAGAAATCACTAAAATTAGAGCAGAAATAAACAACATCGAAAATAAAATAACCATACAAAAGATCAATGAAGCCAAATGTTGGTTGTTTGAAAGATTAAACAAAATTGACAAACCACTAGCCAGAGTCACCAAACAAAAAAGAGAGAAGACTCAAATTAATAGAATTGTAAACGATGGAGAAGACATCACAACTGACACCACAGAAATCCAGAGAATCCTGTGAAACTTCTATGAAGAACTATACACCACCTAGCTAGAGAATCTGGAAGAATTGGAAGAATTCCTAGAAGCATATGCACTTCCAAAACTGAACCAAGATGAAGTACAAAATCTAAATGCACCAATCACAGACAAAGAAATTGAAACCGTTATTAAGAATCTCCCCAACATCAAAAGTCCTGGACCAGATGGCTTTGTAAATGAATTCTACAAAACTTTCAGGAAACAGTTAGTACCCATACTTCTTAAGCTTTTCCATAAGATTGAAGAAACAGGAATACTCCCTTCCACCTTCTATGAAGCCAACATCACCCTGATACCAAAGGCTGATAGGGACAGAACAAAAAAGGAAAACTACAGACCTATATCTCTGATGAACATTGATGCCAAAATATTATACAAGATCTTGGCCAACCAGATACAGCAACATATCAAAAAGATTGTTCATCACGACCAAGTGGGATTCATCCCAGGAATGCAAGGCTGGTTCAACATCCGTAAGTCAATCAATGTCATTCACCACATCAATAAAAGCAAAGCCAAAAACCACATGATTATCTCAATAGATGCAGAGAAAGCCTTTGACAAAATCCAACACCCATTCATGCTCAAAACTCTACAAAAAAATGGGAATAGATTGGAAATTCCTCAAGTTAGTGGAATCCATATATAGCAAACCTACAGCCAACATCATACTCAATGGTCAGAAGCTGAAAGCATTCCCCCTCAGATTGGGGACTAGACAAGGCTGTACACTGTCACCATTACTCTTCAACATAGTATTGGAAGTTTTTGCCATAGCAATCAGGCAAGAGAAAGCAATCAAAGGAATACAGATTGAAGGGAAGAAGTCAAGCTCTCACTATTTGCAGATGATATGATAGTATACATAGAAAAACCTAAAGAATCCAGCAGAAGACTACTGGAAGTTATTAGGCAATATAGCAAGGTATCAGGCTACAAAATCAGTGTACAAAAATCAGTGGCATTTATTTATACAAACACTAAATCTGAAGAAGAAGACATCCAGAAATCACTCCCATTTACTGTTTCAGCAAAATCAATCAAATATCTAGGAATAAAGTTGACCAAAGAAGTGAAAGACTTGTATACTGAAAACTATGAGTCGCTACTCAAAGAAATAAAAACTGATACCAAGAAATGGAAAGATTTCCCATGCTCATGGATTGGAAGAATAAATATCATCAAAATGAATATTCTCCCCAGAGCCATATACAAATTTAATGCAATACCCATCAAAGTTCCACCAAGTTTCTTTAAGAGAATAGAACAAACACTACAATCATTTATCTGGAACCTGAAAACACCTAGAATTACCAAAACCATCTTGAAGAAAAGAACCAGAAATGGAGGCATTACACTTCCAGATCTTAAACATATTATAAAGCCATCATTATCAAAACAGCATGGTACTGGAACAAAAATAGGCACACAGACCACTGGAACAGAATCGAAAACCCAGAAATAAATCCCAACACCTATGGACATCTAATCTTTGATAAGGGGGCCCAAAGTATTAAATGGAAGAAAGAGGCTCTCTTCAATAAATCATGCTGGGATAACTGGGTTGTAACATGCAGAAGAATGAAATTGAACCACTTTATATCACCAGAAACAAAAATCAACTCCAAATGGATCAAAGACCTGGATGGTCGATCAGAAACAATCAAATACTTACAGGAAAACATGGGTAAAACACTTTCCCACCTACACCTCAAGGATATCTTTGATGAATCAAACCCAATTGCAAGGAAGACTAAAGCAGAAACAAACCAATGGGACTACATCAAATTGAAAAGCTTCTGCACATCCAAAGAAACTATTAAAGAAACAAAGAGACCCCTCACAGAATGGGAGATCTTCACATGCCAAACATCAGACAAGAAACTAATCACCAAAATATATAAATAGCTCAGCAAACTTAGCACCAAAAAGCAAATGACCCCTTCCAAAAATGGACAGAAGATATGAACAAAACATTCACTACAGAGGAGATCCTAAAGACTAACAAACATACGAAAAACTACTCTAGGTCACTGATTGTCAGAGAAATGCAAATTAAGACAACTCACTCCTGTAAGAATGGCCTACATCAAAAAGGACAGCAGCAACAAATGCTGGAGAGATTGTGGGGACAGAGGAACCCTTTTATATTGCTGGTGGGAATGTAAATTGGTACAGCCTCTGTGGAGAGCAGTCTGGAAAACTCTCACAAGGCTAGACATGGACCTTCCATATGATCCAGTAATTTCTCTCCTGGGGTTATACCCCAAGGACTCCATAACACCCAACCCAAAAGAGGTCTGTACTCCTATGTTCATAGCAGCACAATTCATAATAGCTAAAACCTGGAAGCAACCCAGGTGCCCAACAACAGATGAGTGGCTGAGAAAGCAGTGGTATATATAAACAATGGAATAGTATGCAGCTATCAAGAACAATGAACCCACCTTCTGACCCATCTTGGACAGAGCTAGAAGGAATTATGTTAAGTGAGCTAAGTCAGAAAGATAAAGATGAGTATGGGATGATCCCACTCATCAACAAAAGTTGACTAAGAAGATCTGAAAGGGAAACTAAAAGCAGGACCTGACCAAATTGTAAGTAGTGCACCAAAGTAAAAACCCTGTGGTGAGGGGTAGACATGCAGCTTCCTGGGCCACTGGGGGGTGAGTGTGGGTGGGAGGGATGGGTCACAGTCTTTTGGTGGTGGGAATGGTTTTTATGTACACTCCTAGTAAAATGTAGTCATATAAATCACTAGTTAATTAATTTGAGAGGGGGAAAAGTAATTGTAAGTCTCAAAGTATTTTAAAACACAGACTGAATCTTCTAAATATATAGGCTGTGTATTTGATATGTGCACTCTCTCAAAAGCCTATACTAAGTAGATCAGAAGAAACCAATAGCGCAGCTGTATACAAGATACTGGGTACTGTACAGCAAACCATTACAAAAGGACTTTTCAAGTTAACCCAATTACCAAATAACGTGATGATAACATTAACTATCGATTGTCTTTTTTTTTTTTGCTTTTACTTCTTTATTCTTTTTTTTTTTCAATATTTATATATTTTTATTTTCATTTGAAAATAAGTATGAGTAGTTTCTTAACAATGTCTCAAGTTCTTTTTTTTTTGTGTGTGTTCTTTTTTTTTTTTTTAATTTTTTATTTAAGAAAGGATTAGTGAACAAAAGCATAAGGTAGGAGGGGTACAACTCCACACAATTCCCAACACCCAATCCCCATAACCCACCCCCTCCCCTGATAGCTTTCCCATTCTCTATCCCTCTGGGAGCATGATTGTCTTTTGAACCCTAAGACAGCAGGAACCTCACATCTCCACTATAGAGCCCCTACTTCCCCTAGTCCTGGAACCCTTGGATAGGGCCCACTTTCCCATATGCCTCTCCCAATCCATATCAAATAATATTGCATCTGCGGATCACAACCTAATCAACACAACAATTGCCACCTCAACATGCTTCACTTCAGACTGTTCCAGAGACTTCACGTGTGGAATGACAATCCTTCAGCTTCATTTCTCGGGTGAGACCTTTCCTTTCATACTATACTCTAATTCCATCTCAGGTGGTTCACTTTCTAACAAAGTCCCAAAACCTAGATATACACCATTTTCTGTGAGAGAGAGAGAGCATATGTTCACATGTATCCATCAATTACTGCAAAATATATACCTGAAAGCAGAAGTACACTAGAGTTTGCAGTGAGTATCCCCCTAACACTTCCTCTCCACTATTCCAAGCTTTGGGTCCATGATTGCTCAACAATTTGTTTGGCTTTGTATGTTAACTCTCTTTTCAGTCACCAGGTTCCAGATGTCATCAGGATGCTGGCCAGGCTTCCCTGAACTGAAGACCCCACCAATATGTCCTGGAGCTCTGCTTCCCCAGAGACCCAGCCTACTAGGGAAAGAGAGAGGCAGACTGGGACTATGGACCGACCAGTGAACGCCCATGTTCAGTGGGGAAGCAATTACAGAAGCCAGACCTTCCACCTTCTACAACCCACAATGACTTTGGGTCCATGCTCCCAGAGGGGTATAAAGTGGGATAGCTATCAGGGAATGGGGTGGGATATGGAGATTGGGTAGTGGGAATTTTGTGGCGTTGTACCCCTCCTACCCTATGGTTTTGTTAATTAATCCTTTCTTAAATTAAAAAAAAATGTTATCCCATAGGAAAGAAAAAAAAAACAAAAAAGAAACAAACAAACAAAAAAAACAAAACAAAATCAATTAGTAGGCAATTAGATTCATGTTATTATTTGAAATGTCAAAATATTTAAGGTCAAAGCACAGAAAATAAATATTGTTTTCATAAGTATGGAAATCATGCAAAAAATTGGAGAATGTTAGTAGATACCATATCTTGTTTTATGGTTTGGTTAATTAAATAATTTTTAAGTCACATTAATGACTACAGGTAATATGTCACATATAATTCAGGACACAGTTGTAAAGAAAGAAGTCCTTGGTCTTGAGAATTGTATTTTCTCACATTGAAAATAAAATAGGTAAACAAATAACTAACTACATCATAAATTGTAAAGTAGTTATAAACAGAATAAGACAATCTGAATTCAATGTTATTTTTAACATTGGGTAAACTTAGTCTGATGAGTATTTCATTTCAAACAAAGCAAATATTAAAACCTTTATATAGATATATGGTTGTCACTCAAAGTGAACAAATGAATGAAAATATGAATTGTTCAATTTTTTTTTGGTTTATTTGTTTTTGCTGGGCCTTTACCACTTCTGTTCAAATTATTTTCTTGTGGAAAGAGATAGAAACAGAGGCACAGGAAGAGAGTGAAAGTCATCAAAGCATCAAAACTTCTTCCAGTGTAGTGAAAGTTGGGTTAGAACTTGAATCAAAATGCACACTGTCAGGGTGTGTTTTTCTTTCCTTTTTAGTGAGAGCCAAGACACTGACATTTTTCACTAAGTCCAAGAATCAAACAGAGCTATATATTACTCTATCCTAAAGCACTTCTACTATATTCTACTTCCTTTAGGAACCATTAAGGACTTTATTGGCTAGAGAATGGGAAAGCTATCAGGGGATGGGATGGAATATTGATATAGGGTAGTAGGAATTGTGTGCAGTTGTACCCCTCCTATCCTATGGTTTTGTTAATGTTTCCTTTCTTAAATAAGTAAATAAAAAAGAGCCATTGAAGGTGTGGGCATTTGCACACTTCCAGAAGACAAAAAAATAAAAGCCATCCCAGGTATGAATTCCTTTAATTGAACTTTGTATATGAGCTTTCCTTACACACACACACACGCACACACACACACGCACATGCACACACACACAGACACAAAGTTTTAATATTTCTAACTTATCATTTATAAGGTTAGCAAAGAAGTATAAGATCAGTATGATTTTTACCACAAATATATATATGTAGATATAATAAATTTTTTTAGAAATTTTCAACTGAAATTAGTTACTGCTTTCATTAAATTTGAATTTCCTTATTTGGAAAACTAAGTAAATTGTAGGTTTAGGAAAACAGTGGATCTAAGTTTGAATTGTATTTTAATATTTTAGTATTTTCAGTATAATACCCAAATTCCTCTATTCCCTCCCTCCCAACAATGAATAATAATAATTATCTTTCCTGTAATCTATATGGAGCATACAATTGTCTCTTGAACATTTATGGGGAAGGATAGAGAACCTGAAGTTCTCTTTGACAGTAGAAAATTGTCCTTTCTTATTTAATATTTCTGAATTAAAATATTTTGTTTGATTGAGTCATAGTAAGGAACATCAGAAAACTAAAATGTCACTCAACTATTACCTAAAATTAAGATGAAGGCATCATGTCAGTCAAACAGAACTTACTCTAAAAACCACCAACTTATTCATGTACCCAAGTCTCCCAACTCCTCCCTTCTCCCAGAGAACTTAATCTGATTTGCATAGAAAATATTCTTTCAAAAATAAATTACATTATTACTTTTAAAGTTAAGAAGACTGACATTGACATCAGACATGAGTTGAAATGCAAGCTTCTACCCACAATGCATGTGTTATTGAACTAAGCCTTTGATTTGCAAAGATAAAGTAAGGATAATCTTATTTCATGCCCCATATTGTTGTATAGGAATGCAATTATTTTCAAAAGCAAAGTGCTTTAAAAAGTATAGGGTACATAGTTAACACAGAGGAAGTTGTAATTGTTGTTATTATAAACCATTTTCAAATAACTAGTTCTGATCTGGTTACTTGTTAAGACATCTGCCTGCTTTTATTCCCTAAAAATAGTTTGAAAAAAAAACTGAAACATAAATCACTAGGAGTATACAGATAATATTATACATTCGAATATTTCTGTTCTGCCGTATATGTGATCACATGCACATTAGGAGATTTTCATTTTGTTAAGTTATTTTGGCATAGTAAAATATAACACAAAAAAGTTAAAAACCTGTGACCCACTGTAAATGATTAGATGGTCCTTGTTTAATGAATTGTATAGATTTTAAATTTGTGTTAGGTACTTATTTATTTAATCATCCTCTGGTAAAGTGTTAAACCTCTACAAACTTCTGTCTCTCCCTATACATACCATAAGTGCTTATTTTATTAATTACATAATCCCTCACACACATACATATTTACAAAACTGAAGGAGTCAATAAAACAGAAGGACTTATCATATTGTACAATTTAAAAAAAACTATTAAATCATGAAGACTTAGCATACACAAAGAAATAAAAGTTAAAAGATCCAAATAAAAATTTTAAACCATGGAAGGTCACTTTGCACAAATATAATTTATATAAAAAATGTAGGCTATGGGTGACAAAATAGTCACACACAATAATGACAAGAATGAGCATAAATATATTAATCTGTTATCAATGAAAGTCTAGGTTAACAGAAACTTCATGGACAGCAGCTTGGAAATTTACTAAATTGCACTTTTGCTTAACAAATTCACAGCTTGAAATTTATTCTACAGATGCATTTGCATATGTGAAATGATTCATATACATGTATCATAAACTAAACAGACATTTAATAACAATTTGGGGGGCATTCAATGAAATACTATGCTGCTGCTTAGAAAAGAATGAAGTAGGACAGTGGTCTGGGAGGTGGCACAGTGGCTAAGGCACTAGACTCTCAAGCAGGTCCTGAGTTCAATCCCTGGCAGCACATGTACCAGAGTGATGTCTGGTTCTTTCTCTTTCTCTCTCTCTCCTATTTTTCTCATTAATAAATAAATTTTAAAAATCTAAAAAAAAAAAAAACTGAATGAAATAGGACACATTTTGAAGGAAGTTTTGGTGCTGTGGTTTCTTTCCATCTCCTTGGCTCTATCAGAAAGAAAGAAAGGAAAAAGAAAGAAAGAAAGAAAGAAAGAAAGAAAGAAAGAAAGAGGGAGGGAGGAAGGAAGGAAGGAAGGAAGGAAGGAAGGAAGGAAGGAAGGAAGGGAGGAAGGAAGGGAGAAGGGAAGGAATGGAGCAAGGGAGGAAGGAAAGAAGGAAAAAGAGGAAGAGAAGGAAAGAAAGAAGTACATAGGGGTGATTGCTGACTCTGCCTAGAGGTAACTGTTCTCTAATAATTTTGTCAACATTTTCCTTACTTCACAAGATTTTTCCCACACAAGTACTTCTATTTTACCTCTACATATTTGCCTTCTAGTCTGTGTTAATTAAAACTTACTTTATTCTGTAATACTTTGTAGAGTTCTAACCTAGGAACTGAAATGAAATATATCACTCCTTGAGGTTCTAGAATATGCTTTTGAGCACCGATATTAGACTTCTGAGGTTCTTTTTTTTTAATATTTCACTTATTTATTTATGAGAGAACAGAAAGAGAAAATCAGACATCACTCTGGCAATATTCTTCTAGGGATCAAACTTGAGACTTCATACTTGACAGTCAAGCACTTTATCCACTATGCAATCTTTAGGACTGCTTAATTTTCTTTATTTTTATTATATTATTAGCAGTTACTTAAAAGATTTTAAAATAGTAGGGATATAATTCTACACTACTCCTACCAACAAAGTTCTGTGCTTCATCCTCTTTCAAGGGTAATTCTCCCAAGGTCATAGTTATGGACTGAATATATATATAATTCTTAAATTCATGTGTTTCAGTTCTCTATATTCCACATGAGTGAAATTAACCTGTAGTTGTTCTTACTTCCCTACTTACTTCAGGAAGCATAATCACATAATAATCACCAGTCCCATTTATTTTGTCTCAGAGGACATATATAGTTTATTTTTTCCACTTCTAACTCCATTGAGTATATGTCCCAAGATTTCTTTTTTCTTTTCTTTTCTTTTTTTTTTTTGTATTTATAATACTTAAATGAGTGATTTTTTTAAATCTCATGGTTAAAGGATTTTCCTCCTAATTCTACCCAAGTATTCCTCATAGGGTTTTTATTTATTTATTTTTAATATTTTAAACTTTTAATGAAGAAACTGAAAAAGTTCCCAAAAAAGCACATGGGCCATTTGGGCAAAGATGGATGACCCCATGTGGAAGGGAAGCCAATGGCCATTTTTATTTACTTCTAAGGGTCCACTGTCATGTCCACAGCTTCCTAGTGTCCTTCCTTTACTCTTACTTCTCTGGTAAGGGAAACAAGGCCTGACTTCCTCAAATGTTCTCCAAATTCTCTCCCCTCTCAGTCATGGGACAAAAGCAAAACTTACTGGTTCAAATGTTATGTGCCCTAGTAGAAGTGGGGCTCAGAAATCTCTGGTTGTCTTCTCTTAACATGTATCTCTCTAGGAGTATGGACCAAAGGTTTTTTGAGGTGCAGAAGGAAAGAGCAATGCCTTTTTTTTTTTTATTTGTTATTATTTTTTTTTTATTTAAGAAAGGATAAATTAACAAATCCATAGGGTAGGAGGGGTACAACTCCACACAATTCCCACTAACCAATCTCCATATCCCACCCCCTTCCCTGATAGCTTTCCCATTCTCTATCCCTCTGGGAGCATGGACCCAGGGTCGTTGTGGGTTGCAGAAGGTGGAAGGTCTGGCTTCTGTAATTGCTTCCCCGCTGAACATGAGCGTTGACTGGTCGGTCCATACTCCCAGTCTGCCTCTCTCTTTCCCTAGTAGTATGGTTCTCTGGGGAAGCAGAGCTCCAGAACTCATTGGTGGGGTCTTCAGTCCAGGGAAGGCTGGCCGGCATCCTGATGGCATCTGAAACCTGGTGACTGAAAAGAGAGTTAACATACAAAGCCAAACAAATTGTTGAGCAGTCATGGACCCAAAGCTTGGAATAGTGGAGAGGAAGTGTTAGGGGGATACTCACTGCAAACTCTAGTGTACTTCTGCTTTCAGGTATATATTTTGCAGTAGCTGATGGATATGTGTGAACATATGCTTTCTCTCACAGAGACTGGTGTATATAACTGTTTCTCACTGGACATGGACATTGACAAACCATTCCAAATTCCCAATCCATTTCTATATTTTCCTAGCAGGGTAGTGCTCTGGAGGGGTGAGGTTCTGGTACTTTTTCACACAGTCATCTACCACCCAGGGAGGTCAGGATGAGATTATAGTAACATCTGGTATTTGATAGCAGAAAGCTAGTAAGATACAAATAAGGACAAAGTGTACACAAAATAAGGACCAAAGATTAGAATTAGAGCCAATGAGAATAGAGACCCTAGGGTGAAAAGAAGCTAGAGTGTATATCTAAGTATATTCCAAAGAGCCCATGACTTTAGTAAATATTTGATTTAGTTTATTAGCTCACATGAAAATGGACTAGAAATATTATCTGGGAGGATAGTGTTAGAGTGGAAAATGGGCCTTGAGAGCAGGGTTGGAACAGAGAGTGGCTCTCAAACTTAAAACATATATATGAATAAAATTAAATTTTTGCTTCAGTGGTCCAGGAGGTGGCGCAGTGGATAAAGCGCTGGATTCTCAACCATGAGGTCCCGAGTTCAATCCCCAGCAACACGTGTACCAGAATGATGTCTGGTTCTTTCTCTGCCTAACTTTCTCATGAATAAATTAAAAAATTCTTTAAAATTTTTTTAACTTCAATGCATAATTTTTACTTATATCTTGATTTTATTTCCTTCATTAATTATACTACTTAGTAGGTATGTGACAGTAGGCTCACAGTCTTGGAAATCTGGTAACCTTTGTAGAAAATGACATCTTCAGAATATAAGTAAATGACCAACTTAGACTAATATTATTTGAACCATTCAGTTCCCTCCATTTTGATACCTGCATAGCTAGTCAATATCCAGATAGTGCCAAAAAAAAAACATATTAATCAATATCCTAAACTGTAAACCTCAATATGTATCTTTATTATGATCCCTAATTACTATACTTTTTGTTGGGGTATTAGTGGTTTACAGTAACCACAGCTATTGGCCCATGTGTAAAGTTTCTCAGTTTTCTATAAAACACTCTAACTAGTTACCTACAGAATCTTCCACCATCATGCACTAGAACCTGAAAGTGTCCCCCTGTCAAGAGTCCATTATTGATGGAATATATCAAACCCAGTCCAAGTTCCACTTTGTGTTCCACTTTTCTGTTTTCATTGGTGAACGTGTATCTATGTGTGAAACCACTCCATATTCATCATTCTCTTTTTGACTTATCTCACTTAACATAATTTCTTCAAACTTCATCAAAATGAGATAAAGATGAATTAATCATTATTAATAGCTGAGAAAGTATTCCATTGAGTACAACTTTGTTAGGCAATCATATATTGTGGAACACCTAGGTTGTTTTCAGGTTTTGGCTATTACAAATTGTGCTTCTGTGAATACAAATATACATAGATCTTTCTGAATAGGTGTGACTGATTCATTTAGGATATAATACTAGAAGAGGAATTCTCAAGTCATAGGGTATGTACATTTCTACCCTTCTGAGGATTCTCCAGACTGCTCTCCATAGCCGTTGGACCAATTTACATTCCCACCAGCAGTGTAGGAGGGTCCCTTTGCCACTAAAACCTCTCCAGGATTTGTTGTTACTATCCTTTCTCATGTTTGGCATTCTCATGGGAGTGAAGTAGAATCTTACTGTTGGCTTTATTTACATTTATCAGACTTGGAACATATATATATATATATATATATATATATATATATATATGTATATCTGTTGGCCTTTTGGATCTCTTCGGTGAATATTTTGCATTTCTCCACACACAAAAGTAAACTCTAAATGGATCAAGGGCTTGGATATTAGAGTAGACTCTATCAAATACCTGCAATAAAATATTGACTGAACTCTTTTTTTTTATCTAAATGCTATAGGCATCTCCAATAACACAAGTCCATTTTTAATGAAGACAAAAAAATAAATAAACCAATAGGACTACATCAAATTGAAAAGCTTCTGCACATCAAAAGAAACCAACACCAAAACAGAGAGATTCCTATCATTATTGACTACCTAATACCTTCACAGGCAATCTTTAATATCACCATTCTCTACTCCTCTCTCTCTTTCTCTTTGTAACCAAGGTTATCATTGGAATTTGGCATGTGCATGTTAACTCTACTTCTCCTTCTAGGTGGCTTTGTTTTTTAAAATTTATTTATATTTTAAATGCCAGCCCAGGAAGGCGGCTCCTCCTCCGGTTGCAGAGCTCGGTGGGCAGAGGACCCGGAGAGAGCACTTTAGCTCGGGGGCTGCCTCTTGGGAGTCTCCAGGGTCCACCGCAACCCTGAGGGCGGATCCAAAGACTTCTTGAGTATAGCTCTCATTGGATCAAAGGACTTGGAGCTAGTTTTCATTTTTGAGAAATCCTTTAAAAAAGTCTGGAGGGGGGGGTTCCAGGAAGATGGCGGACTGAGAAGCGGCTAGCCTTTGAGCTCCGGACACATCTCATGTAAACAATAGGATTTTCTGCCTTTAGCAGGCCAGCCAATAAGGGGCCATAGCGGTGACACCAAGGAGGTGTCTATAACTTAATTTGGGTTAAGAATTCGAGTAGGGGGAAAAATTCTTTTTTCTTCCTTTTAATTTTCAAGCATACATCCTTCCCGCCGCCCCCACCCCCCATTAGCAGTGCCTGGGACCAGCTACTAGCAGGATACCCCAGACCACCAAACAGGGTGTTTTTTTTTGTTTTTTTGTTTTTTTTTAAACTCACTGATACACATTTGGGAAGTTCCTCACACTGCTCTTTAATTACAACCCTTCTTCTTATCTTCTCCCTTTTCTCTCTCTTATCTCTCTCTCTTTTTTTTATTTTTATTTATTTATTTATTTATTTTTATCTTGTCATACACTTCTTTCTTCTTTGCCTTTCTGAATTTGTGAATTACTTTGGGGAAGAAATCTGACCCAGAGTGGACTCTCTATGTGTGTATCTCTGCTCTAGTTCCCTTTACACTCTTGTTACCCCTAGAATATACACTGGATAGTAGATTTGCATAACTGTCTATTCTTGCTATCCTCTCTTTCTCTTCTCTTTCTTCACTGGGATTTGGTTACTATTTTTTCACGGACTGGAGAAATTTTTTGGCTAACTGGTAATGATTAAACACCTTCAATACATACTTCAATTGCTACTGTAATTCCGGAGGTTGGTGAGTGCAATTGTCATAAAGATATTTAGTACAGTGTTACTTGTGCTCAAAACACAACAACTGAGGAACAACAGAGCATTAAAAAAAAAGAGAGAGAGAAACACAACAACTGAGGAACAACAGAGCATTAAAAAAAAGAGAGAGAGAGAAACACATAAATAAAAAAAGTGGGTAGATTAAAAACAAATAAAACTGCTACCCCAGTGAATGAAGACAAGAGTCCAGAAGAAACCACAAATCAGTCAGAAGTAACCATAGATAAGAAAAGTATGCAAGCAATAATAAACTTATTAATCACAGAAATGAAAACAACATTGGAGGAAAGGAATGGCAGTATTAGGGAAACAACAGTTAAGACCCCCAAGGAAAATACTGATTATCTTGAGACAATTAGAGAACTGAAAGCTGAAATAGCTGTAATGAAGAAAGAAGCTGAGGCAAAGGAAAGCAGACTAACAGAAGCAGAAAACAGAATTAGTCAGACAGAGGATGAGTTAGAGAAAACTAAGAAAGAGGTGAAAGAGCTCAAAAAGAGATTGAGAGACACTGAAAACAACAACAGAGACATATGGGATGATCTCAAAAGAAGTAACATTCGTATAATTGGCCTGCCAGAGGCAGAAAGAGAGGAAGGGGAAACAAACATTCTAGAGGAAATAACACAAGAAAATTTCCCAGACCTGAATAACAGAAAGGATATCAAGTTGCAAGAGGCCCAGAGAGTACCAAACAGAATCAACCCAGACCTGAAAACACCAAGACACATCATAGTCACAATGAGAAGAAGTAAGGATAAAGAAAGGATCCTAAAGGCTGCAAGAGAGAAACAAAAAGTCACATACAGGGGAAAACCCATAAGACTTTCTGCAGATTTCTCAACTCAAACTCTAAAAGCCAGAAGGGAGTGGCAAGATATCTATCGAGCCCTGAATGAAAAAGGGTTTCAACCAAGGATAATATATCCTGCTAGACTTTCATTCAAACTAGATGGAGGGATCAAAACCTTCTTAGATAAACAACAGTTAAAGGAGGCAACTATCACCAAGCCGGCCCTGAAAGAGGTACTAAAAGACCTCTTATAAACAAGAACATCACTATAATACTTGTAATATATCAGAGTAAACAAATTGTTTTTTAGAACAATGGCACTACAATACATTAAATCCATAATATCAATAAATGTCAATGGCTTAAACTCACCTATCAAAAGGCACAGGGTGGGGGGATGGATCAGAAAACATAACCCAACCATATGCTGCTTGCAAGAATCCCATCTGTCACAACAAGATAAACACAGACTTAAAGTGAAAGGATGGAAAACTATCATACAGGCTAACGGTCCACAAAAAAGAGCAGGAACAGCCATTCTCATCTCAGACACGATAGATTTTAAATTAAATAAAGTAATAAAAGATAGGCAAGGACATTACATAATGATTAGAGGATCAATCAGCCAAGAAGACTTAACAATTATTAACATCTATGCACCCAACGAGGGACCATCTAAATACATTAAACACCTATTGAAAGAATTTCAAAAATACATCAATAGTAATACAATAATAGTGGGAGACTTCAATACCCCACTCTCACACTTAGATCAACAAAGCAGAGAACCAACAAAGATAAAAGAGAATTGAATGAAGAAATTGACAGACTAGACCTCTTGGACATTTTCAGACTCCTCCACCCCAAAAAACTGGAATACACCTTCATTTCAAATCCACACAACACATACTCAAGGATAGACCACATGTTAGGCCACAAAGACAGCATCAATAAATTCAAGAGCATTGTAATCACAGTGGAGTAAAACTAACTTTTAACAACAAACGGAAAATTATTAAAAGACATAGAATTTGGAAACTAAACAACATGCTCCTTAAGAACCACTGGGTCAGAGACTCACTCAAACAGGAAATTCAAATGTTCCTGGAAACTAATGAAAATGAAGACACAACCTATCAAAATATTTGGGACACAGCGAAAGCAGTACTGAGAGGGAAACTTATAGCCATACAATCACATATTAAACACCAAGAAGAAGCCCAAATGAACGACCTTACTACACACCTCAAGGACTTAGAGGAAGAGGAACAAAGGAACCCTAAAGCAACCAGAAGGACAGAAATCACTAAAGTTAGAGCAGAAATAAACAACATCGAAAATAAAAGAACCATACAAAAGATCAATGAAGCCAAATGTTGGTTCTTTGAAAGATTAAACAAAATTGACAAACCCCTAGCGAGACTCACCAAACAAAAAAGAGAGAAGACTCAAATTAATAGAATTGTAAACGATGCAGGAGATATCACAACTGACACCACAAAAATCCATAGAATTCTGCGAAACTTCTATAAAGAACTAAATGCCACCAAGCTAGAGAATCTGGAAGAAATGGAACAATTCCTAGAAACCTATGCACTTCCAAAACTGAACCAAGAAGAACTACAAAATCTAAATGCACCAATCACAGACAAAGAAATTGAAACAGTTATTAAGCATCTCCCCAACAACAAAAGTTCTGGACCAGATGGCTTCACAAATGAATTCTACAAAACTTTCAGGAAACAGTTAATACCCATACTTCTTAAGCTATTCCATAAGATTGAAGAAACAGAAATACTCCCTTCCACCTTTTATGAAGCCAACATCACCTTGATACCAAAAGCTGATAGGGACAGAACAAAAAAGGAAAACTACAGACCAATATCTCTGATGAACATAAATGCCAAAATATTAAACAAGATCTTGGCCAACCGGATACAGCAACACATCAAAAAGATTGTTCATCATGACCAAGTGGGATTCATCCCAGGAATGCAAGGCTGGTTCAACATCCGTAAATCAATCAATGTCATTCATCACATCAATAAAAGCAAAGCCAAAAACCACATGATTATCTCAATAGATGCAGAGAAAGCCTTTGACAAAATCCAACACCCATTCATTCTCAAAACTCTACAGAAAATGGGAATAGATGGGAAATTCCTCAAGATAGTGGAATCCATATATAGCAAACCTACAGCCAACATCATACTCAATGGAGAGAAGCTGAAAGCATTCCCCCTCAGATCGGGGACTAGACAGGGCTGTCCACTGTCACCGTTACTCTTCAACATAGTATTGGAAGTTCTTGCCATAGCAATCAGGCAAGAGAAAGAAATCAAAGGGATACAGATTGGAAGGGAAGAAGTCAAGCTCTCACTATTTGCAGATGATATGATAGTATACATAGAAAGACCTAAAGAATCCAGTAGAAAATTACTGGAAGTTGTTAGGCAATATAGCAAGGTATCAGGCTACAAAATCAATGTACAAAAATCAGTGGCATTTCTTTATGCAAACACTAAATCTGAAGAAGAAGACATCCAGAAATCACTCCCATTTACTGTTTCAGCAAAATCAATCAAATATCTAGGAATAAAGTTGACCAAAGAAGTGAAAGACTTGTATACTGAAAACTATGAGTCGCTACTCAAAGAGATAGAAACTGATACCAAGAAATGGAAAGATATCCCATGCTCATGGATTGGAAGAATAAATATCATCAAAATGAATATTCTCCCCAGAGCCATATACAAATTTAATGCAATACCCATCAAAGTTCCACCAGGCTTCTTTAAGAGAATAGAACAAATACTACAATCATTTTTCTGGAACCTGAAAACACCTAGAATTGCCAAAACCATCTTAAGGAAAAGAAACATAAATGGAGGCATCACACTCCCAGACCTTAAACTATATTATAAAGCCATCATCATCAAAACAGCATGGTACTGGAACAAAAATAGGCACACAGACCAGTGGAACAGAATTGAAAGCCCAGAAGTAAATCCCAACACCTATGGGCATCTAATCTTTGATAAGGGGGCCCAAAGTATTAAATGGAAAAAGGAGGCTCTCTTCAATAAATGGTGCTGGGAAAACTGGGTTGAAACATGCAGAAGAATGAAATTGAACCACTTTATCTCACCAGAAACAAAAATCAATTCCAAATGGATCAAAGACCTAGATGTCAGACCAGAAACAATCAAATACTTAGAGGAAAACATCGGTAAAACACTTTCCCACATACACCTCAAGGACATCTTTGATGAATCAAACCCAATTGCAAGGAAGACCAAAGCAGAAACAAACCAATGGGACTACATCAAATTGAAAAGCTTCTGCACATCCAAAGAAACTATTAAACAAACAGAGAGACCCCTCACAGAATGGGAGAAGATCTTCACATGCCAGACATCAGACAAGAAACTAATCACCAAAATATATAAAGAGCTCAGCAAACTTAGCCGCAAAAAAGCAAATGACCCCATCCAAAAATGGGCAGAGGAAATGAACAAAACATTCACCACAGAGGAGATCCAAAAGGCTAACAAACATATGAAAAACTGCTCTAGGTCACTGATTATCAGAGAAATGCAAATCAAGACAACACTAAGATACCACCTTACTCCTGTAAGAATGGCATACATCAAAAAGGACAGCAGCAACAAATGCTGGAGAGGATGTGGGGACAGAGGAACCCTTTTACATTGCTGGTGGGAATGTAAATTGGTACAGCCTCTGTGGAGAGCAGTCTGGAGAACTCTCAGAAGGCTAGACATGGACCTTCCATATGACCCAGTAATTCCTCTCCTGGGGTTATACCCCAAGGACTCCATAACACCCAACCCAAAAGAGGTCTGTACTCCTATGTTCATAGCAGCACAATTCATAATAGCTAAAACCTGGAAGCAACCCAGGTGCCCAACACCAGATGAGTGGCTGAGAAAGCTGTGGTATATATACACAATGGAATACTATGCAGCTATCAAGAACAATGAACCCACCTTCTCTGACCCATCTTGGACAGAGCTAGAAGGAATTATGTTAAGTGAACTAAGTCAGAAAGATAAAGATGAGTATGGGATGATCCCACTCATCAACAGAAGCTGACTAAGAAGATCTGAAAGGGAAACTAAAAGCAGGACCTGATCAAATTGTAAGTAGTGCACCAAAGTAAAAACCCAGTGGTGAGGGGTAGGCATGTAGCTTCCTGGGCCAGTGGGGGGTGGGAGTGGGCGGGAGGGATGGGTCACAGTCCTTTTGGTGGTGGGAATGGTGTTTATGTACACTCCTAGCAAAATGTAGACATATAAATCAGTAGCTAATTAATATGAGGGGGAAATCAATTGTATGTCTCAAAGTTTCTCAAAAGACAAACTGAATCTTTTTAATATATAGACTATGTATTTGATATGCGGACTCTCTCAAAAGCCTAGACCAAGTAGATTAGAAGCTTCCAATAGCACAGCTATATACAAGATACTGGGTACTGTCCAGCAAACCATAACAAAGGGACTTTTCAAAGTTAACCCAATTAACAAATAATGTGATGATAATATTAACTATTGATTGTCTTTTTGAACCCTAAGACAGCAGGAACCTCACATCTTCACTATAGAGCCCCTACTTCCCCCAGTCCTGGAACCCTTGGATAGGGCCCACTTTCCCGTATGCATCTCCCAATCCAAACCAAATAACATTGCATCTGCCGATCACAACCTAACCAAAGCAACGATTGCTACCTCAACATGCTTCACCTCAGAATGTATCCAGAGACTTCACGTGTGGAATGACAATCCTTCAGCTTCATTACTCGGGTGAGACCTTTCCTTTAATAGTACACTCTAATTTCATCTCAGGTAGTTCACTTTCTAACAAAGTCCCATAACCTAGATATACACCAGTTTCTATGAGAGAGAGCTTATGTGCACACGTATCCATAAACTACTGCAAAATATATACCTGAAAGCAGGACTACACTAGAGTTTGCAGTGAGTACCTCCCTAACACTTCCTCTCCACTATTCCAAGCTTGGGATCCATGATTGCTCAACAAATTGTTTGGCTTCATATGTTAACTCTCTTTTCAATCACCAGGTTCCAGATGCCACCAGGATGCTGGCTAGGCTTCCCTGGATTGAAGACCCCACCAATGTGTCCTGGAGCTCAGCTTCCCCAGAGTCACACCCTACTAGGGAAAGAGAGAGGCAGACTGGGGGTATGGACCGACCAGTCAACGCCCATGTTCAGCGGGGAAGCAATTACAGAAGCCAGACCTTCTACCTTCTGCAACCCTCAATGACCCTGGGTCCATGCTCCCAGAGGGATAGAGAATGGGAAAGCTACCATGGGAGGGGGTGGGTTATGGGGATTGGGTGTTGGGAATTGTGTGGAGTTGTACCCCTCTTACCTTATGCTTTTGTTCACTAATCCTTTCTTAAATAAAAAATTAAAAAAAAAAAAAGAGGAAAACAATAATAATTTTTCAACATGTTGGCTTTAATAGGAAAACTACATGGAAAAATTCATCTATAACAAATACTCTACAACCTCTGGTACAAGTACGCATCAAACTCCATAATGTGATGTCTTGCAACTTTTAATTTAAATATTAGTCAAAACTTATAAAAAATTTTCCTAACCCAAATGTTTATTTTCTGTCTTTTAATAACTTGCTATACAAGACATTTAAAACTCTAGACTCTCCTTATTTATATTTAATTTACCAATTTTTTTCCAGATTGCTCTACTTCCTCCAGACTCTTAGCATACTGTCATTGTGGCTTCTCTCTTGGTATATCTCCTCTATCATATATCTCTGTGTCCTGCTTTCTCAACTCTTTAAGTCATTGTTTTTCTTTGAATTATAGTTATCTTCTAAAGCTCAAGATTATTTGTAGTCTAGCTTGAATTACCTTGTATATAATATTTTCAGTTGAGATATTCTTCCATAGACTTAGCTTGTACTGCCCACATCCATTCATTGTTAAAGCAACAGTGGTATTCCATACTTGTTTACCCCATTTACTCCCTATTTTTTATTATTTCTTGTATCTTAAATAATGAATGTCAGCATCTATCCTAGTCAAGGCTCATGGATCCACAATAGAATTCAGGAGAAAAATTAGTTCCAACAATACTTTGAAAATATGAAGACTACAAATAAATTTCAGATGCATTTCACTGTTTTCTTTTTCCTTTTTTAAATTTATTTATAAAAAGGAGACACTGAAAAAAAAACCATAGGATAAGAGGGGTACAACTCCACACAGTTCCCACCACCAGAACTCCATATCCCATCCCCTCCCTTGATAGCTTTCCTATTCTTTAACCCTCTGGGAGTGTGGATGCAAGGTCGTTGTGGGATGCAGAAGGTGGAAGGTCTGGCTTCTGTAATTGCTTTCCCGCTGAACATGGGCATTGACAGGTTGATCCATACTCCCAGCTTGCCTCTCTCTTTATCTGGTGGGGCAGGGCTCTGGGAAATGGGCTCCAGGACACATCTGTCCAGGGAAGTTTGGTTGGCATCATGCTAGCATCTGGAACCTGGTGGCTGAAAAGAGAGTTAACATACAAAGCAAAAAAAAAAAAAAATTGTTGACTAATCAATCATGAACCTAAAGGCTGGAGTAGTGCAGATGAAGAGTTGGGGGGGGGGGTGTCTCCGTTCTGTAGATAGCTAGTAGGCATATTTTAGTTATATTCCAAAGGATCTGTGGCTATACTAGTGTTTTTTCTTTTTATTTCTGGGTTGTTGTTTTTTTTTCCCTGAGCCTGAAATCTGATATGCAGGTAGATCCTAGATATTGTCTGGGGAGATGAGATCATGGCTGGACAAAGGACCAAAAAGCTGGATCTGGAGAGTAGCTCCCAAATATGGAAAAGGTGTATAAATGTTGTTGAGTGTAAACCCATCGATTTGATGTGATCTGGGGCCCATATTCAGCTTAGGAACCTATGTGACCCTGTAGATATGATCTCACATTCTGTGGTCATGAGCAGGAATATTCTAAGCTGCCCCAATATCAGGACCCATCTTCCTCAGGTGTATGTTGTCCATAGAGTATGTCCATAGAGTATGTTGTCCAGCCTCCCTTCAGAGGATGGACACTCTCTACTGTTGTTGATCCAAGTTGAGGGCAAGGTCCTATTGGGGTCCACAAAGGGGTCTGTTTTGTTGTTCCTGATATAGATGACTGGTAACAATGGAAAGAGGGATTTATTTGAGGTCTAGGCCCATCATTTCTGTTTAGGAAGTGAGTGAAGGAAGTATAATAGAAAATAGGTGAGGAGGGTATCTAAGTCTGAGTAAACACTATTTCATTATTAACTCCATACTGACTCTCTGTAGACTACTGTGTACTTTTGCTTTCAGGTATATATTTTGCCCTAATTAATGGATACATGTGAATATATGCTCTATCTCATGGGACCTAGTCTATATCTTGGTTTTGAGACTTTGTTGGGAAGTGAACCACCTGGATTGGAATTAAAGAATCCTATGAAAGTAAAGGTCTCACCCAAGTAATGCGGCTTAAGGGTTGACATTCCATGCCTTGATGTCTCTGGACAGTCTGAAGTGAAGTATAGGGAGGTGGTACTCATTGAGTTGATTAGGTTGGGATAAGCAGATGTGATATCATTTGGTATGAATTGAGAGAAGCATGCAGGAAAATGATGCCCACTCTAGAGGTTCCAGGACTGGGGAAGTATAGGCTCTAGAGAGGAAGCAGGTGGTTCCTGCTATTTTAGGGTTTAAGAAGGCAATAGTTATTGCTATAACCATATTATTTGGCAACTGGGTTAACTTTGAAAAATCCCTTTGTTATGATTTGCTGTATCATACAAAACATCACCATAATTTATGTCCTTTGACATTATTTGCATATAGCTGTGCCACCAGTTGCTTCTGTTCTCCTTGGTCTAAGCTTTTAAAAGAGTCAACATATCAAAGACTCAGCCTATGGTCTGTGCATTAAAAATTTGAGACATTCAATCAACTTTTCCCCTCTCACATTAATTAAATAGTGATTTATATGACTACAGAGTAACAGGAGTGTACATTAACACCATTCCAACCACCAAAAGATTATGTCCTATCCCACCACCACCCCCCTCTGCCCACTTCATACCACCAAACATACACTGTCACCATTAACCCAGGGTTTTTACTTTGGTGCCCTACTCCAAATTCAGCTTTGAGTTTTCCTCTCTGTTCTTCTTCTTTTTTTAATATTTATTTTATTTATTTATTCCCTTTTGTTGTCCTTGTTGTTTTATTGTTGTAGTTATTATTGTTGTTGTCATTGTTGGATAGGACAGAGAGAAATGGAGAGAGGAGGGGAAGACAGAGAGGAGGAGAGAAAGATAGACACCTGCAGACCTGCTTCACCGCCTGTGCAGACCTGCTTCACCGCCTGTGAAGCGACTCCCCTGCAGGTGGGGAGCCGGGGTTCAAACCAGGATCCTTATGCCGGTCCTTGTGCTTTGCACCACCTGCGCTTAACCCGCTGCGCTACAGCCCAACTCCCCCTCTCTGTTCTTCTTTCTCAACTTGTGCTTATGAGTGGGATCATCCCATACTCATCTTTATCTTTCTGACTTAGCTCACAACATAATTTCTTCTAGCTCCATCCAAAATGGGTTGGAGAAAGTGGGCTCATTATTCTTAGTAGCTGCATAATTCCATTGTGTATATATACCACAGCTTTCTCAGCCACTCATCTGTTGTTGGGCACCTGGGTTGCTTCCAGGTTTTAGCTATTATGTATTGTGCTGCTATAAACATAGGCATACACATTTATTTTTGGTTGTGTGTTATGGAGTCCTGGGAGTATATCCCTAGGAGAGGAATTACTAGGTCATATGGAAGGAACTCTTCTGCACTGCTGCTGGGAATGTAAATTGGAATTTCACTCTTTTCTAACAAAATATAACTGAAGTAACATTATATAGCTTTAGGTATACAAACTAATTATTTGATGTCAGTATATATTGTGAAATGATCATAAGGACTTGATTAGTATATTTCCTTATACATAAGCACAAAATTTTATTTTTCTGTCTGATGAGACAGAACTTTCAGGTATGAAAAACAGTAGCATTAGCTATAGTCATCATGCAATTCTCTATATCCCTATGACTTAATTACTATAGGATCTTTACTTCACCTTTTGAACTCCTTACCCATTTCATGAACTTCTCACATCCTGCCTCTGGCAATATCAATTTTTGTCTCTGTCTATTAATTTGGCTGTTTTTCTGTCTTTTCTTTTCATTTGTGTTTTTAGAATCCATTATAAGTGAACATATACATTAATCTGTTAGACTTATCTCACCTAGAATAATTACCTTAAGGATCATCCATTATATTGTTATATATGGAAAAATTTTGTTCTTTTGTATATTTCCATTATTGGCATTATTATTTATTATTATTATTTTATTTCACATGCAATAGTAATTCATATGAAAGAGAGAGACAGAAATTGGAACAATCCTCTGGTCTTATGGCCTTGGGCCTTAAGTCTATAGTCTCATATAAGTCCTATGAAGTCAAATGAAGAAGTACATTGGCTGCTACCTCAGTATGAGTCTTGCCAGGAATGAGGCACAGGATTTAGGCTCTGGTCCCACATAGGAGAACCAGATTATAGTGAGAAGACATGCAGATGCAACAGGGAAATGTAAAGTCCCAACATTATTATCAGCAAAATTCAAATCAAAACCACTGTAAATTGCTTCCATAGGCATGCAGGTCCTATATTCTAAAAACTAGGCTTTTTCTGAGGCTACTATTTTACTTAGGATGTTCTATTTCATTTTTATTGGACCAACCACAGCACTGCTCAGCTCAGGCTTATGTTGGAGCTAGGAAGTAAATTTGCAGTCTCAGGGTTTTAGGTATGATCTTTTGTATAACTGCTGTGCTATATCCATACCTATACTTTAAAATTTTAAATTTACTTCTATGAGAGAAAGAAAGACAGAGAGACCAAAGGTGCTGCTCAGTTCTGACATATAGTAGTGACAGAGGTTAAATTGGCTACCTTATGAATAGAACTTTGGTACTCTAAAGGATTTGATTATTTCCATTGCTAAATAGTAAATCCATTATATAATAAACTGCTTTTAGATTTTCATTAATAATAGACACTAGATTATCTCCTTATAGCCATTATAAATAATGTTTGATGAGCATGAGTAGAGTATATATTTTCTTTAGTTAAGGAAGTCATTTTACTTGGATGAAAATACAGAAGTTTTAATAGTTTTGTTGGATCATGCATTATTTCTATTTTTAATTTCTGATAAATTTCCATAAAGCCTATACCAGTTTATATCCCCAACAATTCATAAGTTTCCCTTATCTCTGCATACTTGTCAGTCTTTATTTCTTTCCCTTTTATAGTAGTCGTAATTCTAACAGTAATCAGTGATATTTTACAGTAGTTTTGATTTGAATTTCACTGATAATAATGTTGGGACTTTACATTTACCTGTTGGTCATCTACATATTGCTTCACTATATCTGGTGCTCCCATGTGATCCCAGAACCTAAAACCTGGGCCTCATTCCTAGCAAGACTCACACTAAGGTAGGCTATATTAATATTGATTTTTGTATGGATGTAATGTGTTTGATATGTAAGTATTTATAAATATTATATTTTCCTGTTGAATTTATCTTTTAATCCCTGTGTTGTCCTCTGTCAAATAGACCTCTTTTACAAAATGACTAGGGATGTGTTTCAGTATACTGTCTGTGCAGCTCCTAGGAGGGAGTGGTGGTCTTCCAAGAATCACATCACTGATGATTAAATCCTGTAGGAGTAGGACCATAAAAACCCCCATAGTCACCAGAGTTTAGTGATCAAAGGGATAGCCCCCTATCAGCAGCTACCATCAAAACTGGAGCACCAGCAAGAGATACTCACCTTCTGGAGGTGCCAAGAAAAGTTTAGTATCAGTCATTAGTTTAATTAGAAGGTGTCTCTGAGGCCTGGAGCTAAATTGATAAGCTAGTAGAGAGCTCTTTTACTTAAAAAACTGACCACTGTATCTGCAATCTGATATTCTAGAGTGTGGGTAGTAGCTATTTAAGAATTATTTCTCCATTGCTTAAAGTTCTATGGAATTTGTGAGCATAAGCCCTGCTTATCACCAAAGTCAGGAAATGTTGTCTGTCAGAAGTCACAAGAATTGAGGCACCAGACATAGATAGAAATTCCTTCCTTTAAGATCTGGCATGTTGTAAAAAGAGGGTGAGCTTGTCTCTGTTCCCAATGAGCTCTTCAATGGATCTCTAGCAATCTGGCAGATCAGTAGCCTGTTTCTATTGCCAACACTCCTGGACAAGCAAGTAAGTTTCTTTTTCAGAAACATTGGGGATGCATTTCAGTGTATAACCCAAGAGGTGGTAGTCTGCCAAGAATAGGTTCTTTGATAGAGTCCAGCCATATTCTGGAAGCAAGTCAGTTGTTCTTCAGATCAGGCAATCAAGGAGTATATCCTAGGATGTGTCTGGAAACAAAGCAAAGCAAAAGAAAGCAAATAAATAAATAAATAAATAAATAAATAAAAATAAAACCAAAAAACAGTGTACCCATTGTGAAAGCCAGGGTATCATATTTGTAAAAAAATTTTCCCAAGGGAGATATCGTGCTGTGGTGCAGGACAGCAGGGGACTCCTATGATATCACCCACTGGAAAGACAAAGAAAAGAATACTACCCATCAATGTGTACTGGAGCGCCACTTCCTCAGAACCCCACCCTACTAGGGAAAGAGAGAGACAGACTGGGAGTATGCATTGACCAGTCAACACCCATGTTCAGCGGGGAAGCAATTACAGAAGCCAGACCTTCCACCCTCTGCAACCCACAATGACCCTGGATCCATACTCCCAGAGAGAATGGGAAAGCTATCAGGGGAGGGTGTGGGATGTGGAGATCGGGTTATGGGAGTTGTGCGGAATTGTACCCCTCTCATTCTATGGTTTTGTTAATGTCTCCTTTCTTAAATAAATAAAATAATAATAATAATAATAATAATAAAAGAATACTACCCACTGAAATGAACAAGACAGAGGAGAGCACAATGATGATGATGACTGATGGTCAGAGGATAAAGATAATGCCCACCACTCCCAAAGGAAAAATGTCCAGTAGTTTTAATAAGGTAGGAGCACATGGAAACAGTAAACGGTACATACTAGTACATTGTCCCCCAGATATTATTCCAACAGGCCCCTGGTCCTCTGGTTTATGCTTTACGATTAGCAAATGAATCTTTCTCAGATAATCTGGATGCTTTAAAAAAAAGTGTTTATTTGGGGGTCAGGCTATAGTGCAGCTGGTTAAGCTCACATGGCTTGAAGCTCAAGGACCGGCCCACCAGCGGGGGTGGGGAGGTGGAGAGTAGCTTCACAAGCAGTGAAACAGGTCTGCAGGTGTCTATCTTTCTCTCCCCCTCGCTGTCTTTCCCTTCTCTCTCCATTTCTCTCTGTCCTATCCAACAATAACGACATCAATAACAACAATAATAATAACCACAACAACGATAAAACAATAAGGGCAACAAAAGTGAAAAAAATAGCGTCCAGGAACAGTGGATTTAGTGCAGGCACCCAGCCCCAGCAATAATCCTAGAGACAAAAAATAATAATAGTGTTTGTTGTTTTACTACATACTGGGATGAGTGAATCTATACACAAAACCTTTAAGTTGATATCACCATTTGCTAAAATTAATTCAGTCTGAAGAAGAAAACAAAAAAAAAATTAAAGTCAGATATTGGGGGAAGCTAATATTTTTTTTCCTCCAGGGTTATTGCTGGGCTCGGTGCCTGCACCATGAATCCTGCTCCTGGAGGCCATTTTCCCCCTTTCTGTTGCCCTAGTTGTTGCAGCCTTGTTGCGGTTATTATTGCCATTGTTGACGTTGCTTTGTTGTTGGATAGGACAGAGAGAAATGGAGAGAGGAGGGGAAGACAGAGAGAGAGGGGAGAGAAAGATAGACACCTGCAGACCTGCTTTACCGCCCGTGAAGCGACTCCCTTGCAGGTGGGGAGCCGGGTGCTTGAACCAGTATCCTTACTCCGGTCCCTGCGCTTTGCGCCACGTGCGCTTAACCCACTGCGCCACCGCCCGACTCCCGGGAAGCTAATTTTTTAGATGCGAAATTTAAAATCCGGAGTGCATAACGTGAGGTATAAATTTCCTCTGAGGGACCAGGTGGTGGCGCATCTGGTTAAGTGCATACACTATAGTGCCCAAGGAACCAGGTTCAGGTCCCTGGTCCCCACCTAGGGAGGAAAGTTTCAGTTTGTTGAAGCAGGGCTGTAGATGTCTCTCTCCCTCTCTATCTCCACCTCCTCTCTCAGTTTCTCTCTGTCTCTATTTTAAAAAAATGTTTTAAGAAAACCCCACCAAAATAAATAAATAAATAAATTTCCTTAGCAAGAAGTCTGTGAGTACCTTTCAGATTCTGAGTGACAGCATACCGGACTGGGGTTTATGATGATACCACATCTCAGCCTCTCCTGCACATCCTCTTAGTGTTGTGTGTGTGTGTGTGTGTGTGTGTGTGTGTGTGTGTGTGTGTGTGTGTGTGTGAATGAAAGATTCAGTTTTCAAATACTTTTTGAAAGAAACTATTCTTCCACATGCATCTATAGATTCTGTGTACAGCCAGAGGGACTTCGTTCCAGTTTTATAATGTCAATATCTTAGACAGTGTCCCCCTTCATTTACAAAGAATATAATATAATTTGTAATAGTAACGTATTCATATCTACATAAATGTTATCATAAAGTACAATTTTATATTTTTTTCTTCCAGGAAGAAGTGTCTCATGAAGGAAAAAGTGTATGGAAACCAGGAAAGAATAATGTTGACCCAATCTACTTCCCTAAACCATAATAGCTAAAAATTATTTTAGAAATTTTGTCCAAAATTCTTCACTCCTCACACTCAGTCAGTTGCAGATTTCTCTTAATTCTATGGCATTTTGAAACCTTAATTTTAATTGTGGTTCTTTCAAGAACTACTTGGTAATTTCTAGTTAGACTACTGCCTTCTAACTTGCCCTCATGATTCTGCATTGCTCTATGGTAACTCTATAATAAAATGATCACATCTCTATTTAAGAATTCTCTATGGGTGGGGTTTTGGAGCACCTGGTTGAGCATACATGTTACCATACAAAAATCCTCCAGGTCTTTAAACACCCTCCAGCACTAAAGCTGCATGTCTTCTCCTTCACTGCCTGTACTTTGCAGATCTTTATTAGTTCATTTACCCTATTTCCAGTGATCCCTTTCAACTAAATTACTGGCATTTATTTGTACCTAATAATGTTTACAACTGCAAGTAGGCAAGTAGTTGTTTCTGACAGTAAAAAAAAAAAAAAAAAAACGCATTTCTCAATAAGAAGTTCCTATCTACTTTGAAGTCTCTTTGTTTCATGAAAGCATGCAAAATACATGTAGTTAATTACATAATTACCCTCCAGTGTGTTGTACACAATTCAGACACAGAATTTATTCCTTGAAATTTATAAGTGAAAATTAAGTGGAAGTCTAAGAATGTGGGGGGGGTCTACCAAAAAAAATCCAAACAGAGTAAGAACTGCAGGTAGAGAGGATACAGAACGTTAGAACCCTAATCTGAAAGGGAATTTGGATAATCAACAATAAAGATTTTTATACCTATTCGTCCAGTTAAATAAACACAAAACCATTTGTCAATGAGTTAATGGTCTATTTAAGGGTCTAGACCACAGAACATTGTATAATGAGGTGAGATTTTTATCAATGTAGTATTGTGCCTTGACAGAAAACTCAAATAACTTTTTCCTTTTTTTTTCCTTCTCATAACAAATTATATATATATATATATATATATATATATATATATATATATATATATATATATATAATCGTTGTTGTAGTTATTTTTATTGTTATTACTGGTGTCATTGTGGATAGGACAGAGAGAAATGGAGAGAGGAGGGGAAGACAGAGAGGGGGAGAGAAAGATAGACACCTGCAGGCCTGCTTCACCGTCCATGAAGTGACCCCCTTGTAGGTGGGTAGCGGGGGGCTCAAACCGGAATCTTTATGCCAGTCTTTTCTCTTCTTGTCATGTGTGCTTAAACCACTGAGCTACTGCCTGACTCCCACAAATGTATATTCTAAGCGTTCCCTAGATTTTTTTATATGTAATAATAGTCATCTACTAGATATTTGTTTAGCAAGATTTGTTTTAGCAAGATAATTCCATTATATAAAAAGTAAGGGTATATATGTTTATATAATCATATAATATATAGTCAACTTATGTTGATTCTGACTACTCTTTACTACATACAGTCTGGCTATTTTGTGCTAAAAAAAGAAGACAATTAGGATCAAGAAATACAAGTGCATTGAGATATTCATTACTATTAACAAGGATATACATGTATATACTAGCCCTTTGTGCAGATACAAGAAACAATTTATCTTTCATACATGCCTGAAATACATTTGTGTGGCTAGGAGACAAACTAAGCATGCATCTTTAATAGCTAAAGAAATACTTCCTGAGGATAATAATAGCAAGCTATTAGGATTGATTTAACCTAGGGTCCTGGCTGTGGCACACCAGATTGAGCATATAAATTCCCATGCTTGAGGGTCAAGATTCAAGCACATGGTTCCTACCTGCAGCAGTAAAATAAATAACTAAATCCTTTTAAAGCTTTAAATTCTACGTATAATCCTATCCACATTTTCTATTACTTCTTGGTTCTGGCTAATTAAGTAAGTTACAGGAAAACAGTAAATTGTGATGTCTGTTTTTATATTTATTAGTACGAAACTCATTTCTACCATCTTTATGAGATCTTTTCCATTTGTAAATGTGGCCATATTTCCCTCACTTTGCTAAAATTTTGCCTTGAGTAAATATGCTTTATTAATTTCACTTAAGAATGCCTTATGTTGTTCCAATTTTAAATCCATTTTATCGATTTGTCGTTAGTGTGCCCTATTACATAGTTTTGTAAGTACAGCATCACTTCTCATTATGTATATTTCACATATCTCCCAACAAATTTCTGGTACCATCATCTGCCCAAATTGGTACTCTTTACCATTTTTACTATCATACATATCATTCCCTTCTGGTAACCATCATATTTATTTTCCTTATGCTTTGTTAATGTATTTCCTTTCATGATTTATATTTCATAGACAAATGGAATCACCCAGTCACTATCTTTCATTTTCTGCTTTATTTCACATACTTTAATTGCCTCAGGCTTTATCCACATTAGTACAAAGTCAAGATTTTATAAATTTTAATAGATGAGCAGTATTCTATTAATTACTTATATTACAGCTTATTTATCCTTTCATCTATTGATGGCATTTAAGTTGATTTTATGTTTGGGTTGTTGTTAATAATGAAATTAACATAGAGAGGCATGTATATTTTTTAATTAGTAATTTAATATTCTTTAGATATATTCCCAGGAGAGGTATTAGGGATCATGTGTTATTTTCAATTTCAGTTGTTTATTGAATCTTCATATATTTTTTTCATAGAGTCTGCAGCAAGTCAAATTCTCACTGAAAGTCTCCTTTTGTGTCCACATTGTCACCTATGCTTTTCTTCTTAGTTTTTATGATGTAGGTCATTCTGAGATATATAAAGTTATATAACTCATTGTGGTCTTAATTTAAATTTACCTAATAATAAATGATGTTGAAAACACATTTCATGTGACTATGTGTAATACATATAGTTTTCATGGATAACTATTATAGTATGAATATATTATTCTGCTCTCTGAGACTGTAGATTCCATACAGAATTCTTAATTAAAATCTGTCTAAAGGGGACCAGGTTGTGGCACACCTGGCTGAGCTCACATGTTACAGTGCAAAAGAACTGGGTTCAAGTCCTCAGTCCCCACCTGCAGGGGGAAGCTTCACATGTGATGAAGCAGAGCTGCAGGTGTCTCTCTGTCTCTCTTCCTCTTTATCTATCCCTTCCTCTCAGTTTCTGGATGTCTCTATCCTATAAAGATAATAAAAATATTTTTAAAAGTCTGTCCAAGGTGTCTTATATAATAGATGTATTATTTCCAGAAGCCTTTAATATTTCATAGTCATTGGTTTTTGATAATAAAAATAATATGTATCAGTGTAGATTGTTTTGCATTTATAAATTTGTATATTCAGTATAAGTCTATAACATCTGGAATTAATTTTTTATAAATATCACTTCCTTCATTGTGCTTTTTGTACCTAGCATCTCTTTTTGAATCTTTATTATCTTCAATATTCAATTTGTGTTTGCAAATTCCTACTTCTGTATCTTATATTTGATGTCATATACCTGTTTTGCTGTGTTTAACTTATTTTATTTTAATACCAGAGCACTGTTCAGTTCTGATTTGTGGTGGTCTCAAAGAATGAACTTCAGAACCCTAAGCTTAAAAATACTTTGCATAACCACTATGTTTTATTCCTACCTGACTTTTGTGTTTAATTCCATAACTTCATGACAGATCTTTGTAATTATTCTTCTAAAATTTTGTATTTTAGAAAGTATATATACACTTTCCCTTTTTTTCTTATCTTTTCTTTTTATTTTCTCTCTTTCTTTCCTCCTCTCTCTCTCATGACACACTAGGCACTGGAGTTATCACTGGAGTTTGGTGCTGGCATTAAGAATCCACCATGGGCAAGAGTAGATAGCATAATGGTTATGCAAAGAGCCTCTCATGCCTGAGGTTCCGAAGACCCAGGTTCAATCCTCTGTACCACCATAAGCCAAAGCTGACCAGTACTCTGGTAAAAAAAAAAAAAAAAAGAATCCACCTCTCCTGGAAGCTATTTTTCTTTCTATTATATTTGATTGGTCCAGAGAAAAATTGAAATTGGGGAGAGAGAGGAAGGAAAATAGGAAAATAAACACCTGAAGACCTTCTTCACTGCTTAGGAAGCATGCCCGCAGCAGATAGGGAAAGGATCTTGAATGTAGGTCCCTACACATGATTATGTGTGTACTCAATCAGGTGCACCCCTACTCAGTCTTTTCTGTTTCTTTAAGTTTGACCTCTAGAGCTTTATCTTTCTCTATTAAAATTTGCATTTTTAATAGTTTCCTTGTGAAATTCTTTTTTTTTCTTTCTAAAAATTATTTACTTATTTTTCACAAAAAGAGAAATTGAGATAAAAGTGAAAGGGAGAGGGAAGAAAATGAGAGGGTGGGGGAGAACTACAATACTGCTTCACTCAGGGTTTGAACCTGGGTCCTTGTGCATTGTTGCACTAAAACCTGGGTCTTTGTGCAATGTAGCATGCACACTCTGCTGGGTGCCCACCTCCTGGCACCATTGTAGTCGTTCTTTTAGATAGGAGGAGAGAGAGGGCAAACAAGAAAGGCCAACCAGAGCACCATTAAGCTCTGAAATATGTTGTTCCAGGAATTAAAAGTAGAACCTTAGGACCTTTGAAAATATACCTATGCATGGTATTTCTGGATCACAAGGAATTTCCATTTTTATTGAAGGCTTCTCCAAACTCTTTTTCCATAGGGACTGTACCAGCTTGCATTCCCCTCATCCATGTATCAGGATTCCTTTGTTGCCACATCCTCACCAATCAATACGTATGCTTTTTCGATTGCTTGCTTGTTTGTTTTTATTTAAATTTATTTATTGGGGAATTAATGTTTTACAGTCAACAGTAAATATAGTAGTTTGCACATGCAGAACATTTCCCAGTTTACCACATAACAATATAACCCCCACTAGTTTCTCTGCCATTCTGTTCCAACTCCAGTCCAGGTTCTGCTTAGTTCTCTCTTCTGGTCTTGGTTTTCAACTTCTGCCTGTGAGTGAGATCATCCCATATTCATCCTTCTGTTTCTGACTTATCTCACTTAACATTATTCCCACAAGCTCCATCCCAGATGGTTTCAAAATGGTGAAATCACCATTTTTAATCACTGAGTAGTATTCCATTGTGCATATATATATATATCACAACTTGGTCAGCCATTCATCTGTAGTTGAACATATGGGTTGCTTCAAATGTCCTATTTTATTCATAAAAACTAGTTTCATAGGTATGAGGTGGTATTTCCTTGTGGTTTTAATTTGCATTTTCCTAATGACAAATGATATACAGAATTTTTTTTTCATATGCTGTGGGTCATTTGACTTCATTGATCTTTTGTATGGTTCTTTTATTTTCGATGTTGTTTACTTCTGCTTTGACTTTAGTGATTTCTGTCCTTCTGTTTGCTTTAGAGTTCCTTGGTTCCTCTTACTCTAAGTCCTTGAGGTGTGCAGTAAGGTCGTTCATTTGAGCTTCTTCTTGGTGTTTGATATGTGATTGTATGGCTATAAGTTTCCCTCTCAGTACTGCTTTAGCTGTGTCCCAAATATTTTGATAGGTTGTGTCTTCATTTTCATTTGTTTCCAGGAATATTTGAATTTCCTGCTTGAGTGAGTCTCTGACCCAGTGGTTCTTAATGAGTATGTTGTTTAGTTTCCAAATTCTGTGACTTTTAATAATTGTCTTTTTGTTGTTAAATGTTAGTTTTACTCCACTGTGGTCTGAGAAGATACTTGGGATGATTTCAATGCTCTTGAATTTACTGATGCTGTCTTTGTGGCCTAACATGTAGTCTATCCTTGAGTATGTGTTATGTGAATTTGAAAAGAAGGTGTATTCCAGTTTTATGGGGTGAAGGACTCTGAAAATGTCCAAGAGGTCTAGTCTGTCAATCTCTTCATTCAATTCTCTTTTATCTTTGTTGAGTCTCTGCTTTGTTGATCTGTCTAAGTGTGAGAGTGGGGTATTGAAGTCTCCCACTATTATTGTATTACTATTGATGTATTTTTGAAATTCTTTCAGTACGTGCTTGACGTATTTAGATGGTCCCTCATTGGGTGCATAGATGTTAATAATTGTTAATTCTTCTTGGCTGATTGATCCTCTAATCATTATGTAATGTCCTTGCCTATCTTTTATTACTTTATTTAATTTAAAATCTATCATGTATGAGATGAGAATGGCTGTCCCTGCCCTTTTTTGAGGTCCGTTAGCCTGTATGATGGTTTTCCATCCTTTCCCTTTAAGTCTGTGTTTATCTTGTTGTGACAGATGGGATTCTTTTTTTTTTTTAATATTTTTTTTCCTTTTTTTTTTTCCTCCTCCAGGGTTATTGCTGTGCTCGGTGCCTGCACCATGAATCCACCGCTCCTGAAGGCCATTTTTTCCCCCCTTTTCTTGCCCTTGTTGTAGCTTCGTTGTGGTTATTATTATTGCCCTTGTTGACGCAATTCGTTGTTGGATAGGACAGAGAGAAATGGAGAGAAGAGGGGAAGACAGAGAGGAGGAGAGAAAGACAGACACCTGCAGACCTGCTTCACCGCCTGTGAAGCGACTCCCCTGCAGGTGGGGAGCCGGGGTTCGAACCGGGATCCTTATGCCGGTCCTTGTGCTTTGTGCCACCTACGCTTAACCCACTGCACTACAGCCAGACTCCCCAGATGGGATTATTGCAAGCAGCATATGGTTGGATTATGTTTTCTGATTCATCCCCCCATACTGTGCCTTTTGATGGGTGAGTTTAAGCCATTGATGTTTATTGATATTATGGATTTAATGTATTGTAGTGCCATTGTTCAAAAAAAAAATTTGTTTGCTCTGATATATTGCAAGTATTATAGTGATGTTCTTGTTTATAAGAGGTCTTTTAGAACCTCTTTCAGGCCTGGCTTGGTGATGGTTGCCTCCTTTAACTGTTGTTTGTCTAAGAAGTTTTTGATCCCTCCATCTAGTTTGAATGAAAGTCTAGCAGGATAGCTTATCCTTCCTTGGTTGAAACCCTTTTTCATTGAGGGCTCGATAGATATCTTGCCATTCTCTTCTGGCTTTTAGAGTTTGAGTGGAGAAGTCTGCAGATAATCTTTTGGGTTTTCCCTTGTATGTGACTTTGTTTCTCTCTTGCAGCCTTTAGGATCCTTTCTTTATCCTTACTTCCTCTCATTGTGACTATGATGTGTCTTGGTGTCTTCAGGTCTGGGTTGATTCTGTTTGGTACTCTCTGGGCCTCTTGAATCTTGATGTCCTTTCTGTTATTCAGGTCTGGGAAGTTTTCTTCTATTTCTTCTATCTTCCTCTAGAATGTTTGCTTCCCCTTCCTCTCTTTCTTCCTCTGGCAGGCCAATTATATGAATGTTACTTCTTTTGGGATCATCCCATATGTCTCTGTTGTTGTTTTTAGTGTCTCTCAATCTCTTTTTGAGCTCTTTCACCTCTTTCTTAGTTTTCTCTAATTCATCCTCTGTCTGACTAATTCTGTTTTCTGCTTCTGTTAGTCTGCTTTCCCTTGCCTCAGCTTCTTTCTTCATTACAGCTATTTCAGCTTTCAGTTCTCTAATTGCCTCAAGATAATCACTATTTTCCTTGTGGGTCTCAACTGTTGTTTCCCTAATACTGCCATTCCTTTCCTCCAATGTTGTTTTCATTTCTGTGATTAATACGTTTATTATTGCTTGCATACTTTTTTATCTATGGTTACTTCTGGCTGATTTGTAGTTTCTTCTGGGCTCTTGTCTTCATTCATTGGAGTAGCAGTTTTATTTGTTTCTGATCTACCCATTTTTTTGATTTATGTGTTTATTTTTTTTATATGCTCTGTTGTTCCTCAGTTGTTGTGTGTTGAGTACAAGCAACACTCTACTAAATACCTTTATGACAATTGCACTCACCAACCCCAGGAATTACAGTAGCAACTGAAGCAAGTATTGAAACAGTTTAATCGTTACCAGTTAGCCAAACAATTTCTCCAGTCCATGAAAAAATAGTAACCAAATCCCAGTAAATAAGGAAGAGAAAAGAAAAAAGGGATAACAAGAATAGACAGTTGTGCAAATCTACTATCCACTGTATAGTCTAGGGGTAGCAAGAGGGGAAAGGGAACTAGAGCAGAGATACACACATAGAGAGTCCACTCTGAGTCCGATTTCTTCCCCAAAATAATTCACAAATTCAGAAAGGCAAAGAAGAAGGAAGAAAGAACTGTATGACAAGATAAAAGAAATAAAAGAAAAAGAAATAGGGGACAAGAGAGAGAAAAGGGAAAGGATAATAAAAAGAGCTGTAATTTAAGAGCAGTGAAAGGAAAGTTTTTTTATTACTTTATTTTTAATTTAATTTAATTTAATTTAATTTTTTTGACTAGCTAGGAGGGCGAGGGAGGGGAAAGTCTGTAGAGGAGGTAGGAGTAACGAGACAAGTTCCTCCCACAATAGATAAGATACCCACTACCCTAGCATTGAAATATATGCTAAGAGTTAATTCTGATCAACCTAAAGGGGAGGAAGATATATGCCTTTATATAATATTAATAGTAAAATAGAGCAGGGTAAAAAAAAAATTAAATTAAATTAAAACCCTGTCCCAGATTACCTCAAACCTTGTGATCAGAGGCAGCTGATTGTTAAGAATGAGAAAAAAAAAAAAAAAAAAAACGTCAAGACTAGACAAGGATAGCTGAAATAGACAGTTATGCAAATCTACTATCCACTGTATATTCTAGGGGTGGCTAAAGGAGGAAGGGAAGTTGAGCAGAGACACTTGCAGTGAGAGTCCACACTGAGTCAGAATTCTTCCCCAAAATAATTCCCAAATGTGTATCAGTGAATTCAAAAAAGCACACTGTTTGGTGGTGTGGGGGCTGGGGGCTGTGGCTTTGGAAGCTGTAGGATTAAGGAAGAAAGGATGACAAGAATGAGAAAAAGAGAAATAAAAAAAAGAGAGAGAGAAAAAAGAAAAAGATAAGAAAAAGAACAGTCATAAAAGAGTAGTGAAAGGAAAGGGTTTTTTTAATTTATTTATTTTTAATTATTTAAATAGTTATGCGGGGTGTGATGGAGGGGGTTGGCTACTTAGAAAGAAAAGGCCAGAGGTTTCAGAAGGGTATAGACTTAGAATGAATGATACTCCCTGGTGGGACAGAAATTTGGTAAAGAAAGAGGCTCCTAGCAGGGGAGCCTGCTAGGAGCTGGTCCCCAGGGACTGGTTATGGGGGGGGGGACAGAAGGGGGAGGTATGCTTAAAAATTAAAAGGAAAAAATTATTTTCCCCTTTTTTTCCTACTCTAATTCTTAACCCAAATTAAGTTATAGTCACCTCCTTGGTGTTACCGCTAGGACCCCTTATTGACTGGCCTACTAAAGGCAGAAAATCCTACCGTTTCCAGGAGATGTGGTCAGAGCTCAAGCCACTAGCAGCTTCTCAGTCCACCATCTTCCGGGAACCCGCACTGTGGGTCATTTGAATATCTCCTTTAGAAAACTGTTTATTCAAGAAATAAAATCACTAATTTGAAAATGTATACGCACTCCTATTTTTATAACTGTACTTTTTACAATAGTCAAATTATGGAAGCAATTTAAATGACAAAAAATAGATACTGGGTAAAGAAATTATAGGATGGGGGTGGGGTGTTGATGCACAGTGTTAAGCACACATATCACCATGCACAAGGACGTGGGTTTAATTCCTGCTTCCCATTTGCAAGGAGGATGCTTCATGAGAGATGAAGTATGTCTGCAGCTGTATTTCCTTCTCTCTCTCCCTATCTCCCCTTCCTCTCTCAACTTCTCTTTGTCCTATACAGTAAAATAGAAAGATTTTTAAAAAATGAAATAATGGCTCCAAGAAAGGTGGATTCATGGTACTGGCACCAAACCCTAGGCATAACCCTGGTGGCAGAGAAGAAGGGAGAAGGAAAGAAAGAAAGAAAGAAAGAAAGAAAGAAAGAAAGAAAGAAAGAAAGAGAGAGAGAGAGAAAGAAAGAAAGAGAGAGAGAAAGAAGTGGGAAAAGAATTTATGTATGTATATTCAATAGAATGATACTCTGCAATAAAAATGATTTTCTTTTATAATTTAGAATAAAATACATGGAACTGGATATGTTTATAATAAGTTAAATAAGAGTAAATGACACCTTGGAAATATTTTCACTCCTACCTGGAATATATGTGACTACAGCAAATGAACTTGAAAAAAGTAAACAATCCCTTGAACTTTTTCTGAGAATTATGGTGGTTTCTGGGAGTGGGGAGGGAGAACTGAATTTTGGTGGAGGGTGTGATACACAACATGATTCTTCAAAACTATACCCCAGAAATCTTAGACTTTCATAAAACAGTTACATACACAAAGAGAAAACAAACAAACAAAAAATTGCTGCCTCAGGCATAGAAGTCTTGCATGTATCTTTGAAACTCTCCTCAGTACCCACGTTTTAAGTTTTTACAAACACATTGCCATCTTTTCTTTTCCTTCAGGTGACAGACACTAAGGTTAAATGCAGAAGCTCTGGTTTTGTTTAGCATAAAACTGTGCTAGGAAGCAGACCAGATTAACAAAATAATCAACCTCAATCAGTTTTGCCTATGGGGCAGGAGGGCCAAACCAGAAACAAACTAAATGTTGCAGGTCTACCTTTGTAGTCTGCAAAGGTCTATTAATGTGAAAAGCACAAATTCCTACTCTGCCTCCAGGCCATCATCCTACCTTTGGGCTCACTAAATATCTAGGTTGCAAGAAACAGGAGAAAGTGGGATGCAGTATTTAGTCTCAGTTACTTAGTCTTCTGATAGCAATACACAACATTTTATCTTATCTTGGAGATCACTGATGATACTCTTTTATCTTTAAAGTCTTTTATCTTCCCACAGCTCAGTCAATCAACATCAGTCACTGCCGTTGTGGTCATAGTATCCTTATATTTTTCCCACTCTCCCAGCTCTGTGAGCAAGTCACAGACAAAACTAGTTATAAACTTACGGATTTTCCCTGTGTCTCTATTTTGTTCTTTAGGAAAGCTTATCTGTTGCTCCCTTTTCAGTCATAACTACATCACTTTCTAATTTTCTTATAATTATTCCTGGGGCTTTTTTAATACATCCCATAATAATTGGAGTTCCCTTTATGTCACACCACTCCCATGTGGTGTTGGGAGAGGTAACTCCTGATCCACATTTTTGTTGTATTTTTACTGAACCATTTTTTCCTGGCTAACCCCATCTATGGTATCTTTAATTTTTTTACTTCTTACTTTTTCTTCATATTTTTCCTTCTGCTTTGTTTATTCTCTTGGTCTTCTATATTTTAACATTTTGTTTGATTGCTTCGAGTAAAAACATATATAACATCTATGTATTGCTTTAGCTGATAGGTAGGTAGGTAGGTAGGTAGGTAGATAGATAGATAGACAGACAGACAGACAGACAGATAGATAATAGAATTATAGGTGCCAATATTAGCTCACTTAGCAAAACATACAGGTTAACATATTTGAAGTCCTTATTTCCAGTCCCCGCACCATATGGGAGTACCATGGATGGACTTGGGGGATGTTCCATAGAAGCTGTTGTGGTGCTGTGATATTTCTTCTATCCACGCCCCCCTTCCCTCCTCTCTTTCTCTCTCTCTCTCAATATGTGTGTGTGTGTGTGTGTGTGTGTGTGTGTTTATTTCATTTCCTGTCACTGATTAAAGTAAATAAGTGCATAAACAAATAAGAAAATGTATGTTTCAGGGATCAAAACCAAGGTCTCATAAAAGTCCTATACTCTACCATGGAATCACTTTTCTTTCTTCTTTCCTTCACTTTTACTCTGTTTAGTACTTAGCTTTCTCTAGATATTTATATTAGTGCCTCCAATATTTTAGAACAATTCAAGCATTTCTTCTCTCATCTCTATATTCTCATCTTCTGGGATTTCATGTTAAATGTTTTTCCTTCTGTTTTTGCAAGAGAGAACTCTAAGGACTGATCCACCATCCATAAAGATTAATTCATTCTGTTTTTTTTCAGTTTTCATATAACCCCATAAGTTGAAACAAGGGCTTCATGCATTCAGGTTCTCAGCACCTCTACTAATCTCCAGCCCCTTTACTGCTAATATATCATCCTTATGTTATCATTTTTAAATTTGTCTTTATAACTTTCTGATTCACTTAGTGTTAGATTTATGATTTTACCAATCTGTTAACAATGTAAACCAATTTATGAAACTTCCATCTGATACAAGTAAATTCTGAAATCATTTCTCTGAAATCATTTCTCTGTTCATGTTATTATTTTTATGTCTATTTTTTATGTCTTCAATATGTAAATCCTACTATCTCTTATAGTTTTGTTAAAATAAAATAATTTAACTCAAATAAAGCTACTGGCTTTTATATATTTTGTTTCTACTATCAAATAAAAAAATGCCACCCTCTTTAATTTTTTTTCCTTTGCCTCCAGGGTTATCGCTGGTGCTTGGTGCCTGCACTATGAATCCCCTGTTTCTGTAGGCTATTTTTTGCCTTTTGTTGCCCTTGTTTATAGTTGTTATTATTACTGTAGTCATTGCTCTCATTGTTGTTAGATAGGACAGAGAGAAATGGAGAGAGGAGGGGAAGACAGAGGGGGGAGAGAAAGACACCTGCAGACTGCCTGTGAATTGACCTCCTGCTGGTGGGGAGCTGGGGGCTCTAACTGGTATTCTAGAGCTGGTCCTTGTGCTTTACACCATGTGTGCTTAACCCACTGCACTACTGCCCGACCCCACCACCCTATTTAATCTAAAGGATTATTTGTGATGTGCCTGGAAGAAGTTTTGAATGTACTACCTTCTCAGTATTCACGACTGCCTAATGTGTATGTAGTTTCTTTCATTATTTGTGCTAGACATTGTTCCTTTTAAAAAATTTATCATTCCTTTTATTTTTACTTCAAACCTCATATTTTAATCAATAAATTAAGCTATTAAAATTAATCAATAAGGGTGTCAGGCGGAGGTGCAGCAGGTAAAGCACAGGTGTCTCAAAGCCCAAGGACTGGTCTAAGGATCCAGGTTCAAGCCCCGCTCCCCACCTTCAGGGGAGTTGCTTCATAGGCAGTGAAGCAGGTCTGCAGGTGTCTATCTTTCTCTCTCCTCTCTGTCTTCCCCTCCTCTCTCCATTTCTCTGTCCTATCCAACAACAATAATAACTATAACAATAAAACAACAAGGGCAACAAAAAGGAATAAATAAATAAAAATTAAAAAAAATAAAATTAAGCAATAAACAATATGTTTTCTTGGGCCAGGAAGATGTTGCACCTGGAAAGTGCACCTACTTTGTTATGTACATGACCCAGGCCATGACCCAGGTCTGACCCTGGCCCCATCTGCACTGGAGGAAGCTTCAATGCTATAGTATCTCTCCCTTTCCCTCTATCTTTAAATAATGTTTTTCTAGTACAAATTTTAGCTTAAACATTTTAAATCTTAAGAACTGTGTCTTTGCTTATAGGCAAAAGAAAAAAATCATGGTTGTGAAGATATGTGTCTGAGTTTAGAAAAATAGTTTATTGAGAAGACTTAAGGCTCTAAGGAACATAGACAAAATCACAGTCTTCTTTATCAAGTTTGATGTCATCTCCAGAGTTGAGTTGTCTTATTTTGACTTGGTGATTTATATTTTTATTATCTTCTATATAGAAGAAGTAATATAATTTTAGTTCTTGAAATGGTTGTAGGGAAATTTAAGTGAATATATATATGTATGTATATATATATATACACACACACACATATATATATTTTTTTCAACCTCTTTCCCTCAAAACTCAACAATTAGACATATACCACAAGCAAAAATAGCTTTGTGAAAAATCTGGAGTCAATTTAAGAAATTTTACCAATATTGTGAAACAAAAACACTTGACAGTAATTAGACAAGAAGAGACGAAAGACAATTTCACCTTGCAGGCATCATCCCAGCCTCAAAATCAGTATTGTTCAGTATGGAGAAGCAATGTTTAAGTTACAAAAATTGGCTCTCCAGGAAAGAATAATCAGTGTGAGTGAGCAGCTAGTTTCCTCAGTCTTTCTGAACATTATATAATTATCACTTATGTTTCAGTTCACTAATGGCCATGGAAGTTGAGATACATAAACAGCTAAGAACAAGGCAGGGAAGCAGTAGCTATTAATAGCAGGCATGTAGCACAAGTATGTGATCTGATCTTGAAACAAATCCAGTTAATTTTGCCTCTAAAGAGACAAAAGACCAACACAGCTGCTTCAGACTTCCTGAAGATTCAACAATGTGTTTGTCCCATAGCTATTTGCCTTAGCAGCTAGACTCAACTTGAGGCTTCTGTGGTTGTGTAAATGCGACATCATTAAGAGAGTACTCAGCTCTAGCCTCTCCAGTTCTCAAGCTGTGTACTGGCTATTCACTTCTTACCAGTGCAAGCTTCCACTGAAGTGCACACACCTGTCTGCTTAGGTCCTACTTTCTATTACTGACTTGAACCACCTACAGTTAGGCATCTGTGAAGCCATCACCCAACTATTATCAGCTCCATTGCATTGTGTACTCCCTCAGAGAAGACTAAGAACACAAATTGTCAGAATCCCTGCAGCTGCCAGTGAACATATAATTAGAAACAGCCCTTGTTATTTATTTTTTCTGACTCTGTATAATAAATGGGCACCTGCAGCCAGCCCTTGACATCACATAGGCAACTGAAACTGGCCCCAATAAGTTAGATTATATATACCAGTTAATATCATCACTACCGTTGCCTTCCTTGCTTGGTCTTTAGACACCAGACCTGGAGACAACATTCAGGACCCCAGTTACTCTTATAACCACTGAACACCTCCGAAATATTCCAGGGGCCACAAAAATGACTAATGCTGAACTTCCCAATGGATTGTATCACAAGTACATCACAAGGTGCTGAGCCTAGAGCAATCTCATGCCCCTAGACTCCCTAGTGGCACTATAACCAGGGTCATAGAATGCTCTATCATGTATCCACATGCTGATGAAGACATTCCAATACTGGAAACAATATTAATATTAAATAAACAATATTAAATAAACTCTATCATCTGTGACTGTCAGATATGTAGACAACTATGTGACTACAGTCATTCCAAATATGTATATGGAGTCTGTGCACTAAAATGATAGTTACAGATTTCAATCGAAATATTAGATGCCAGGAAAAGATGAGGTAATAAATTTATATGTTGAAAAGCTGATAACTGAGAATAGTTCACCCAGATATTTTTCAAAAGACATAAAAAGTCCCTAATAAATATTACCACAAAAACTATCTTAAAAAACACATTGAAAGGGAGTCAGCAAAATAGCTCATCTACCTGCTTTGTCCTGTGCATAATCCAGATTTTAAGCTGACCTCTGCCACACTGGAAGAAGTTTAGGCTCTGTGATTTCTTTCCTTCTGTTTCAGTCTTCTCTTTATCTGAAAATGTCATCTTAGAGTAGAGAAGTCCTGGAGATGAAAAAAAAAATCTGAAAATATCCCTTCATGCTTACAATAAAGAGACTAACTAGCAATAAGAAACACACTGATAAAGGAAAGCATATTGTCATAAAATGATATGTAATAGCATTAACAAAGTTTATTATAATGTTAAAAAACAAAATAATAAAGATAAATATGGCTACAATAATTTGTGAATAAATATGTGATATAAAAATGGTTCATTGCAAATTCAAAAAATTAAAAGAGGGAATAAAAGGATAGACTGTTGATATTGTTCTAATTTATATTATGGATGTTTTATCCTAACATTCTACATATATTAATGCAACATATTTTAAAAAAATTTTTATTTAAGAAGGAATCACTGACAAAAGCATAGGATAAGAGGAGTACAACTCCACACAATTCCCACCACCAGAATTCCATATCCATCCCTCCCCTGATAGCTTTCCTATTCTTTATTCCTCTGGGAATGGGAGTATGGACCCAAGGTCCTTAGGGGGTGCAGAAGGTGGAAGATCTGACTTCTGTAATTGCTTCACCACAGAGCATGGATGTTGGCAGGTTGATTCATACTCCCAGCCTGTCGGGCTAGCTTCGCCGGTGGGAGAGAGAGACGACCAGGGACTCATGGCTGAGTGGTACACAGTTCAGTCTTTATTCATGGGGAACGCAGTGCAGTCTAAGCTATCTCTAATCACAATCTTGTCCTTATCTATCCTGAGGCAGAAAAGTCAGGTCCCAAGAGGAAGTACTTAGGATAGGGGGCGGGGAGAAGGAAAAAGTGCAAACCAGTGAGGATTAAACCAATGTCCCGGAGGAAGGGGGGTGCTTAGTTAACAGTGGTTATGTAAATAGAACACAGTGCCAAGCAGGGGGAACCAAACCAATGAAACAGAAGGGGTCTTAGAAGCAGAATTCAGAAGCATACCAACACCAGCCTGCCTCTCTCTTTCCCTAGTGGGGCAGAGCACTGGGGCATTGTCTACCTAGGGATGTTTTGTTGCCATCATGCTAGCATCTGAAACCTGGTGGCTGAAAAAAGAGTTAACGTATTGTTGACCAAATTGTTGACTAATCATGAACCTGAGGCTGCAACATTGCTGATGAAGATTTGGGATCTCCATTTTGAAGATAGCTAGTAGGCCTATTTTAGTTATATTCCAAAGGGCCCATAACTATACTAGATTTTTCCTGAGCCTGACCTCTAATATGCAGGTGGACCCAAGTTTTGTCTGGGAAGTTGATGTCGTGGCTGGAAAAAGACCAGGAAGCTGCATCAGGGAATAAAGTAGCTCCCCAATATGAGAAAGGTGTATAAATATTGTTGACTGAAGACCCCACTGATTTGATCTGGGGCCCATATTCAGCATAGGAGCCTATGTAACCTCTACTTCCCTATAGGTAGGTCTAAGCTCACATTCTTTGGTCATGAGTAGGAATGTTCCAAGCTGTCCCAATTTCAGGACACATTTCAAAGAACAAGTCTTTATTAGAATGTATTAACAATTTGTGAAAATTCAGTCTGGTTACACTTTTGAAGTCTTAAGTACTTAGATTGAAGGAACATATACTCAGCCTATGGTCTGTGTATTGTATTGGTGGTTCCTCGAATCAAACTTGGAAACTTGCATGTTTTCTACTACTCCGTATCTCCCCCACCCTTCTTTTCAAACTATAGACAGTTTTTCTGTTGATTGTGGTAAATAGGAGACACATGAGATCAGAAGGTTAAGTATTTCAGTTCTTTTATTGGAGCATACACACACACACTTTGCCACATACTATAGACATTGTCTTACTTGTCCAGTTGGAGCTCAGTGATCAGGTCCAAAGATACTCAAAATTACTCTTTTTTCATTGTTTTCCAAAGACTCTTATTCTTTCTTCCAAAAGCCAAGACTTCCACTCACATTTAAATAGTAAAAAATTAATTACCATAACATAGACTTTGTGTTTAATAATAACTCACATATGGAAAAATTGAACAAAAGATAAGTAACAATTGAACAAATATCCACAAAGTGAACATATTATCTATTATCATAATTATGAACTATCATTTATTACCATAATTTTGTTTTAACATTGCCAAGATCACATTGTGTCCCCATGATAAAGAATAATTTGATTTTTAATGTTATATATTGGTTTTGTTGCTTCTGAAACCCAAAGTAGAAGGAAGGTAATACTAAAATTGGAGCAAAAAAAAAGTAACATTAAAAAGAAAAATTACGGTGTGCAGTGGCACACTCTGTTAAGTGAACATATCACCATGCAAGGACCCAAGTTCAAGCCCCTGCTCTCCATCTTCAGGGGGAAGTGTCAAGAACAGTGAAGGTGGTATGCAGATGTCTCTCTGTCTCTCTTCCTCTCTCTCCCCTCCCTTTGAATTTCTCTATGAACTGTCAAATAGAAATAAGATAGAAAGAAAGAAAAAAATAGAAGCAAGAGCCATGGATTCATGATGCCTGCATTGTGCCCTACTAACAACCCTGGTAGCAATTAAAGGAAAATTACAAAAGGTCAGTGAAACTAAGAGCTAAGTCTTCAGAGGTCTAAATGAAGTCGAGACCCTTAGCCAATATAAGCAAAAATAGGAGACCCTAATACATAGAATTATAAATGAAACAGGAGCAATCACAACACCAGTGAACAACAAACACCAGTGAAGTCCAAAGAATCATAAGCAGTTTCTATGTCACTGAACTGGACAATGCAAAAGAGATGAATAAATTCTTACAGTCATTCAACCTTCCAAAACTGAATTAGTAAGACCTGGGAAATATAGACAGAACAATTGCAATAAAAGAAATTGAAACAGTAATCAGGATTCTCCCCGAAACAAAAGTCAAGGATCAGATGGTCTTATAAAGTCTTATACTCTTTTGTACATTTTATAAAAAGGGAATTGTATTTTTTTAGTTCTTCCAAATAAATTAAAGATACAGGATTATTCCTTAATACTTTCCATAAAGCCATCATCACTCTATTGTCAAAAACTGACAAAGCAGTAACCAAAAATGAAAATTACAGACTTACATCCCTGATGAGCATAAATGAGCATAAATTCTCAATCAAATCTTAGCAAACAAGATTCAATACCACATTTAAAAAAAAACATGTACAGCATACACATCTGCTATATATCCCAAGGATTCAAGAATGCTTCATCATATGTGAGTCATATGTAAGTTGATTAATGTAACTCACCATATCAACAATAGGAAATTTTTAAAAATCACGATTATCTCAATAGATGCTGAGAAAAATCTATGACAAAATTCAATGTTCTTTCATGATTAAGACTTTCAAAAAGATGAGAATTGAGGGAGATACCTCAATCTATTAAACACAACCAAACAAACCATTTAATCCATAGTTTTTGTGTGTGGCTGTTGCACTCAGGCTTTTATCCCGAGTTTCATAGCCACCCTTTGCCCTGTTTCATTGATTTCATGTGAAAAATGAAGCAAGTGAAGGAGTAGTGAAGACAGGAGAATGATGAAGGAGGGGATGTTAAAAATAGAGAACTTTGGGGGGGGGCAGGTGGTGGCGCACCTGATTGAGCACACATGTTACAGTGTGTAAGGACCCAGGTTCGAGTTCCCACCTTCAAGTGGAAAGCTTCACAAGTGATGCAGCAGGGCTGCAGGTGTTTCTCTTTCTATCTTCCTCTCTACCCCCCCTTCCCTCTCAATTTCTGGCTGTCTCTATGCAATAAATAAATAAATAAATAAATCATTTTAACAATAGAGAACTTTTTTCATTCTCTTTGCTGTTGTGTGATTAGGATTCTCCTGCTTATTAGATTTTTACTAAAGTCTGTTTTTGACTATACAGCCAGTTTCTTACAGACAGCGATCTTTTCTTCTTCTATTTTATGTGCTACTTCAAAGTTGTTTCTTTAAGGTATAACTCTTATCTGAGCCACTTCATTACTATGACATTCCAATAGTGTGTTCATCACTGAGGTCAAAATTTTCCACCTAGAAGAAGGTTCACTACCTTTTCCTTTAGGGAAAAAAATTATTATTTTGTCGTGGAGATTAGGTGGTAGTGTACCTAGTTAAGTGCCTTTATTTCCACATGTTAGGGCTTGGATTCAGGAAGGAAGAAGGCTTCAGGAATAGTGAAGTATGGTTATAGGGATCTCTCTCTGGATCTCTCTTTCTCTCTCACTCTCTTCTCTCTGTCTCCCTCTCCTCTGAGCCCTTCCTCCCTCTTCTCTTTCTTTATCCTTCCCCATCCATCCCATTTCCCTCTCAATTCCCTGTCCTACCAAATAAAATCAAGTTTTAAAAATATTTAAACAAGAAGAAAATTCATTACTGAGTTTTTGCTACTGTGGACTGACTTTTTTAGATGGAAAGAGAAAAAATACAGGATGATAGCTAGATAGATGATAGATGATAGATAGGTAGGTGGGTAGGTAGATAGATAGATAGGACTTTCCCAGTGCAGTGAGGGCCAGGTTTAACTCTGAATCATACCTTCCCCAGAGAGTAATCTTGCCAGCCCTACACTACTTTTTCTACTATCTGCTACAAACCTATCCAAAATCCCAGTGTGGTGGACCTTCTAGGTCCTACTACTACTTTTGTCATATTATACATCTTCACTCCTCTTAAAGCTAGTATTTTTGTTTTTAATCTGGCATCTACTGTATGTGAATCACTATTGGCTCATCCATGGATAACTACTACAAAATAAAAAAGGTGTGATAATCATCACAAAAACTCACATTAGAATATAGCCTTATCTTTCATACTGAACCATGCATTCTTGGATTGCTACAACCCAGGGGCTTGGGTACTATCACACTGTTAGCCATCATCTCATGTCTCTTAACCATTACTTCTCATAAAGGTTCAGACCCATTTCTCTCCACTAGTTTAAAGAGCACAGTGAAAAAAAGAGAGAGAGAGAGAGCACAGTGGTGCTTCCCTAGTTAGAACCAGTGATTTATATTGGTATAATTAGTGTGGAGTTGCAGTTAAAATTTCTCACATTAGAGTCTCTCCTCTTCATGCAATCACTTATCCTTGCTTTTGAAACCCAGAAAAGTATGAGTAATAACTCTTTACAGGAATAAGAGATGTGCTATTAGCAGATCAGGGAACTATACAGACTCCTATGATTATCTAAAATATGCCATAAAGTTAGTTATAAAAAAATGTAATGTTCACATCAAACATGTGTTTTGATTCTCCTATTGTTTTAAATTTAGAAGGAATTCCTGTACCCTTTGCAACTTTCCTGTAGATCTAAAATTACATTTATTTAAAAGTGAAAAAGTGAAAGGCAAGTTTGACTGACCAGATTGAAATGATGGTTTCTGTTTACTGGAAGGCAGCACCAAAAGATTAGGCTCTGGGAGCCAGGCGGTGGTGCAGAGGGTTAAGCGCACATGGCAGAAAGTGCAATGACAGGCATCAGGATCCCAGTTCCAGTCCCAGGATCCCCACCTGCAGGGGATTCGCTTCAAGGTGGTGAAGGAGATCTGCAGGTGTCTGTCTTTCTCTCCCCCTCTCTGTCTTCCCCTCCTCTCTCTATTTCCCTCTGTCCTATCTGACAGCAATAGCAACAATAATAACAACACGACGATAAACAACAAGGGCAACAAAAGGGGAAAAAAAAGATTAGGTTCTATATCAGAATATGAAAACTTGTCCTAACTAATCTAAACAATAATTTTAAATCACGTATATCTATATGAATACATGCATCTATATATAGTAAAAATGACATATGAAAAACAAACCACATTGCTAAAAATGGCTTTTATTTCGAAGTGTTTAATTTGAAATAACCCAGGTGTCATGAAGAAACTATGACTAGAAAATCTATTTAATAAATGCTGAACAATATCCAAAAGATTTATATTCTCTGTTAAATAGTATCTTTACTCTTCTAAAATCTATTTTCAAAAATATATATTTTAGAAATTCAAAGGTTATGCAAATAGAGTTTTAAAATTACTTGTGAAAACTCCAGGAGAAACCTAAGACTTTCTATTTGAATTTGAGATTTAGAAAAGGAATGTGGTAAAGTAAATTCCAATAATATTTTTTTCCTGTTTCAATAAGGTAGTTGGAAGAAATTCAGTCAGTATGAGATAAAGGAGCATGTACAAGGCAGTTTTCCATTCACATGCAAAAAATTTAAGTGTTCCAACAGAGAATATATAGAATTACAAATTGTGTTAAATTTTGTGAGTCAGTGTAATATTTCGGTCAGCCAGAAACCTTTATTTAAATTCCATTATTACCTTCAAGATTTCATTCATATGCAATAGTGATCTAAATGTTCACAATTTCCAAAAATACATTGGGAAAAAAAGAAAATATCTATTATTTTTTGCATAAAAGGTATTAAGAAGGCAGCTCGTGCTTTTCCAAATCCAATAAAACTGATAAAATCAGGGCAAGCTGGGGCAAGGACAACACCATAAAATTATATGTGACCAATCTAAGGGTTAGTATCTGAAGACAAGATAGGTGTAGGGTGTGGGAGGGTCAGCCATACTATTATCACTTAAAAAAACAGCTTAAGAAAGCTTCTCAGAATAGATTTTTTTTTTGAGTAAGTGTTTTACAAATTCAAAGGAACAATTTTATATCTCCAAATTACAGGTTTCCATACACCATAGCACCAAAGGGTCATCTCTCTCCAACGTAAGTCATAGGACCCGCTTCTTCTTCTAGCGTTTGCCCTTCTTCCTTAGCCAGTCAACAGCGTCAGGTTGAAAGCTGTCAGGAGCTGCTTGTTGCTGGCTTTGAAAGTGACTGGGATCCATGTGGATTCAGTCGGCTAGGAAGGATCGTCAGTTTCCCCAGTGAATGGGTACTCACGGGATGCACCACGGGAAGGTCGATCCAATAGGACCTGCTACTTTCTTATAACTCAGCCCTCTTAAGGATCTCAGATCTAAAGACCTTAGGCTAAGAGTTTAAGGATGTTTCACCCTGTCTGTTCTCTTGTTTTGTTTCTGAAATTTCACATATGAGTGAGGTGATCCATTATTTGTCTTTCCCCTTCTGACTTGTTTCATTTACAGTGATCACCTTCAATTCCATCAATCTTTACTTTAAGCTGAATAGTACTACATCATGTATATATACCACAACTTCCTTATCCACTCATTCATTATTAGGTGTTTGGGTAGTTTCCTAGTCTTGGGTACTGTGATTTGTGTTGTAGTAAACACAAGTGTTCATATTTATCTGGAATAGTGTTTTGGTATTTTCTTCAGATGCATATCTTGTAGAGCAATTGTTGGATCAAAATTAAATGTATTCTTGTTTTTTAAAGAAATGCTTAAATGATTTTTCATGAAGGCTAGGCCAATTTACATTCTTATCAACATTGTATAAGTGTTCTCTTTTCTCTGTGTGCCCATTGGCATTTGTTTGTTTGTTTTCTAGTTATTAACAATATAATGTAGACCATTCTTCTGCTGTGAGGTGTCTGTATTCTCAGTTCCACAGTAGATGATAATGAGCATTTTTAGTGTGCCTGTTGGCTGCCTATGAGAGTAGATCCAGTACCCTTTCATGGTCAAAACAGTTTCATCATTTTGAAAGAGGCTGTCTATTTCTTCTTGAAACCATTTATTGATTAGATTATTCTTTTCACACTATATGTGCTTCCAATCAATAAGCATGGACTATCATTCCATCTATTTCCATTTCCTTCAATTTTTATTTCATTAGTGTCTTATACTTTTCAAGATATAGGTATTTTACCTTCTTGAGTAAATTCCTATACACACACACATACATTGAATTGTTTTCCTTAATTTTGATAAATATTTTTTTTCTCTCCTCTTACCTCCAGGGCTTTTACTTTTGAACCTTTGGTATTCCACAACTCTGGGTAGACTTTTTTTCCCCCCCAGATAAAGGTGAGAAAGAAGAAGAGAGAAGGAAGGATGCCATACCACTGCTTAATTGTTCATAAAGTTTCTCTTTTGTTTGGTGCTCCCCTTGAGGTAGCAGAGTGCTCAAATCTGAGTGCTCAAATTTGAGTTCCTGTTCATGGACTCTTTACTAGCACATTAACCCATACTTCTTTTTTCATTAGTTCATTATTTGTACCTAGAAATACAACAGCATTTTATTGCAAATTCTTTTAATGGAACACCCTTGCTTAGTGTGTAGAATTTATTTTAGGTTGCGTTTTATTCTACCTTTTCAGTTACTGTGTAAACTTGGTCACAGTTCTCCCTTTGTTAAATTTTATTTTTCTCACCCATAACATAGGCAACACAATTTCTCCTCATGGTATTTTGGTAACTATTACTCAAAAGGTGCACAGGAGGTGCTAGCATATCCTAAGTGTTCAATCCAAAATGATTATATTTTTCTTTTAAATTATCTTACTTATTTCTTTCTTAATTTTTTATTAGGAGGTTAATGGTTTATAGTAAAGTTGTTGGAGCATGGGTAAAGTTTCTCACCAAGATAGGTGCCTGCAAAACACTCTCATCCTAAAATTAGGTCCATTATCTTATACTAGGATCTGAAAACTTCCCCCTCCCCCCTCCCCATCCTCTGTCCTCAGAATCCTTTGCTTTGACTACTTTATGATCCAGCAATTCCTCTCCTATTCCTCTCCTGGGGATATGCCCTAAAGAAACAATGTGAATACCTATTTTCTTATTTATTTTCCCTTTTGTTGCCCTTTTTAAAAAATTGTTGTTGAAATTATTGTTGTTGTTATTGATGTCATCATTGTTAGATAGGACAGAGAGAAATAGAGAGAGGAGGGGAAGACAGATGGGGGAAAGAAAGATAGACATCTGCAGACGTGCTTCACCACCTGTGAAGTGACTCCCCTGCAGGTAGGGAGCCGGGGGCTCGAACTGAGATCCTTACACTGGTCCTTGCTCTTCACACCATGTGCGCTTAACCCATTGAGCTATTGCCCACTGATTCCCCATATACCTATTTTTTTTTCCTCCTCCAGGGTTATTGCTGGGCTCGGTGCCTGCACCATGAATCCACCGCTCCTGGAGGCCATTTTTTTCCCCCTTTTGTTGCCCTTGTTGTAGCTTCATTGTGGTTATTATTATTGCCCTTGTTGACGCAATTCGTTGTTGGATAGAACAGAGAGAAATGGAGAGAGGAGGGGAAGACAGAGAAGGGGAGAGAAAGATCGACACCTGCAGACCTGCTTCACCGCCTGTGAAGCCACTCCCCTGCAGGTGGGGAGCCGGGGGCTCGAACCGGGATCCTTAAGCCGGTTCCTGCGCTTTGCGCCACATGCGCTTAACCCACTGCGCCACCGCCCGACCCCCAATATACCTATTTTCATAGCAGCTCAATTTATAATACCCCAAGCTTGGAAACAGCCTAAGTGTCCATTAACAGATAAATGGCTAAGAAAGTTGAGGTAGGTGGTGGCACCCCTGGTTAAGCACACACAATACAGTGTGCGAGGACCTAGGTTCAAATCCTTGGTCCCCACTTGTAGGGGGAAAGCTTTGTGAGTAATGAATCAGGGCTGCAGATTTAAAGATCTATTCCTTCTAAGGATCTTATGTAGCTATTTTTAAGTAAAGGCTTGAGCATACCATTAAGAGCATACATGTTATCATGTGTAAGGACCAGGGTCAAGTCTCAAGTCTTCACATGCAGTGGGGAAGTTGAAGATCCTTGAATTCCTGGCATAAATCTCACTTGATCGTGTTATATTCCACTTTTTGCATATTTTTGAATTCAAATTGTTAATATCTTTTGAGTATCTTTATCTCTGTATTTATCAATTTTGTGTCTATAATTTTCATTTCTTGAGGCATCTTTGTTTTTGATAACAACAAATACTGAAAATTAGTTTAGAAGTGTTCCCTTCTATTTTCAGGGATATGAATGGGAATTAATTCTTTGAATGTTTAATTTTTGTTGAGTTACCAATAAAAATTTTGTCATAGACTTTGCTTGTTAAGAAATTTGGAATTACTGATGCAATCTCCCAATTCATAAGCAGTTTGTTCAGATACCAAATTAGATTCTTGGTGGATATTAGGATAGAACTAGAGAGAAGGTAAAATATTTAGATTTTATTTTGAATTTACTATAGTTACTGCTGTTACACAAAAGCAAAAGTGAATAAATAGATTAGTTGCACATTGAAATTTAAAGATATATTTCTTCTAAGGATATTATGAAGATATTTTTTTTAATTTTTTATTTAAGAAAGGATTAATGAACAAAAACATAAGGTAGGAGGGGTACAACTCCACACAATTCCCAACACCCAATCCCCATAACCCACCCTCTCCCATGATAGCTTTCCCATTCTCTAGCCCTCTGGGAGCATGGACCCAGGGTCGTTGAGGGTTGCAGAAGGTAGAAGGTCTGGCTTCTGTAATTGCTTCCCCTCTGAACATGGGCGTTGACTGGTCGGTCCATACCCCCAGTCTGCCTCTCTCTTTCCCTAGTAAGGTGTGTCTCTGGGGAAGCTGAGCTCCAGGACACATTGGTGGGGTCTTCAATCCAGGGAAGCCTGGCCAGCATCCTGGTGGCATCTGGAACCTGGTGATTGAAAAGAGAGTTAACATATGAAGTCAAACAATTTGTTGAGCAATCATGGATCCCAAGCTTGGAATAGTGGAGAGCAAGTGTTAGGGAGGTACTCACTGCAAACTCTAGTGTACTTCTGCTTTCAGGTATATATTTTGCAGTCGTTTATGGATACGTGTGCACATAAGCTCTCTCTCACAGAAACTGCTGTATATCTAGATTATGGGACTTTGTTAGAAAGTGAACTACCTGAGATGAAATTAGAGTGTACTATAAAAGGAAAGGTCTCACCCAAGTAATGAAGCTGAAGGGTTGTCATTCCACATGTGAAGTCTCTGGATACAGCCTGAGGTGAAGCATGTTGAGGTGGCAATCGTTGCTTTGGTTAGGTTGTGATCGGCGGATGCAATATTATTTGGTTTGGATTGGGAGATGCATACGGGAAAGTGGGCCCTATCCAAGGGTTCCAGGACTGGGGGAAGTAGGGGCTCTATAGTGAAGATGTGAGGTTCCTGCTGTCTTAGGGTTCAAAAAGACAATCGATAGTTAATATTATCATCACATTATTTGTTAATTGGGTTAACTTTGAAAAGTCCCTTTGTTATGGTTTGCTGTACAGTATCCAGTATCTTGTATATAGCTGTGCTATTGGATGTTTCTAATCTACTTGGTCTAGGATATTTTTAAGTAAAGGCTTAAGCCTTTATTGTGCACCATTAAGAGCATACACATTAGCATATGTAAGGACCAGGGTTAAGTCTCAAGTCTTCATGTGCAATGGGGAAGTTTCATAAGTGGTGAAGCAGTGCTGCAGATAGCTCTTTCTCCTTATCTATCAACACCCCCCTCAATTTCTCTCTATCGTATCAAATAAAAAAGAAAAGAAATGAAAATGGCCTTCTTGAGTGATCAAATTATTTTGTAGGTACTAAACCCCAGCCATAAACATAGTGCCCATTCTTAGAGAGACAAAGAGAGAGAGAGGGAGGGAGGGAGAAAAATGGTATGTAAAAGTAGACAACTCATAAAACAGAGAATATACTTGAAAATCATTTAAGGAGCTAGGTTTGCTAAAATATAAACAATCCTTATAGCTCAGTACTAATAAATCTGAATTTGTTTCATAGGGAATATTTCAGTAAGTAATAAGACAGGATAGAAAGTAGTATATAAAGTCAGACATTGAAGTCATGAAAAGTTACAGGATGTACCTAGGGAATGAGTAGTAAAAAGTATAGGATAGAAGAATAGTTGTTAATTCTAAAACAAAGAAGGAAGAAATCAGGAGAGGCATCTAGTTACTAATAAATGATCAAGGCACAGGTGAAAGGGTAGAGAAGAATACAGTGAGCCATAAATCAAGTTTTTTGTAAATAGTAGGGGTTGCTATGAGGATAATTGGTAAAAGCAGCATGATAAAAAGATAAAACAAATGAGGTAGTAACAGTTCGTAGTGATGCTACATAAATGTAAGAACTCACATAATTCAATTGTCTAGTTTGTGATAAATTCACTAATCCACCATGATTCTTCCTACATCTATAAACATTTATAAGATAAAAACAAGGGAAACAAAAGGGAATAAATAAATAAAAGGAAAAAAGAGAGAGATGGGGTCTCTCTTTAAAAAAAATTTATAAGATAAAAATTATATCATAAAAATATTAAGGGTGTTAAATAATGAATGTAAAGTACCAGGCATGCAGTAGTACTTAAATATATTAGCTATTAATGATGGAGCTATGATTAATGTGGTGATCTAAATAATTTTTATAATAGAAATTTCTGAACATACCTTAGGCACAAACGAAACTTAAATGAATTACTATGTGTTATTTAAGATATCAGTTTTGTCAGATTAGCTTCAGACCTACACATTTGTATTTGGGAATCTGCTACTATGTGACTCATCATGAAAGGGACTCCTGGTATCAGAAATTTGTTCTCCTCAATTCTTAGGAACCATTGTGCATATAAATGTTCTATGTTAGGCAATCAGGCACTCTCACCTGTGACTTTAACCTGGATATGTGTAACACAAAAACAGGCATCATGATTATATAGGCTTTGGACATTGTACTATTTTCCCAGGACAAGAAACAGAGTACTACAGGGTCTCTGTCGGCGTTCACATGGGGTGACACCCAGGAGGAAGTCGAATCCGACAGGTTCTCTCTCACTCGCTCAAGGGACGACATGAAGCAGGGACACCGGGGAGAAATGATGTGTTCTCAAATCTCAAATCTCCTTTATTGGCAGGTGGTCATGAGTTTAAATAGAAAAACAAACAAAGGGCATTATTGAAATATGTCAGAAATTACAGGTTTCTTAAAGGTAAGCTTGCCCCTATGGTAGGGGGCTGGTATGACAGGAATTGATGAGATACGAGACAGTTATTCTCCATGATGCAAGCAACTTAATTATCCAAAAAGAAAGAAGCATAGGGGTTAAACCAGTAGGGTGACACAGAGAGAAGATGGATATCAAAACGCCATATAGTTTGGAATTTCTCTTGTCTGGGGTCTGAGTGTGTGATAAGATGTGTTCTCTGTGATCAGAAGGTGAGGTGAACTTTGAGTAAATGAATCTTAAGGTAGGCAGCCATGTGGCCTGCGGTTAATGAAGAGGAGTAGTGAGGTTTCTGTGGGCTTGAGAGTCAAGAAGGAAAGAGCTAAGTCTGAGAGATGTGGTTTCTCCCCTTTGCTCAGCTTGGTTGAGAGAGACTAACAATAGGGTATCTTCTCAGACTTCCACCCAAGAATGGGGGCAGTTCTCCCTAAGCTCTATCAAGCTTACACATAGCCCCACAGGTCTCACTCTTCTAAGCAGTTGTTTTATTTTCTTGGTTTTATTTTGTCATGTTATCTATAAAGAGTAGGGTGTTGGTCATCAAATCTGCAATGTTGTCACTGGGGAGGAATTAAGGTTTACTTTAATTGCTTGCAAGTACAAAATTGTGGAAAGATTGTAGCTGTCCCAGTTTTGGTAATGTCTATTCTTTGAGCTACTAACTGGCTAATAATATGAAGAAACACTGTTCTCATATGTCATATACTAACTTCAGTCACTCAACAAAAAAGCCATGAATGTAGAATAAATTTTCAAGACAGAGTCTTACTAGAACAAATATGTTTAGGTTATGGGGAGAGACATTTCCCAACAGGAGTATAATTCCACATTGTTCCCACCACCAGAATTCTGTGTCCCTATTCCCTTCTTTGAAAACTGCAGTCATTTTCCCAAGGTCACAGATATGGGTTGACTATTATTTTTATAACGATACATATTTGCTCATTTATTTTATGGTCCTGCCTTCTCTTCCTTTCTAAGTCATACCTACACCTGTTACTTCTTGCAAATGTTCTTCCTTTTTTTCTCTTCTCCAGGTCTTGATAGAACTGGAGTTCAGAGTCCTCTAGTCATCTTCCCATAACATTTCTCCCCCTCTGGGAATAGGGACCAAAATTCTTTATCAGGTGTAGAAGGTGGGAGTTCTGCCTACTATAATTGCTTCCCTACTGGGCATTGTTAGGTAGATCCATACCCCTACCCTGTTTCTATCTTTCCCTAATGCAGTAAGGCTCTGGAGAGATGAAGTTCTGGGACACACTGGTAATGTCATATGACCAGGAAGTTCAGGATGGAATCATAGTAGCATCTGCAGTTTTTCTGACTTAAAATATAATATTCTTTCCTTTTAAATAAATTATTGAGTAGTTAATATTGATTCAAGTCTTTATTTTTGTCTATATTTTCAACAGTTCCTCCAAATATTGAAATTTTAACTTGTATACAGTGTTTCTCAAACTGTGATCCATAGACTCTTAGAGAATGCAAACATAAGGGTCTCTAAGCATTTTGAGTTTGAAAAGGAAGACTTGTAAGATAGAATTTTCAATAGAATTGCTTCATTTGGGGAGCAAAGATGACTACTGCAAAGTAGCTGCACCCTTGTGAGCTCTGATAACAACTGCTAGAAAGCTTTAGAAATCCTGGCCTTCAGCGGGACAAAAAAGGAGGCATCCTAAATGTGGGTCCAAGGAGGTGATCATAATTCAATTTGGGTAAAAAAATTAGAGCAAGAAGAAAGGAAATTTCTTGATTATTTCTCTCAGCCCCCCTCTCCCCATAACCAGACCCAGGTTTGGGAGCTGCTGCTAGCAGGCTCCCACTGAGCTCCTTTCTTTACCAAGATTCCTGACCCACCAGGGTGCCACTCCAACCATGCTTCCAAATTTCTAGGCTATTTTTGTTTTTCCTCTGAGTAAGGGACTTAGACCCATTTGGAGTGACAATTAGCTAATCAAACAAGCCTCACCCAGCCTGGGAAAGACTGAAAGTTTTTTTTTTCTTTTGTTTGGTATTGTGTTTTCTTTCTCAATCAGCTGTCTAGACTCAATGTGCATATGCTAACTGGGAGCTGTAAGATGCAGACACACTGCTTGGGCTTTTTACTCTGTTCTATTTTACTAATACTACTATAAATACATGCATATCCCTTTGACCCCCTCCCTCAGGTTGACCAAAATTAACTTTTAGTATACCTTCCACTGCTAGGTGACAAGAATTATCACTCACTGTGAGAGAAACTTGTCTCACTTTTCATATCTCCTCTATCGACTATTGCCCTTCTCCCACCTCCAAGCCAATTAAAAAAAGAAAACACTCCTTTCACTGATTTTTTTTTACTGTTTTCTTCTTTTCTTTTTTCTTTTCTCTCTTTTTTCCCCATCTTCCTTTCTCCCATCCTCCTCCCTCTGCCTTCTGAATTCACTGATATTCAGGGAAGAAATCTTACTCAGAGTGAGTTCTCTTTGCGTGTACCTCTGCTCTACTTCCCCTTATCCTCTTGCTACCCCTAGAATTTACAGTGGACAATATATTTGCATATATGTCTATTCCTGCTATCCCATTTTTTTCTTTTTCTTTCTCTTTCATTTGCATTTGGTTGCTATTTTTTCATTAACAGGAGACATTGTGGAACTAACTGGTATTGGTTAAACTGCTTCAGTCATTGCTTTAGTTACTATTACAATGTCCAAGGGTGGTGATTGCATTTGTCATAAAACCATTTAGTATAGTGTGGCTTGTACACAAAACACAACAACTGAAGAACAACAGAACATAAAAATAAAAAACTCATTAAAAAAAATGGGTAGATCAAGAGTAAGTAAAACTGCTACTACAATGAAGACAAGAGCTCAAAGGGAACTACAAATCAGCCAGAATTAACCATAGATAAGAAAAGCATGCAAGCAATAATAAATTTATTAATCACAGAAATGAAAAAAACTTTGGAGGAAAGGAATAGCAGTATTAGGGAAACTACAGATGAGACCCTCAAGGAAAATACTAAATACCTTGAGGCAATTAGAGAACTGAAAGCTGAAATAGCTGTAATGAAGAAAGCAGCCAAGGGAAGGGAAAGCAGACTAGCAGAAGCAGAAAACAGACTAAGTCAGACAGAGGATGAGTTAGAGAAAACTAAGAAAGAAGTGAAAGAGCTCAAAAAGAGGTTGAGAGACACTGAAAACAGCAGCAGAGACATAAGGGATGATCTCAAAAGAAGTAACATTTGTATAATTGGCCTGCCAGAGGAAGAAAGAGAGGAAGGGGAAGAAAACATTCTAGAGGAAATAATAGAAGAAAACTTCCCAGACCTGAACAACAGAAGGGACATTAAGATCCAAGAGGCTCAGAGAGTTCCAAACAGAATCAACCCAGACCTGAAGACACCAACACACATCATAGTCACAATGAGAAGAAGTAAGGGTAAAGAAAGGATCCTAAAGGCTGCAAGAGAAAAACAAAAAATCACATACAGGGGTAAACCTATAAGACTGTCAGCATACTTCTCCACCCAAACTCTAAAGGCCAGAAGAGAATGGCAAGATATCTATCGAGCCCTGAATGAAAAAGGGTTCAACCAAGGATATTATATCCTGCTAGACTTTCATTAAAAATAGATGGAGTCATCAAAACCTTCCCAGACAAACAACAGTTAAAGGAACTAACCATCAAACCTTCTCTGAAAGAGGTTCTAAAAGACCTCTTATAAACAAGAGCATAACCATAATACTTGCAACATATTAGAACAAATAAAATCTTGTTGAACAACAGCACCCCAAAAAATTGGAATACACATTCTTTTCAAATCCACACAACACATACTCAAGGATAGACCACATGTTAGGACACAAAGACAGCATCAACATGGTCAAGAGCATTGAAATCATCTGAAGTATCTTCTCAGACCACAATGGAGTAATGCTAACATTTAACAATAAACAGAAAACTAATAAAAGTCACAGAATTTGGAAACTAAACAACATACTGCTTAAGAACCACTGGGTCAGAGAGACACTCAAGAAGGAAATTCAAATGTTTCTGGAAACAAATAAAAATGAAGACAAAAGCTAATATTTGGGACACTGCTAAAGCAGTTCTGAGAGGGAAACTCATAGCCATAAAATCACAAATTAAACAACAAGAAAAAACCGAATAAACAACCTTACTGAACACCTTAAGGACTTAGAGGAAGAGGAACAAAGGAACCCTAAATGCATTGGATCGACCTTCTCGTGGTGCATCCCGTGAGTACCCATTCATTGGGGAAACTGACGATCCTTCCTAGCCGACTGAATCCACATGGATCCCAGTCACTTTCAAAGCCAGCAACAAGCAGCTCCTGACAGCTTTCAACCTGACCTGTTGACTGGCTACGGAAGAAGGGCAAAGGCTAGAAGAAGAAGGAACCCTAAATTAACCAGAAGGACAGAAATTACTAAAATTAGAGCAAAAATAAACAACATCGAAAATAAGAGAACCATACAAAAGATCAAGAAGCCAAATGTTGGTTCTTTGAAAAATTAAACAACATTGACAAACCCCTAGCCAGACTCACTAAACAAAAAAGAGAGAAGACTCAAATTAATAGAATTGTAAACGATAGAGGAGATATCACAACTGACACCACAGAAATCCAGAAAATCATGCAAAACTTCTATGAAGAACTATACGCCACCAAGCTAGAAAATTTGGAAGAAATGGAAGAATTCCTAGAAGCATATGCCCTTCCAAAACTGAACCAAGAAGAACTACAAAACCTAAATGCACCAATCACAGACAAAGAAATCGAAACTGTTATTAAGAATCTCCCCGGCAGTCGGGCTGTAGTACAGTGAGCTAAGCGCAGGTGGTGCAAAGCACAAAGACCGGCATAAGGATCCCGGTTCGAGCCCCGGCTCCCCACCTGCAGGGGAGTCGCTTCACAGGCGGTGAAGCAGGTCTGCAGGTGTCTATCTTTCTCTCCTCCTCTCTGTCTTCCCCTCCCTCTCTCCATTTCTCTCTGTCCTATCCAACAACAACAACAATAAAAAAAAAAACAAGGGCAACAAAAGGGAATAAATAAATAAAATAAAAATAAATAAATAAAAAGAATCTCCCCAACAACAAAAGTCCTGGGCCAGATGGCTTCACAAACAAATTCTACAAAACCTTCAGAAAACAGTTAATACCCATACTCCTAAAGCTTTTACATAAGATCAAAGAAACAGGAATACTCCCTTCCACCTTCTATGAAGCCAACATCACCCTGATACCAAAAGCAGATTGAGGCACAACAAAAAGGAAAACTGTAGACCGATAACTCTGATGAACATAGATGCCAAAATATTACACAAAATCTTGGCCAACCAGATACAGCAGCATATCAAAAAGGTTGTTCATCATGATCAAGTAGGATTCATCCCAGGAATGAAAGGCTGGTTCAACATACATAAGTCTATCAATGTCATTCACCACAAAAACCACGTGATTATCTCAATAGATACAGAGAAAGCCTTTGACAAAATCCAACACCCATTCATGCTCAAAACTCTACAAAAAATGGGAATAGATGAGAAATTCCTCAAGATAAAGGAATCCATATATAGCAAACCTACAGGCAACATCATACTCAATGGACAGAAGCTGAAAGCATTTCCCCTCAGATCGGGGATTAGACAGGACTGTCCACTATCACCATGACTCTTCAACATAGTATTGGAAGTTCTTGCCATAGCAATCAGGCAAAGAATTACATCAAAGGAATACAGATTGGAAGGGAAGAAGTCAAACTGTCAATATTTGCAGATGATATGATAGTATACATAGAAAAAACTAAAGAATCCAGTAGAAAACTACTGGAAGTTATTAACGCAATATAGCAAGGTGTCAGGCTACAAAATCAGTGTACAAAAATCAGTGGCATTTCTTTATACAAACACTAAATCTGAAGAAGAAGACATCTAGAAATAACTCCCATTCACTGTTGCAACAAAATCAATAAAATACCTAGGATTAAAGCTAACCAAATAAGTGAAAGACATGTATACTGAAAACTATGAGTTGCTACTTAAAATAGAAACTGATACCAAGAAATGGAAAGACATCTCATGCTCATGGATTGGAAGAATAAATATCATCAAAATGAATATTCTCCCCAGATCCATATACAAATTTAATGTGATTCCCTTCAACGTTCCACCAAGCTTCATTAAGAAAATAGAACAAAAACTAAAAATCATTTATCTGAAACCAGAAAACACCTAGAATTGCCAAAATCATCTTGAGGAAAAGAAACAGAAATGGAGGCATCACACTCCCAGACCTCAAACTATATTACAAGGCCATTATCATCAAAAATGCCTGGTACTTGAAGAAAAATAGGCACACAGACCAGTGGAACAGAATTGAAAGCCCAGATCTAAACCCCCACACCTATGGACATCTAATCTTTGATAAGGGGGCCCAAAGTATTAAATGGAAGAAGGAGGCTCTCTTCAATAAATGGTGCTGGGAAATCTGGGTTGTAACATGCGGAAGAATGAAACTGAACCACCTTATCTCACCAGAAACAAAAATCAACTCCAAATGAATCAAAGACCTGGATGTCAGACCGGAAACTATCAAATACTTAGAGGAAAACATTGGTGAAACTCTTTCCCACCTAAACCTCAAAGACATCTTTGATGAAAGAAACCCAATTGCAAAGAAGACTAAAGCAGAAACAAACCAATGGGACTATATCAAATTGAAAAGCTTCTGCACAGCCAAAGAAACTATCACAAAACAAAGAGACCCCTCACAGAATGGGAGAAGATCTTCACATGCCATACATCAGACAAGAGACTAATCACCAAAATATACAGAGAACTCAGCAAATAGAACCAAAAAAGCAAATGACCCCATCTAAAAATGGGCAGAGGATATGAACAAAACATTCACTTCAGAGGAGATCCAAAAGGCTAACAAATATATGAAAAAGTGCTCTAGGTCACTGATTGTCAGATAAATGAAAATAAAGACAACATTGAGATACCGCCTCACTCCTGTGAGAATAGCATACATCAAAAAGGACAGCAGCTGGAGAGGCTGTGGTGACAGAGGATCCCTTCTGCACTGCTGGTGGGATTCTAAATTGGTCCAGCCTCTGTGGATAGCAGTCTGGAGAACTCTCACAAGGTTAGACATAGACCTTCCATGTGACCCAGTAATTCATCTCCTGGGGATATATATCAAGGATTCCATAATGCCAAACCAAAAAGATATGTGTACATCTATGTTCATAGCAGCACAATTCATAATAGCTAAAACCTAGAAGCAACCCAGGTGCCCAACAACAGATGAGTGGCTGAGAAAGCTGTGGTACATATACACAATGGAATACTATGCAGCTATCAAGAACAATGAACCCACCTTCTCTGACCCATCTTGGACAGAGCTAGAAGGAATTATCTTAAGTCAGCTATGTTAGAAAGATAAAGATGAGTATGGGATGTCCCCACTCATCAACAGAAGTTGAGAAAGAAGAACAGAAAGGGAAACTAAAAGCAAGATCTGATTAAATTGAGAGCAGGGCACCAACGTAAAAACATTGTGGTGAAGGGGAGGGTGGCCATTGCGCTTCTTGGAGCGATGGGGGTGGGGGAGTCGGGGGCTGGGGTGGGTAGGTATGGGACACAGTCTTTTGGTGGTGGGAATGGTGTTTATGTACATTCCTATTAAAGTGTAAACATACAAACCACTATTTAATTAATATGAGAGTGGAAAAATTGATCATATGTCTAGAACTTCTTAAAACACAGACTGAGTCTTTTTAATACATAGGCTGAGTCTTTGGTATGTGGACTCTCTCAAAAGCCTAGACCATGAACAGAAGCAACCGGTAGCACAGCTATATACAAGATGCTGGGTATTATACCCCAAACCCTAACAAAGGAGCCTTCCAAAGTTAACCCTATCACCAAATAATGTGATGATAACAATAACTATCCATTGTCTTCTTGAACCCTAAGACAACAAGATCCTCACATTTCCACTGTAGAGCCTATATTTCCCCCAGTCCTGGAACCTTAGGGTGGGGCCCACTTTCCTGCATGCTGTTCTCAATTAAAATCAAATAATATTGCATCCGCGGATCGCAACCTAATCAACGCAATGAGTGCCACCATAAAACATGCTTCACTTCAGACTGTGACCAGAGAATTCAGGTGTGGAATGACAACCCTTCAGTTTCATCACTCGGGTGAGACCTTTCCTTTCATAGTATTCTCGAATTCCATTCCAGGTGTTCCACTTCCCAATATAGTCCCCAAACCTAGATATAGTCCAGGTCCCTTGAGATAGAGCATAGGTTCACACGTGCCCATAAACTAGGGGGAAAATGTATACCTGAAAGCAGAAGTACACAAGAGCATGCAGGGAATACCCCCAACACCTCATCTGCACTATTCCAGTCTTTAGGTCCATGATTGTTCAACAATTTGTTTGGCTTTGTATGTTAACTCTCTTTTCAGCCACCAGATTCTGGATGCCAGCAAGATACTGACCAGACTTCCCTGGACAGACGACCCCATCAATTTGTACTGGAGCTCTGCTTCCCCAGAGCCCCACCCTACTAGAGAAAGAGAGAGGCAGAATGGGAGTATGGATTGACCAATCAACACCCATGTTCAGCATGGAAGCAATTACAGAAGCCAGACCTTCCACCCTCTGCAACCCACAACGACCCTGGACCCATACTCCCAGAGAGACAGAGAATGGGAAGGCTATCAGGGGAGGGGATGGGATATGGAGATCGGGTTATGGTAATTGTGCAGAACTGTATCCCTCTTATTCTATGGTTTTGTTAATGTCTCCTTTATTAAATTAAAAAAATAATTTAAAAAAAAAGGATGACAGAGGACCTAGTGGGTATTGTTATATTGTATTGTTATATGAAAAACTGGGAAATGTTATAAATGTGCAAAGTATTGTATTTACTGTTGAATGTAAAACATTAATTCCTCAATAAAGAAATTAAATAAATAAAAAAGAATTGCTTCATTTAAGATTATTATTATTAAAAGTTATATTATTATTAAGAAGGTATATTATTATTAAAAAGATTTACTTAGCTTTGGGCGTTGGGAAAATGTGATGTATTATGCCTATAAAGAAAGAAGAAGACAGGGTCCTTGAGGGCATTATTAGCAAACATCATTAGCATAGGACATAACCTCAGGTGGACTTGCAACAGCTGAAGTAATTTATGGGGATGTCTGGCAGAAACAGTCTCTCTTGGCTCACTTGGCCTTTTGGCTTCCTAGCTTGCTTCTACCCCTCAGCACTCTTGGTTTCCTGCTATTGCAGCTCACGGCTCTCCCCTGCTTCTCCAGAAATCCGAGTGTCTTGGAAGATGATGGCTGGAAAATTGATTTATGGCAGAAAGTAACTCATGCCTGCTAAGGTTTTAAATCCAGCCTTTAATTCAGTTTCAATACCCTAATAAAACCACTGATTGTAAATATCCTAAAAACACTATCCAAAAAAGAGCCTTATTTTTTTTTTTACTACTTGTATAAAGTTGCTAGTGAATAAAGTTTAAGTAAAGGAAGCATCGGGCAGGTCTTGTAGATGTAATTAACCTACACACAGATTAGTTTACATTACACTCTATTGAATGTTTTTATTTTACTTTATTTGCTTATTGCTTTGTTCTACAAAGAAACAGAAAGGCAAAGAGGAAGAATAAAAAGTACCTCAGCACCAAAATTTTTTTTCATACAATAGGGACTGGGTCCTACACATGGCAAAGCAGCACATTATCCAAGTGAACTACTTCACTAGCAAATATTCATTTATTTATTTTTACCAGAGCACTGTTCAATTCTGGTTTATAGTGTAAAATTAAATCATGGGACTTTGGAGCCTTCGACATGAAAGTCTCTTTGGATAGCTACTATGCTATCTTCCTAGCCTTCCATGATTTTAAATCATCTTTTTGAAATATGAGAAGAAAAAAAAACAGCATTATTCAGGTGGTAAATGGTGTATAGATAAGATTTTGTACCATACATTGAGTCATCGATATGAATAATTAAATATAATTTTAACTTACTAGTTAATACAGAGTAGTAGATTGCCTATTTTCATTCTTACTTTTACCCTTATGACAGAGACAAACTTTACTGAGGGTTATAAATTATATGTTTTGTGACTGTAGCTTCATATTCAATAAATGTATATATATCATACTGTGCCCACAAGCATAGATCTAGTAGCAAGAAGTCAACCATAAAGCACCCACTTCAGGCAGTAGCGCAGCGGGTTAAGTGCACATGGCGGGAAGCCCAAGGACCGGCCTAAGAATCCTGGTTCCAGCCCCCGGCTCCCCACCTGTAGGGGAGCCGCTTCACAAGTGGTGAAGCAGGTCTACAAGTGTCTATCTTTCTCTCCCTATCTCTGTCTTCCCCTCTTCTCTCTGTCCTATCCAACAATGACGACATCAATAACAACAATAATAACTACAACAACAATAAAAAACAAGGTCAACAAAAGCAAAATAAATAAATAAATAAAATTAAAAGACCCACTCCAGAGGCTGGGTAGTGGCATACATACCTGGTTAAGTATGGAAGGACCCACACAAAGAATCTGGGCTGGAGCCTCTGCTCCCCACTGCAGCAGGGATGCTTCGTAAGTGGTGAAGCAGATCTATAGATGTTTTTCTCTCCCCCTCCTACTTCCCCCTTTTATCTTAATTTCTCTCTGTCCAAGTGAATAAAATGAAAGAAAAGAGGGGGAGTGAATGGTTGCTGGGAGTAGTGAATTCATAGTGCCTGAGCCCCAGCGATAACCCTCAAGGCTAAATAATAAATATATAAGTAAATAAATATTTTTTAAAAGATCCACTCCACCTGTCTTCCCCTAGGTCTCTCTGAGCATTTTTCCTCTGTAAGCACCATAAATTCTAATGGAAGAATGTGAAACTTTTGAATTTAGAGAGTAAGTTAAATCAATAATGTATTAGACAACACTTTTCTAACCTCTGAGAAAAGAGGAAATTACTACTAGAATTCTCATGGGAAAACAGTCTATTCTCTTTAAAGCAAATAAGCCTTCCCACCTAAAGACGATGTATTTTTGCCCAAGGGGCCTAAAAATTTAGATGGTGAAAGAAAAGGTTCTTCAACAATTGGTGTTAGGAAAAGTGGATTGAAATGAAAACTGAAACAAATGAAACTGGACCACTACATGGCACCATGTACAAAAGTCAACTCCAAGTGGATCAAAGATATAGATATTAGACCACAAATTATGAAAAACATAGAGGAAAATACTGGCAGAATACGTCATAATCTATGCTTCAGAAATGTTCCTTGTTATTAAACAGGAGCCGTAAATTAGGAACAGAGCAGATGGGAGTAGGGACCTTAGGGTAGAAGAAAGATAGGAAGTCTGCTTTAAGAAAGTTCCTAGGAGCCTATGTCTTGATAATCTTTGCTTGAGCTTGATATCTAAGGGGCAATAAATAGAAATAGTGTCTGGGAAGATGGTGTCAGATTGGAGAGTAGAACTAGGAAGCAGCATTAGGACAGAGAGTTGCTTGCAAACTTGAAGATATATAAATGCAATTATCAGTTTACCACAATGATCTAACCTAAGACCCATATATTCATATTTAGCACAGGAAACTGTACAATCTTTGTCAGAATGTGCTCATATCTATAGTCAGGGCTGGGAATATTTTAGACTGTATTCATTTCAGAGCTAGTCTTCCTTGAAAGACAGAGTAGAATGACCTAGCCTCCTTTCAGAGAGTGGGGCAGTCCCTACCATTGCTAGTTCAGAGTGGGGGTACAGTCCTGAAGAAGCCTACAAAAAGGCTTCTTTTTTTAAAATTTTTTTTTTATTTAAGAAAGGATTAATTAACAAAACCATAAGGTAGGAGGGGTACAACTCCACACAATTCCCACCGCCCAATCTCCATATCCCACCCCCTCCCCTGATAGCTTTCCCATTCTCTATCCCTCTGGGAGCATGGACCCAGGGTCATTGTGGGTTGCAGAAGGTAGAAGGTCTGGCTTCTGTAATTGCTTCCCCTCTGAACATGGGCGTTGACTGGTCGGTCCATACTCCCAGTCTGCCTCTCTCTTTCCCTAGTAGGGTGTGTCTCTGGGTAAGCTGAGCTCCAGGACACATTGGTGGGGTCTTCAATCTAGGGGAGCCTGGCTAGCATCCTGATGGCATCTGGAACCTGGTGACTGAAAAGAGAGTTAACATACAAAGCCAAACAAATTTTTGAGCAATCATGGACCCAAAGCTTGGAATAGTGGAGAGGAAGTGTTAGGGGGATACTCACTGCAAACTCTAGTGTACTTCTGCTTTCTTACTTTGGTGCCATACTCCAAACTCAGTCAATTTCTGGTTTGCGTTTCTACTTCTTTTTTTTTTTTACATGCATAACATTCCCCAGATTCCCATTTAACAATACAACCCCCACTATTTCATTCATCATTTTTCATGGACCTGTATTCTCCCCACCCACCCACCCACCCCAGAGTCTTTTACTTTGGTGTAATACTCCAATTCCATTTCAGGTTCGACTTGTGTTTTCTTTTCTAATCTTGTTTTTCAACTTCGGCCTGAGAGTGAGATTATCCCATATTCATCCTTCTGTTTCTGACTTATTTCACTCAACATGATTTTTTCAAGGTCCATCCAAGATCGGTTGAAAACGGTGAAGTCACCATTTTTTACAGCTGAGTAGTATTCCATTGTGTATATACCACAACTTGGTCAGCCACTCATCTGTTGTTGGACACCTGGGTTGCTTCCAGGTTTTGGCTATTACAAATTGTGCTGCCAAGAACATATGTGTACACAGATCTTTGGATTGATATGTTGGGTTCCTTAGGATATATCCCCAGGAGGGGAATTGCAGGGTCATAGGGTAGGTCCATTTCTAGCCTTCTGAGAGTTCTCTAGACTGTTCTCCACAGAGGTTGGACCAATTGACATTCCCACCAGCAGTGCAGGAGGGTTCCTTTGACCCCACACCCTCTCCAGCATTTGCTGCTGTTACCTTTCTGATGTATGACATTCTCACAGGAGTGAAGTGGTATCTTATTGTTGTCTTGATTTGCATTTCTCTGACAGAGACTTGGAGCATTTTTTCATGTGTTTCTCGGCCTTTTGGATCTCTTCTGTGGTGAATATTCTGTCCAAGTCCTCCCCCCATTTTTGGATGGGGTTATTTGTTGTCTTGTTGTTGAGTCTGGCAAACTCTTTATATATGTTGGTTATTAAACTCTTATCTGCCAGCTTCTATGAATCCAACATCACCCTGATACCAAAAGCAGACAGGGACACAACCAAAAAAGAAAACTACAGACCAATATCTCTGATGAACATAGATGCGAAAATATTGAACAAAATTCTAGCCAACCGGATACAGCAGTATATCAAAAAGATTGTTCATCATGACCAAGTGGGGTTTATCCCAGGCATGCAAGGTTGGTTTAATATATGTAAATCAATCAATGTGATCCACCACATCAACAAAAGCAAGACCAAAAACCACATGGTCATATCAATAGATGCAGAGAAAGCCTTTGACAAAATCCAACATCCCTTTATGATCAAAGCACTACTAAAAATGGGAATAGATGGAAAATTCCTGAAGATAGTGGAGTCTATATATAGCAAACCTACAGCCAACATCATACTCAATGGTGAAAAACTGGAAGCATTTCCCCTCAGATCAGGTACTAGACAGGGCTGCCCACTATCACCATTACTAATCAACATAGTGTTGGAAGTTCTTGCCATAGCAATCAGGCAGGAGCAAGGAATTAAAGGCATACAGATTGGAAGAGAAGAAGTCAAACTCTCCTTATTTGCAGATGACATGATAGTATACATGGAAAAACCTAAGGAATCCATCAAGAAGCTTTTAGAAATTATCAGGCAATACAGTAATGTCAGGCTATAAAATTAACATTCAAAAATCAGTAGCATTCCTCTATGCAAACACTAAGTTAGAAGAAATTGAAATCCAGAAATCAGTTCCTTTTTCTATAGCAACAAAAATAATAAAATATCTAGGAGTAAACCTAACCAAAGAAGTGAAAGACTTGTATACTGAAAATTATGAGTCACTACTCAAAGAAATTGAAAAAGACACAAAGAAGTGGAAAGATATTCCATGTTCATGGGTTGGAAGAATTAACATCATCAAAATGAATATATTACCCAGAAGTTAATCTCTTAGTTTTTATAAATATAACTTTTTATTGAATGGTTTTTTAGCATTTTATAGGTTTTAGTTGTCACATAGTTCAGTATCTTAGTGCTACTACATAGTAATCACCATAGAAATTATACTTTTCTTCCACTACTGTAGAAGTATACTTCTTAACCTGTCTCATTTTTCCTCAATCCCTTTCACTTCTGGTGAACTTCTGTTCTCTGTTTCTGAGGTATTTTTTTTTGTAGGTTTAGTTTGTTCATTTGCTTGATTTCTTTTTATTACACAAATGAGAGAAATCATATGGCATTTATCATTCTCTTCCCAGTTCGCTTAAAATAATACTCTCAAAATCTATGCACATTGTCAACAAAATACATATTATATATATATTTTTTTATTTATAAAGTGGAAATATTTACAAGACTATAGGATAAGAGGGGTGCATTTTCACACGATTCCCACCACCAGAACTCTGCATCCCATCCCCTCCCTTGATAGCTCTCCTATTCTTTATCCCTCTGGGATATGAACCTAGGATCATTCTGGCATGCAGAAGGTGGAAGGTATGGCTTATGTAATTGCTCTGAACATGGGCATTGGTAGATCAGTCCATACTCCCAGTCTGTCTCTCTCTTTCCCTAGTGGGGCAGGGATCTGGGGAAGTAAGGCTTCAGAACATATTGGTGGGGTCATATGCCCAGGGAAGTCTGGTTGTCATAATTGTAACATGTGGAACCTGGTGGCTGAAAAAGAGTTAAGATATATCACCAGGTTCCAGATGCCATCAGGATGCTGGCCAGGCTTCCCTGGACTGAAGACCCCACCAATGTGCCCTGGAGCTCTGCTTCCCCAGAGACCCACCCTACTAGGTAATGAGAGAGGCAGAATGGGAGTATGGACTGACCAGTCAACGTCCATGTTCAGCAAGGAAGCAATTACCTTTCACCTTCTGCACCCCACAATGACCCTGGGTCCATGCTCCCAGAGGGATAGAGGATGGGAAAGTTATCAGGGGAGGGGGTGGGATATGGAGATTGGGTGGTGGGAATTGTGTGGAGTTGTACCCCTCCTACCATATGGATTTGTTAATTTATCCTTTCTTAAATAAAAAATAAATTAAAAAAAAAAGATATAAAGCAGATCAAATTGTTGACAAATCATGAACCTAAAGCCAAGAATATTGCAGATGAAGCTTGGGGTCTCTGTTTTGGAAAAAGCTAGTAGGTCTATTTTAGTTATATTCCAAGTGACACATGATTTTACTAGTTTTTGCCTGTGCCTAACATCTAATATGCAGGTGGACCCAGGTTATTGTCTGGGGAGGTGGTGTCATAGTTGGAAAAAGGGATAGAAAGCTGTATCAGGTAAGAGAGTAGCTCCCAAATACAGGGAAAATATATAAATATTGTTAACTGTAAACCCCATAGATTTGATCTGGGGTCCATATTTAGCACAGGAGCCTATGTAACCTTTGCATCCTTGTAGGTCTGAGCTCACATTATGTGGTCATGGCTAGGAACATTCCAGGCTGCACTAATTTCAGGACCCATCTTCCTTAGGTAGTAGATAGAGGAGTATGTTGTCCAACCTCCATTCAGAGAATGGACCATTCCCTACTATTGTTGATGCACATTGAGGGCAAGGTCCTATAGCAATCACAAAGGGGTCCATTATATTGTTCCTGATGGAGATGACCAGTGACAATGGAGAGAGGGGTCTGTTAGAAGTCTAGGCCCATGTCTGTGTGGGGATCCCAGGACTCCCTGACTAGGGTCCCAGGTGATGGAGTGGCTTGGTACTGACTAAAGAATAATCATTAAAGTATGTCTCTTGCCCTTATTAAGCTCTTGTAGTCCTTACTTTGTCTGACAAGGTTAGCTTTGGAGTGATTGAGTGATATATAATAGGAGGTAGGTAAGGAGGGTATCTAGGTCTAAGTAGAATCTATTTCATTAGGTATATTATGGGTCTTTTTTGGGTCTTTCTACTTGCTTGTTTCATTTACTGACTCACTGCAAAGTATTGTATACTCTTGCTTTAAGGTGTGTATTTTCCCCCAACTTGTGATTACATGTGTACATAAGCCCTATCTCAGGAAGCCCTGGTCTATATTTAGGTTTTGATGTTTTGTTAAGAAGTGCACCACGCGAAATGGGATTCAGGAGTCTTATGAGCTAAAAAAGGTCTCAGCAGGGTAATGAAGCTAAAGGGCTGACATTCCACTCCTGCTATCTCTGGACACGGTATGAAGTGAAACATGCCAAGGTAGTACTGGTTGTATTGCTTAGGTTGGGATACATCTTCTTTTACACTGAATACTTAGGTAGTTTTATATTTTACAGATTAAGAGATATGTTTGGGGATTGTACTCTAATGAACAATAGAAATAAAAGTAAAAAAATACACAAATGGGACTACATAAAATCAAAGTGTTCTCACACAATGATAGAAACTACCATCATGGGAGTCGGGCTATAGTGCAGCGGGTTAAGCACAGGTGGCTCTAAGCACAAAGAAAGACCTGAGTAAGGATCCCAGTTCGAGCCCCGGCTCCCCACCTGCAGGGGAGTCGCTTCACAAGTGGTGAAGCAGGTCTGCAGGTGTTTATCTTTCTCTCCCCCTCTCTGTCTTCCCCCATCCCTCTCCATTTCTCTCTGTCCTATCCAACAATGATGGCAACAACAATAATAATAACTACAACAATAAAAAGTAACAAACGGGAATAAATAAATAACAAAATTTTAAAAAAGAAACCACCATCATAGCAATGAAATAAACTACAAAATTAAAAAGAAAAGTTATGGGGCTCGGTGCACCAGTACAAAAATACAAATCCACTGCCCCATTTTTCTTTTTTTTTTTTCTTTTTTTTGGATAGAACAGAGAGAAACAGAGACTGAGAAACAGAGAGAGGAAGGGGAGCTGAAGAGGGAAAAAGAAAGATAGACACCTCTAGACCTGCTTCCACTGTGAGGCGTCCCTCTGCAGGTGGGGAGCTAGGGGTTCAAACCCTGATACTTGCTCAGGTCCTTGTACCTCTGCCTAGCTCCAAAATATTTTCAAAACACCGGTTCACAAAAGGATTAATATTTAAAAACCTCGTTAGAAAACTTGTACAACACAAAAGCAGAAAGACGAACAAAACAACTAAAAATGGTCAGAAGATTTGAACATTTTAAACAAAGAAAGCATGCAAATGAACAAAAAGTACCTGAAAGGAAGTTCAACATCACTTATTATGAATCTAAGACAGATGTAGCCTTGAACCTGTTGGAGTGACCATTATCAAAAAGTCAAGTGTTTGTGAGAATATGGAGAGGAAATTTTTTGTACAGTTTGGATGATAAAGTAGAACAATGTGTTGGGGTTAGGGTGGTGGCTCACCGGGTTAAGCACACATACTATGAAACTCAAGGACCAGCTCAAGGACCCCAGTTTGAGCCCCAGGCTCCTAACCAGCAGGAGGTTTCAGATCACAAGCAGTGAAGCAAGTCTGCAGGTGTCTTTCTCTCTCTTTCTGTCTCCTCCTTCTCTCTCAAATTCTCTCTGTTCTGTCCAGTAAAATGGAAAAATGTGGCAGCCAGAAGCACTGGATTTGTAGTGCAGGCGACGAGCCCCAGTGATTATCCTGAAGGTAAAACAACAACAACAACAACAATGTGGCGATTCCTCTCAGAAAACAAGAAAAGAAATACAATATGCTCAGGGTATTCAAAGTCTGGGTATTTCCCCCAAAAAAAAATAATAAAAAGAAGAAGATGAAAAGACGTGTGCAACCCAATGGTCATTGCAACAGTGTGAACAGTAACCTTTCATTTTTGTGAAAAGGCTTAAAGCATATTGAATATGTCAAGCTTTTGGCACAGATATTCTGATCTGTAATTATTCATTCTTTGCTTGTCTGCATATTCATTTCTCTTTACCCATCTTGCATTCTGTTTAGAACATCTTCTCTTTTTTTTTTCCATTCCTCCTCTAGCTTATTCCATACCCTGAATTTAACCTGATACATACACTCCCAGCCCATCTATCCATCAACAAGAGATACTCTTACTGACTTTTACACTGGCAATTAATTTGACGTATAGTCATTGGTAATGAAAAGAATGGGAACCATCCAGTCAACTGCTTCAATGCCATCAACTATAACTGTTTAATTTCATTTTTCCTGGCTTTTGACTCCTCCTTTCAGGGGTATCAAAATGGATAAATGAATTAATATATTAATGTTTCCTCTTAACAGAATCAGAGTTCTAGAAACTTATGTATCTTAAACATTCCTTAAGTATCTTAAATAATGTATTCTCTTCCTCAGGATTATTCAGTTAACTTTTCCTGTACCAACTAGCTGTACTCTTGTGAAGAGTAGCTTTAAACATGCCAATATGACTAATACATTTTCCATATTTCACTTTTGTATCATTTAGTTTCTCATAGAAGCAGACAAAAGGAGTCTGAATGTATCAACTCAATAAATTGCTATAACCAGGCAATTTCTCAATAGCTTTTTTATTTCCTCAGGTGACATTTAATTGCTATGAAACTACAGTGTCAGTTCATATCTGCTGGGAGCCGGCCTCAGCGAAAGTAATTCAGAGTCCCTGAAGGAAAGGGGGAGTCAGTGAGATAAATGAAGTGAGAGACACATCAACTGCTTTAGGTGCAGGAGAGAAGCATCTCTGCCGTCTCTCTGCAGAGCTTTATTTTTAAACATGTTTTGCCTGGATATAGTTCACATCATGTAAGAGTGTTTTCATTCACATCAAGGATACAGATGACATCATATATGATTATTTTCATTAACATCAAGAATAACCTTAAACAACATTATTATTATTATAGGTATGTTTTCCTTAGAAAGTTCCCTAGGTCTGGGGCATCCTGATCTCCCCTTGAAAGTTTCTTGGGTCTGTGGTAGCCTAAATCTTCCCTTGAAAGTTTCCTTGGTCTGGAGTAGCCTAAATTTTCCCTTGAAACGACCATCTGTATTTTGACCATCTCCCTGTTCTGACCTTCTGTATGAATAAACACTTCTCCCAGGAGCTAAATCTAATAACTTTTCTTCTTAAGCTTAGGTGTAACTAGATCATAGTAGGCTGTCCACCTAAAGAAATCTTCTGCTGTAAAATAAGCACACACCATGGGGGCTCTCTTCTGGTTAACCTTTGCATATATGAGAGTTCACTAACTTTTAGCTATATGAAAGTTTACTAACTTCTACCTATATATCCTAACATCAGCTATTTAATTACACTTTCTATATTCATCATGGATGCCTGTAAGTGGAAGCAGGGGGTTTGTTGGTGAGGGTAAGCAATAGGGCCTCTTTATAACTATTTGAAGACCACAGTCTGTCACTCATATTATAATCCACCCGTATTTCTGGCTTTTGGTCTGAGTCCAGCTAATAGAGAAGCTATAGTGGTGGTAAGTAGCTCACCTCCCAGTGGGTACAGCAGCCTCAACTCTTAGACCATTTTTAGTCTTGTTACACTCACTGCTATAATTGTTGTCACAATGTACTTCCCCCAGGGTTCTCCTTTTATTGTCCCCAGGTATTATTTGTGCATTTGCAATATATCGAATAAGTCCTCAAATAATTATCAATCTAATTAAAAACAAATAGCTTCGGTTTAGTCTAGAACTTCCCACTCTGCAGTAGGTTCCAGTCTGTTTGGCAACAAACGTGATGTCACCTCCGCCATTATACGGAAAGGATGAATAGTTTCAGTTCAGTCCTGGCTTGCTCAGACTTTGTCTGAAAGCAGCAGTGACGTCACCTCCACCACATATCTAGTGACTTTCATATCTGTAAGAGATTATTTTTCAGTGCTGAACATTTCATCAATTTATTATTAAGCTTTCACTTGTAATGTTTTATTAAAATAAATTTGTTGAAAGCATAAGACAAGTATCTACTCTTTGGTTTATTTTTTAAAACCTTGTTAGAGTTTTGTTTCAGACATATTTCTAACAGATTTATGAAAGAAAATACAGCTGCCAAAATAGTAACCTTCTGAGTATACCTAAATCTTTTTGACATAGGGAATTTTCCTTTAGGAACTAAGACGTGGCATAATTAGTAGAATACACACATTATCATATGTGAAGATATAGAGTTCAAGTTCCCAGTTCATACAGAAGAGAGAAAGCTTCATTAGCAGTGAAGTTATGCTGCAGGTGTCTAATTTTCTCTCTTCCACTCCACACTTTTTTCCCTCTCTATTTCTTGTTGTATCTGTAAAGAAAATAAAAAGGAGGAGAAAGAGAAAGAAAGAAGGAAAAAAAGAGAGAGGGAGTTGGGTGGTAGCAAAGCGGGTTAAGCGCTCATGGCGCAAAGTGCAAAGACTGGCATAAGGATGCTGGCTCCCCATCTGCAGGGGACTCGCTTCACAGGTGGTGAAACAGGTCTGCAGGTCTTTCTTTCTCTCTCCCCTCTGTCTTCCCCTCCTCCCTCCATTTCTCTCTGTCCTATCCAACATCAATAACAACACAATAATAACTACAAAAATAAAACAAAAAGGGCAACAAAAGGGAATAGATAAATAAGTAAATAAATAAATAAATATTTAAAAAAAGAAAGAGGCAGGTCACTAGCAGTCGTGAAATCATACAGCCACAAAGTCCTAATGATAACCCTGGTGGGATAAAATAGATTTTTTAATTTGATTATTAACTTTCTCTGCCATTCATCTCTTTTTGGCATCTCAAATTATTCTCCCAAATAAGCATAATTATCTTTGAATTGATATGTTCTTTTAATGGCATAAAGTCCGTTTACATTTTTATTTTCTTAGGTTTGACCTATTAATTCCATTTATTGACTGAGTGCATTTTCTATACAACAATTATTTTTGTCCTTCAGATTTCTTCTTTTTCATTTTAGTTTCATCGTTAGGGTGATGAACAGAGAATGTGCTTACACAGAAACTGTAGTTCGGTCAATAAGTTTCTATGTAGATCTATTCAAATTCAACATCAAAATGGGAAATCTAAGGTGAGAACATATATATGAAAAATGTGAGTTTGCCTTAAATTCCTCCTCTTTAGATAATCTTTCATGAAAGCTAGAAAGGAAGCCTCACTTTATACATATTTTAGTAAATGGCTGTAGACTTCATCATTGCTGTTTCTCAGACAAAAAAAAATATAAGTATGTTAAGCATTTTTTTTCCATTTGCTCTTACATCTATCTGTAAGGTAAAACATTTACAGAGATGATGCCAGACCATACTTGAGATATTTAAAAATATCTTTTGTGTGATAGAATGACCTAATTTATAAACTCTTACACAGTAGCAGAACTAAAGTATTTGAATCTTTGAAAGAGAGTGATAATATATTTTGAGGTCACTTAGGTTCTCTGATGTCAGAATTTCAATTTCTTCTCATAATATGTATTTTATTATGCTTTCATGAATTCCACAGAAACCAGATGAACTGCAGTTGTTATGGATGTCATGTTTTTAATGTTAAAATATTGCAATTAATTCAAGAAACACATTATAAGTATAAAAAATACCAAATAATAGAAATGCCTCACTGTTCAAGACAAATGAAAGGAAAACGTAACAATAATAACAATGTAAAAGAGATACTGCAGACATCCTTGTGATGAGATCTTGAAAATATAATCAAATACACCTTTGTATTTTGTAGATGTTACAGAAAAAAAGATGCCTTTAAATGCATAACTCTAAACAGTAAAAATATAATAGAACTTTTAAGAGAGGTTAATCAGTGAGATTCATTTCAGACCTATCTATGTAGGATTTCAGTTTGACAAAGATTACCGGCTCTGGAAAACAATCTATTCACCACACAAAATTAAAAAATGTTTAAGATAAAAAATGCTTAAACCAACCTGAATTTCAAAATATTTTAGCTATCTCTGCTAAATAAATTATGTATATATATATCTTGTATAAATTATGAAATTATTCTCCACTTGCAAGGGGAAAGCTGCATGTGGTGAAGTAGAAATGCAGGTGTTTCTCTCTCTCTTTTTCTCTCTCTCTCCTACTCTATCTCCCCCTCCTCTCTCAACTTCTGTCTCTAATAATAAATAAAATTATTTTAGAAATACAAGTAAAAAATACAGTTATCAATTTAAGTAGACTTTCATTATGTATGTATAGTTATGAGAATTCTTTGTCTATATTTTTTACTAAATATAGGAAATACTGACTCCAAGAGCAATTATATGCAACTCTGAGGACAGAATAATGAGTAAGCAACCACTGCATGTACTGTTTATTCTCCCTTTAATCCTATTAACATGAAAAGGATACTAGAGAAATGTGAACAGACTCATAGCTATTTGAGAAATTTTTGTTCCTTGCCCCCACAAAATTATCAGACTTAAGATTGTAAAGAATGATAAAAGATATAAAGTCGGGAGGCTCAAAGCGCAAGGGCCGGCATAAGGATCCCGGTTGGAGCCCCCATCTCCCCACCTGCAGGAGAGTCGCTTCACAGGCAGTGAAGCAGGTCTGCAGATATCTATCTTTCTCTCCCCCTCTCTGTCTTCCCCTCCTCTCTCCATTTCTCTCTGTCCTATCCAACAACAACGACATCAATAACAACAATAGCTATAACAATAAAACAACAAGGGCAACAAAAGGGAATAAATAAATAAAATAAATATTTTTTTTAATATATATATAAAGTGATGGGGTCATAGTTAAGTTGAAATAGAAATAAAAATTCACAAATTCATTTATCAAGAAACAGCAGTTTCAGGAGTCAGCCAGACAGGAGAAAGTTGAAAGGGCATTGGAGAACCAATGTCCTGTGTGAACAAAAGTGTTAAAAGGTTGTAGAAGGTGAGTTGTGCAGACACCTATCTTGGAAAGATGGGAAACGGTACTTCTGTGACAACAGTCTATTAATATGTCTTTCTTTAAGAGACATACATATATATTTTTTCTCAGTTTAACTCAATGACAAGTAGTTTCTCCTCCTAATCTCTAATTTAAAAAATAATGTCATGTATTTGTATAAGGTGAATTTTTAATAAAGAAACTGACATCCCCTGCTAGTAGCTTAAATAGGTAAATTTATTTTTGTCATGGCATCATTATTTCCATCTATTCGTATGCTAGTGTATATAACATACCCCATGGGAAATCAACTTCTCTATAAGAAAAAAAAAATTGAATTTCAGAGTTTTTGTAGTAATAGGATCTCTATTATGAAAAAGTAAAGGGAAATAAGATCATTATCATTTTCTTTAATTAAAAACTTACTATGATCCCACACCATAGTTGATGACAAATACAATAAGCACTAACTCTTATTAATACTGTAAATGATACTTGAAAATCTGCTTCTTCCTCTCCTGAGCAAAAACATTGTTAAATAATCACTGCGTTAAGTATGCATTCACCAATTTAGTAATTATAGAGTAAAATTGCTATTAGCAATGCTATTTTTTTCAAATTTTTATTGGTGATTTAATATTGATTTAAAAAGTTATGAAACAATACAGGTATAATTTCACACTGCTCTCACCATCTGAGTTCTGTGTCCCCATTCATTCCATTAGAAAATGCAGTAGCTTTCCCAAGGTCACAGATATGGGTTAACTATTATTTCTATAACTATCTATATTTGCTCTTTGCTACTCCCCCTATTGCTTTGCCTTTTCTTCCTTTCTAAGTCACACTTACACCTATTGCTACTTTCATTTTTCCTCTTTTTTCTCTGGGTCTTGGGGTATTGATGAAACTGGAGTTCAGAGCCCACTGTTCATCTTCCCCTAATATTTCTCCTCCTCTGAGGATACAGACCAGCATTCTTTTTGGCATGCAGAAGGTGAGAGTTCTGGTTTCTGTAATTGTTTCTCTGCTGGACATGGACATTGGCAGTTTGATCCGTACCTCCGGCATATTTCTATCTTTCCCTAGAAGATTAGGGCATTTTTTAAAAACAGTGGTAACTTTTGTAAGGTGTAGTGTTTTGTTTAAAAAATGAGTGAAAACTTACAGAGCTTTTTGAAAGTGAATCAATGAATAAAATTATGGTGGTTAAACATGGTAAATAAAATGTTAGTGGAATATAAGTGAGATCACAAAATTAGAGTGGCTTTTAAGAAGACTGCAGGATAAAATTGACAAATCTCTGTGCATTACCCTGACAATTAAGGTCAGCTAGAATGTTTCTGCTAATAGTCCTCTTAGATTGGATCACTGGAGAGAAGAGAGAAAATGTACTGTTTAGTTAATATTTTTTGTCAAGAAGCATTACATTTTCTTGGCCATGCTGCAATATTTTGCTGACTGTATAATGTAAAATGAACTCCAATTTCTATGAATTTTCCCAAAACTCCACATTCACATTGTTATAAATATATAGTTATTAGGATATATATGCATATAAGCATTATGTATATATACTAGATAATTATATATAAACATTTTATTCAAATCATTCCTTTGTTTGTAATCAATAGTTTATAAGAATATAAGGTTCCAGGGTATAGTTTCACACTGTACCCACTAACAAAGTCCTTTGCCCCCACCTTCCCAAGGATAATCACCATAATTCTCACAAAGTTTTAATACTGGTTTGTTTTTTTTTTGGCAAAGTTCATTTTTTTCCATTGAGGGGGTTAATGCTTTATAGTGCAGTCATTGACATATGCATACAATTTCACTATGTACCAGGACCACAAAGTGTTCTTCCTCTCTTCCCTCCCCACCACTTCAGAGTCCTTTGCTTTGGTGCAATATACCATGTCCAATCTATGTTTTATTTTGTGCTCTCTCTTCTCCCCCTATTTTATTAAGACCCACAAATAAGTGAGATCATCTGGTATTTGTCATTCTCTTTTTGGCTTATCTCACTCAACATGATGTCCTCAAGTTTCATCTAAGAGGATGCAAAGGAGAGAACCTCATCATTTTTAACAGCGGAACAGTATTTCATGGTGTATATATACCACGTTTGGTTTTTTTTAGCCACTCATCTGATGTTAGACATATGGGTTGCTTCCAGGTTCTGGCTATTACTAACTGTGCTGCTATAAATATAGTTATACATAGATCTCTTCTGATAGATGTTTCTCTTTGAGTAAATCCCCAGGAGAGAAATTGCTGGGTCATATAGGGTAGGTCCATTCCTAGTGTCCCACCCAATAAGTCTCTAAATTGCTTTCCACAAGGGTTGGACCATTTTGCACTTCCACCAGCAGTGAAAATGTGTCCCTTTTTCTCCACGTCCTATCCAACATTTGTCATTTCTGTCCTTTCTGCTGTATGGAATTCTCACAAGTATAAAATAATATCTCATTGTTGTCTTTATTTGCAGTTCTCTGATATATTTTCTTTTCTTTTTTATTTTATTTTTTACTAGAGCACTAATCAGCTCTGGTTTATGATGGTGCAGGAGATTAAAACTGGGAGTTCAGAGCACCAGGCATGAGGGTCACTTATTATAACCATTATGCTATCTACTCCCACCCAACATTTCTCTGATAATCAGTGACTTTGAGCACTTTCTCATATATCTCTTGGCCCTATGGATCTCTTCCTCAATGAAATTTCTGTCCATGTCCTGGCCCCATTTTCTAATAGGGTTTCTTGTTCTTTTGGTGCTTAGATTACTGAGTTCACTTTGTATTTTAGTTATTAACCCTTTGTCTGATGTGTGTTGTGTAAAGACCTTCTCCCATGCCATTGAGTGTCTTTCTGTTTTGGAGGTGATGCCCTTTTGCTGTGCAAAAGACATTAAATTTGACTTAGTCCCATTGGTTTATTTTCACTTTTATTTTTTTTTCTTCTGGATTTGAATCATTGAAGGTTTTTTTTTAAGCATAGGTCATGAAGTGCTCTCCCAATGTTTTCTTCCATATATTTGATAGTTTCTGGCCTAATGTCCATGTCCTCAAACCACTTGGAGTTGACTTTTGTGCATGGTGATGTGATGGTTCAATTTTACCAACATGCATGTTTCAGTCCAATAGTCTCAGAACCATTTGTTGAAAAGACTCTCCTTTCACTATTTGTTGGCTTCTTGTCAAAAATATTAGCTGGCTGTAGATGTGGAGATTCATTTCTGGATGTTTGATTTTATTTCAATGGTCTATGTGTCTATTTTGGTCCTACTACCAGAAAGTTTTTTGATGTAGTAGCTGGGTAGTATAGCTTGAGGTCAGGTAGAGTAATGTCTCTGGGCTTGTTCTTTTTTCTTGAGATTGCTTTGGCAATCCTGGGGATTTTTTGTTGTTGTTGTTCCAGATAATTTTTTGAAACTTTTGTTCTATTCCTTTATAGAAGTTCATTGGTACTTTGATGGGGATGACATTAAATCTGTATATGGCTCTGGGCAGGATGGTCATTTTGTACCCCTGCTATCTTACAATCTTGTTAATAATTATTAAATCACTAATAAAAACAAAGTAATATCAATAAACATAGTCACCATGCTATAAATTATTTTCTTTGACTTAATTATTTTGAAATTGGAAAAACATTCCTTTGGCCTTCTTAAACTATTTTGCCCAATTTCTGGAACCTACAAATGGAACTACCTGTCTGGGTTTTGTATTTTTTAACTTGTTTAACAATGTGAACTTGTTTTAAATGTCATCTTGTTTTTTTCCACCATAGTACTGCTTAGCTCTGCTTTTTATGGTTTAAGGATCAAAGATACTGTTATGTTTTTTTTTTTGGCTTCCTTAACTTAATTCACTTAGCATGATTCCCTCAAACTCCATTCATAGTCCTCCAAATATAAAAATTTTGTTCTTCTGACAAAATAATTTTTCAATTATAATATATACTAAAATTTCATTATTTATTCATCTATAAATGTACATGTTGTTTCCACATCTTAGCTATTATAAGTAAAAGCACAATAAACTTGGGAATACACATGTATTTTTGTTTTCTTTAAAGAAATATTCAGATGTAGGAATGATGGATCATTTGGTAATTTTAGTTTTATTTTATTGAGTAACTGTATATTAATTTCTATGGTAGCATCACCAATTTACATTTTCATTAAAAGTGCATAAGAGTTCCTTTTTCACCATGACTTAACAAACGTTATTTTTCAATAATTGTCATTTTAACCTGATTTGCGTGCTACTGGTAGTTGTTATGCTGAACTTCTTTTTATGTGCTAATTGACCATATATATGCCCTTGGGAAGGAGGAAGTAGGAATAGAGTCTACTCAAATACTTTTTAAATGGAATTCTTTTTTATCTCCTGATGTTAAGTCAAATGAATTCTCCATATATTTTTATATTAACCTTCTTATCAGAATATGGTTTTCAGATTTGTTCTCCCATTTAATAAGTTGAACTTTCACTTTGTTGATAATTTCCTTTGCTTTGCAAAGTTTTATTTTAATGTGTTCCTATTTTTATGTTGCTTTTGATAGATCAAAAAGTAGTGAGTGTGAGCATCATTTTCTGGTTCTTTATCTTAGAACATGGAATTTCACCCTTAAGTATAATATTATCTGTGTGATTTTAAAAGTAGTCTTTATTATATTGAGGTGTGTCTCCTATCTATCCACTTTGTCACAAAATTTTGTTGTAAATGAATGTTGACTATCCTATATCTTATTGGCATGTATTGAGCTGGTCATTTAATATGTATACATTATTTACTCATGTGATTAGAATGATTGACTTCAAAATTTTGAATCATTCTTTCACTCTTAGAGAAAAATCTCAAGGGGGCCAGGCCAAGTGCAAAGACCCACTCAAGGGTCCTAGTTAGAGCCCCTGGCACCACATCTGCAGGGTTGCTTCACCAGTGGTGAAATAGGTATCTATCACTTGCCCTCTCTATCTTCTCCTCTCTCAATTTCTCTCTGTCCTATCCAAAAAAGAAAAAAATAAGGCTGCCAGGAGCATTGGATTAATTTGTAGTGTGGGCACTGAGCCCCAGAGATAACCATAGAGGCAGGAAAAAAATACATAAAAACAAAAAAAAAATAAACAGAAAAATATCCATTTATCTCAACATAAGAATTTTTATTATGGTTTAGAATTCAATTTGCAATATTTAAGAATTTTTGTTTCCAAGTTGACAAGTGATGTTGACATGTAATTTCTTTTACTGTGACATTTTTGTCTGTTGTTTTTTTTTATAATTTTTATTTATAAAAAAGAAACACTGACAAGAACCATAAGATAAGAAGGGTACAACTATACACAATTTTCACCACTGGAACTCCGTATCCCATCCCCTCACCAGATAGCTTTCCTATTCTTTTTTTTTTAACTATTTATTTATTTATTCCCTTTTGTTGCCCTTGTTTTTTATTGTTGTAGTTATTGTTGTTTTTGTTATTGATGTTGTCATTGTTGGATAGGACAGAAAGAAATAGAGAGAGGAGGGGAAGACAGAGGGGGAGAGAAAGACACCTGCAGACTAGCTTCACTGCCTGTGAAGCGACTCCCCTGAAGGTGGGGAGCCTGGGACTCATACTAGTCCTTGTGCTTTGCACCACCTATGCTTAACCAGCTTCGCTACTGCCCAACTCCCCCTATTCTTCATCCCTCTGGGAGTATGGAAGTAGGCTCTTTATGGGGTGCATAAGGTGGAAGGTCTGGCTTCTGTAATTGCTTCCTCAATGAACATGGGCACTGAGAGGTCAATCCATACTTCCAGCCTGTCTCTCTTTCCCTAGTGGGGCAGGGCTCTGGGGAAACAGGGCTCCAGGACACATTGGTGGGGTTGTCTGTCCAGGGAAGTCCAGTTGGCATCATGCTAGTTTCTGGAACCTGGTGGCTGAAAGAAAAGTTAATATATAAAGCCAAGGGAGTTGGGCGGTAGCACAGCAGGTTAAGCGCACGTGGAGCAAAGTGCAAGGATGAGCATAAGGATCCCAGTTCGAGCCCCCACTCCCACCTGAGGGGAATCCCTTTACAAGAGGTGAAGCAGGTCTGCAGGTGTTTCTCTTTCTCTCCCCCTCTGTCTTCCCGTCCTCTCTCCATTTCTCTCTGTCCTATCCAAGAACAGTGACATCAATAACAACAATAATAACTACAACAAGACCAGCAAAAGGGAATATATATATCCAAACAAATTGTTGAGTAATTATAAACCTAAAGGTGAAGATTTGGGGTTTTTTGTTTTGTAGATAGCAGCCTATTTTAGGTATATTAGAAGGGCCCATGACTATACTAGAGGTTTTTTGTTTGTTTGTTTGTTTGTTTTGAGCCTGACATCTATTATGCAGGTGGACCAAAGTTATTGTCTGGGGAGATGATGTCATGGCGGGAAAAAGGACCAGAAAGCTGGATCAGGGAAGAGTTGTATAAATATTATTGACTATAAATCCAGCTTAGGAGCCTAGTGACCTCTGCATCCCTGTACATCTGAGCTCACATTCTGTGGTCATGAGTAGGAACATTGCAAGATGCCCCAATTTCAGAGCCCATCTTCTTCAGGTGGAAGATAGAATATGTTGCCCAGCCTCCCTTTGCAGGACGGAACATTCTCTACCTGGTTGATCCATTTTGAGGGCAGGATCCTATGGGGACCCACGGAGGGGGTCTATTGTGTTGTTCCTGGTAGAGATGACCAGTAACAATGGAGAGTGGGATTTATTTGAGGTTTAGGCCCATCTTGTCTGTTTGGGAATCTCAGGACTCCCCAACTAGGGCCCCAGCTGATGGGATGGCCTGGTAGTGACTAAAGAGTCATCATTAAAGTATGCCAGTTTCCTGTCCTTATTTCGCTTTTGTAGTCTTTACTTTGATAAGGTTAGCTTTGGAGTGAGTGAGGGAAGTGTAATAAGAGGTAGGTGAGGAGGTTATCTACTTCTAATAGACACTATTTCATTAGAAACTTTATGATGTATTTTTAGGTCTTTCTACTTGCTTGCTGCATATGCTTACTGAAATTTGTCTTTTTTTTTTTTTTAATCAAGGCAATGATGACTTTGTAAAATGAGCTTGGGTGTATTATTTCCTCTTCTATGTTTGGAATAGGTCAAGAAGTGTTTACATTAAATCTTCCTTGATTATTTAACCAAATTTACTGTGAAGCTGTCTGGTCTGCTATTGGTCTATTTATTGGAAGATTTTTTATTATTATTGATTAATTCTACTTAACAATAGTTGATATGATCAAAATTTCTATTTCTTTATGTTTCAGACTTAGGTGTTTATAATACTCTCAGAAATTCCTTTGTATTTCTTTGGTATCAATTATAGGGTATTGTCTTTTGTTTCTTATTTTATTAGGCCCTATTTCTTTTTTCCTTGGTGAATCTATCTAGAGGCATGCCAACTTTATTTATCTTTGGAAAGTGGCAACTCTTAATTTCATTGATTTTTTTAAATTTGTTTATTAGTTCCCATTCCATTTATTTCCCCTTCTGGTCTCTTGTTATTTATTTTCTTCTCTTAACTTGGACTTCATTCATTGTTCCTTTGCTATTTCTTTGAATTATAAAGATAGTTTGCTTATTTGAAAATTTGGTTGCACTTTTAGATGTTTATTATCTCTGTGAACCTGCCTCTTATCAACTTTTTCTGCTTCCTATACATTTTTGCAGGATGTGTAGGGGCCTATATTCTTGAGTCAAGACCTCAGCTAAAGCTGAATGAGGATAGTGACACAGTAGCAGGGCTTTGAGCCTAAACAGCTTAATTGGATCATGCAGGGCATGTTCTCTAGCTGGGTCAGTAGATGGTAAGCAGCGGGGTATATTCTGTAGCTGGGTCAGTAAACAATAAGAACTAATTGGTCTACCAGTCAATGGACATTTATGACATAATGTGCTTAAGATGTACCTGATAAATACAGAGAACAAAAATGCATGCTGTACTCACTAACAATGTTTATGGGTGTTGGGGGAGTATATGGTGTGGAAGATGAGCAGTGAGGCATTCAAGGAATTCCTTTTGAACTCTTTAAAGTGGTTACTATTAGACTGGAGGCAGACTAGGTGCCAGACGGAAGACCTGGCCCAGCAGATAGTTCTTTGAACTTCTTAATATAGGTCTCAATTTCTTGATGTTATCTTAATTTTCTTCCTATCACAATAATTTAGAAAACACCTGGTGTTAGGATAGGAAGGACTCTCTCCACCCCAGTCCTTTCTGTCTTCAGGGAGTTAAGGAGAGAGACTTTCATACAACAGCAATTTTATTTTTATTTATATTTTTACAGCACTTTTTAGAAAATAAAAATTACTTCCCTTAAATGCTAAGACAGGTAAAAGCTGGTTTCCTTTTAATCTCTTGGACACTCATTAATCTCAATTTAAGTAATTAATGTATCCCAGACCAGAGTTCATTTTGAAGGCCAGCTCTTGAGAAATTTTCAGGGGTCATTGAAATGTACTTTGAGGGGTCTGGGTGGTGACACAAGGTGATTGCACAAGGAGCATGCCCGGGGATCTGGGTTCTAACCCACCACACTGCACACCTGCAGGGTAAAAGCTTTGAGAGCAATGAAGCAGGGCTGCAGGTCTCTCTCTCTCCTTCTCCTTCTCCCCCCCCCCCCATCTCACACACACACAGACACACACACACACAATTAGTCTCTATCCCATCAAATAAAGAGTAATAATAATTTTAAAAATAAGAAATACTCTTTGAGTTGAGAAAAAATATGGGTAAGGTGTGGTGGCACATACTGTGAGATGTAAAATTGTATTCCTAAGATAACAATCTAGTAAATAGTTCCTCAGCAAAAATAAAATATTAGGGGCTTGACAGTGGCTTACTTAGTAGAGTGCACATATTACCATAAACAAAGTCCCTAGTTCAGAGAAATGATGTACTCAGTAGAGCACACATATTACTATGTGTTATAACAAAAGTTCCATCCCGCATCCCCATCTCTGCAGATGGAGGTGGGTCATTTCTCTGTGTCCCTCTCAGTTTCTCTCATATCTCTATCATATAAAATAAATATAAGAAGGGGTGGATGATCACTGGCAGCAGTGAATTGATCCTGTAGGTATAGAGTCAATAATCCCAGTGGAAAAAAACAAAACAAAATAAAACCCCTGGTTCAAACCCCTGGTCTCCACATGCAGGGAAGGAAGCTTCAGAAGCAATGGGCAGCGCAGCACCTCTCTTTCTCCCATACTCCACCACTCACACCTTATTTATTGCTGTGATTCAAAAGGTCTTCAAAGACTCAAATTCAATAGCAAAGGAAACTAAAACAAAAAGATATCAATGGGACTACATCAAACTGAAAATCTTCTCTACCACAAAGGATACTTCTACCCTAACAGTAAGATACACTACAGTGTGGGAGAGGATCTTTATACAATAGACATCAGATAAAAGACTAATAAGCTAAATAAACTAATAATCTTAGTAATCTAATAAGCTTAATACTAAACAAACAAACCCATTAGAAACTTTACCAAAGAAGAGCTCCAGTGAACCAAGCACATGAAAAGGTGTTCAAAGTCATTGATCACTAGAGAAATTCAAATAAGAACAGTAAGACACCACTTTACATCTGTGAGAATGTCATATATTAGAAAGGACAACAATAACAGATGTTGGAGAGGATATGGGCAAAAGGGGGCACTTCTGCTAATGGGAGTGTACTTTGGTCCAACCTTTGTGGAAAACAGTCTGAAGATTTCTCCCAAAAGCACCTATCAGAAAATATCTATGTATACCTATATTCATAGAAGCACAGTTTTTAATATCCAAAACCTGTAAGCAAACCAGATGTCCAATGGCAGATGAGTGGCTAAAAGAACCTGTGGTGGGTATATACACAATAGAATATAGCTCAGCTGTTAAAAAGAATTACATCATCACCTTTGAGTCATCTTGAATGGAACTAGAAGACATCATGTTAAGTGAGATATGCCAAAAAGGGAATAAAAATACCAAATGATCTCACTTATAAACAGGACATGATAAATAGTGACGGATAGGTAGAGCATGGAGTGAAACATGGACTGAGCATGATGTATTGCATCAAAGCAAAGGATTTTGGGGAAGGAGGCACCAGGAGGGGTGGAAGAGAATAGTAGAGTCCTGGTGCATAGTGAAATTGTCCTTATACATCTGCATTATAAAGTATTTACCCACTCAATGAACAAAGAAAAGAGTAAGAAGGAAAGAACTAATAAACTAATAATCTTAAAAAACTAATAAACTTAACACTGAAAATAATAAGCAATCCCATTAGAAACATGCAAGCCTCAGAAATAATCCTGGTGCTAAAGTTTTGGTGGGTGGGTGAAAAGCATGGTAGATAAGTGTTGGATGCAAACATGAAGTCCCGAGTTTGATTACGAGCACTACACATGCCAGAGTGATGCTCTAGTCCTATCTCTCTCATTGATAGTTGAATAAATTTTAAAAATGTAAAAAATAAAAAAGACACAGTTGTTAGTGCATGCATTCATCAAATGACTTATAAGGAAACAGAATGCCATTCTGACTCTTAATTCTTTTTTTTTTTTTTTTAACAAGAGCTCTGTCGAGCTCTGGATTATTGTGGTGTGGGGGATTGAACCTGGGACTCTGGTTCTTTGGAGCCTCAAGCATGAGTCTCTTTGCATAACCATTGTGCTCTCTACCCTTGCCCTGACTCTTAATACTATTTCATCAGTGTCTTGCTTCATAGTGCACAGTTATGCCACATTTCCCCCACCTTGAATCCTTGAAAAAGATGTAGAAGATCCCTGGAATGGAAGAACTAGAATTACAGTTTTTTTCATCTTGACAATATTTTATGCAACTGGAAAGGGAATTAAAATGAAACTTTTGTCACATATGTCTATGAAATTTAAAGCAAAATGAATTGATAATTCTTTTTAAATATTTATTTACTCCCTTTTGTTGCTCTTTCTTATTTTTGTAGTTATTATTGTTGTTATTGATGTTCTCATTGTTGGATAAAACAGAAAGAAATGGAGAAAGGAGAGGAGAGGAAGACAGAGAGGAGGAGAGAAAGATACCTGCAGACCTGCTTCACCGCCTGTGAAGCGACCCCCCTGCAGGTGGGGAGCCAGAGGCTCTAACGGGGACACTGCTTCACACCATGGTGCGCTTAACCTGCTGCGCTACCGCCCGACTCCAACGAATTGATAATTCTAAGCATGTTTTTTGAGAATGAATTAAATTTGGCATTAATATTTAAACTTTGTAACATTTACTGAAAGAAAAATAAAGGCTTCAGGCAGTGGCTCACCAGGTTGAGTGCACATGCTACAATGTATAAGTAGTAGGCTGCAAACACCCAGTCCCCATCTACAGACAGGAAGCTTCATAAACAGTGAGCAGTAGTGCAAGTATCTTCCTCTTTCCCCAACTCCCCCTCCTCCCTGAATTCTGTCTCTATCCAAAATAAATAAGTAAACAATTTTTTAAATATTTTTTAAAAAGGAAAAAAAATGGGAGGGCAGATAATGGTGCACCTGGTTGAGCACACACATTACAATGCACAAGGACACAGGTTTGAGCCCCTAGTTCCCACCTGCAGGAGGAAAGCTTCACAGATAGTGGAGCAGGGTTGCAGGTATCTCTCTGTCTCTCTCACTTCGCTTGATTTCTGGCTGTCTCTATCAAATAAAAACAATTTTAAAAAATTAAAAAGAAAAACAAAGCCATATTAGCATGACCAGTAAAGTTCTGAATTGGAATCAAAGTCTATCAAGTAGGAACAGAAGCAAACACAAAGTTCCATTTTCTCTTCATAATATCCTATTTCTAGTTAAATTGGTTGCAATAGAGTTAAAAATAGTCATTGATTTGATTTTTTACTGTGAATGAGAGTTTATAACAATCATAAGGACAACTTAGGATCAGATGGAGACTCTAGTGGAAGGGTTATCTATACTCTGTTCAGGACAAAAACAACTGTCATGGATGAACTGTGATAAGCCCAATCAAATGAGATATCTTGAAACAGGAAATTGTCATTGGCCAACCAATCATAGAAGGGTTTTATCTGCTCCCATTTAGGTCCACCAACTGCTTCTCAAAGGGTGAAAACCTGTTTCCCTACAACAGTATTTCTGTTACAGGAGAAAAATGTATTAAATTATTGTATACTAAGGGTAAAAGGAGATTTTTGTCATTCAAATTATCTATCCCCCATTCTACTTCCTCTTAGTCTCTGTGTTTATTTCATGAATTCAGAAGTTATATGTTATGTTGTAAGTCTGTAAAATTACATGTTTTTCTAGGTGATTTTGTAGTCTGTTGTTAGGACTTCTTAAGTGTTGTATGGCCGGGCTATAATTTTGAATGCTTGTTCCTAAATAGGTGGGGTGCCAAGGTAAAGTGTAAATAAATGACCACAGTAGTTTTTCTCTAAGAATTTTGTAAGAACAATTAAAGCAAATGTAATTCTATTCCTCCTGCTATCTTTATTTTTTCTTTATAAACAGTCAAGCTGAGTTTGTATGAAGACAAAGGGAATATTATGACTTAAATAATACAAGATAAAAAGCAGTTAGGAGACAGAGCCTAAACTTTCAGACTAATAATTTCAGACTCAGAAGTAAAAGTATTATTTGTGGGTTACCAATCACAACTACCAGCACAACTCACAAACAATAAAGTCAAATAATTTTACTTTTTTTTTAACCTTTAGTGTAAATGAGGTGAGAAATGACAGAAATTTAGAAATTATTCATGGATTTTATCCATTTGTTTGATCATACAACCAAGATAATAAAAAAGAAGAAAAATATTCCTTCAGACAATTGTGTTTAATGTATCACAGAGTTAAAAACATTAAAGAATTTCAAGTGCTACAGCAAGTAACTTGAAGTTGATAATAAAAATGACTTCATATTAGCTTTCTAAATATGGAAGCTATATAATGAATATAGAAATTTCCATTATATGAGAGATATTAAATTAGTTTAGGAATACAGTCATATTGAATCAAAGGAGTTCTTCCTATCAAAAGTGCTGGTAAAGGACAGTTCATAGAAGTAAAATACAAGCAATTAATTGTTTTAATTAATTAATTTTTGTTTTAATTAATTAATTTTGCATTCCCTCTAATTGGCAAGAGCTTAGACAAATAAATGTAGTAACAAAACAGCTTAGAAAAAAAATAAGTGCAAAAAAAATAGTACAGTGGAACAGTGAAAATCATGTCCTGAAATAATTCAGACAATGATGAAAAAAAGTAAATTTTAGTGCTCCTCTGATGATCACAAAATTTTTAAATCAACATGTTTTCAAAATTCTTTTGCCTCATGAAAATATGCTTGCCTTTTCATTATTAAATAAAAAAATCCCTGTAGCTCCTTTCTTTGATTCCATTATTATGTTTTCAGAGATCTCGATCATATGTATTTTGAATTACAACATCATGATGAACCAGTCTTCTACATTTTTAAACTAGCATTCCCAGAGTCAAGCAGCTGATCACCTTTAACAAAGTATCTGCTATTTTTATTTCTGATTATTTCGCCCTCATAAATCTAATTCTCGGTAAATGGATATATAAAGTTGTTTATATGTAAGACTTGTCCTAATGGAAGCATTTGTAAGACTTTTATGTCCTTAAAACAACAAAAATTGTAATTTAAAAACACAAATTATATTATAACACTGAAAGAGGGAAAGAGAAATTATTTTGAAGAACAAGAGTTTTTAGACAATATCATTGAATTTTTAAGAATGTATTGTTCTGTGGAATTTATTTTGTAATGTTTATTCTTTATTATGTATTGAGTGTATAGACAGAGATATTGAGAGAGAACAAGGAGATAAAGAGGGAGAGAGACAGAAAAACACTTGTAGCACTGCTTTACCGCTCAGTTTTCTCCCTGGAGTCCTGAACAACTGTCCAGAATGGAATTTAACTAGTATTTAATGAATCTGACTTAAATTGAGTGATACAATAAAATTATGTTGTATGTGAAATTTTCATTTTTTGGCTATCAAAACAATTATCTGAAATACATAATAAGCAAAATAATACATGAAAACTAAATGATAAAAAATGATGGCATGGGAGTCGGGCGGTAGCACAGTGGGTTAAGCTCAGGTGGTACAAAGCACAAGGACCGGCATAAAGATCCCGGTTCAAGCCCCCGGCTCCCCACCTGCAGGGGAGTAGCTTCACAGACGGTAAAGCAGGTCTGCAGGTGTCTGTCTTTCTCTCCCCCTCTGTCTTCCCCTCCTCTCTCCATTTCTCTCTGTCCTATCCAACAACAACAACAGCAACAAGAATAACTACAACAATAAAACAAGGGCAACAAAAGGGAACAAATAAATAAATATTAAAAGAAAAAAAGATGGCATTACTTAAATACTTACAATACAGTAGAACCTCATGGCTTACTTTTCTGTAATTTAAGTTACTGTGGACTACCACAGCCTGAAAAAAATTAGGTACAATAGCATATTTTGATAGAACAAATCCACATAACTCTTGTTATATGTCTTTTTGTTTATGTTTTTCAGTTTTGCTATTAGTTAAACTTGTTAATATTGTTAATCTCTTAACATGTGCCTACTTTATCGATTAAATTTTATTGTAGCTATACATATGAATAAAAGAAATATATATCAGGTTATATACATACATATATATATTATATATATATATATATATATATATATATATATATATAATTTGGTACTATTAATGTTTTCTGAAATCCATTAGGGACTTGTAATATATCCCACAACAATAAAAGGGAAATGCTATAATTATAAATATTCATAAGCAAGTGTACCAGTGGTAGTGAGTGTGGTGTGGAATTATAGTCTGTAATCTTATAAATTAAAAAGGAATTTAGAAAGTCTTCCTCACCCCTCTTATCCTATGGTTTTGTCAGTGTTTCCTTTTTATAAATAAAAATTTTTAAAAAAGGAAGTCTTCCTCCAAAAACACCATATACAGACTTATTTAAAAATAATCTAGTGGGGGCCAAGCAGTGGTGATCTGGTTAGACACATTATAGTGCTCAAGGACCCAGGTTCAAGCCCCTGGTTTCCACCTTCAGGGGAAAGCTTCACAAATGGTGAAGCAGGTCTGCAGATGTCTCTCTGTATCCTTCTGTATCTTCCTCCCCTTTCAATTGATCTCTGTCTCTATCCAATAATAAATAAATAAAAATATTTTTAAAAACAAACAAAAATAAAAAAACAACCTAAGAAATTTACAAAGAAACAGACAGTCCATATCTTGTACACAATATTTAACAGAAAAGGAAAATAAGGAAAAAAATTACATCTCTCATCTAATTGATATACAGGACAGGTAGCAACATAAGTAATCAAATTATTGGCCATTCTTTTGGACACAGATATTAAAATCTTAAATAAAATGCAAGCAAATAAAAAGTAATAATAAAATAAATGAAAGTACCTATTGTGGTGATCTGAGGGTTTGTTCTTATGGACATAGATTGTACTTTAAACTAATAATCCCTGAATTTAAAAAATGCACATACCTTTATGTTTATAGGAAAGATAGTTTCAACATGCCATTTTTATACACTAAAAAACTAGTGTTATTTTCCAATATAAATAATTATGTAATGTTAAAATATAAGCCTCTATCTCAGAAGATTACAGAAAATTAGATTGCATATGGTACATGATAATATAGGAAATTTAGAGAGCCTTATTGCTATAACAAGGTCAGATACAAATAACGCTTACATTTCTTAGTTCTTTAATTAAACTTTGAATGTGGCATATATTTTTTCATAGTTACAGTTTCTCTATTTCATTATCATGAGCTAAAGACCTAGGATTGCTTAATATTTTGCCATTCAATAGTATATATTACAATAGTTGAAATATTTATAAGTATGTAAAAAAATAATTGGCAAATAACCCAGATAAAACCTCTCTCATTATTTTATAATACTGTAAAAAAATGACTGGTTGATATGTAAATTAATTTGAGCATTGCAAATTAAATAATATGTAATATATACACATATATGTATTTATAATTGCAGATATCTCATACTTCCAAAGAACTACAAGAATTGAATAATATTTGCTGTTGATTTGTTACTGTTTTTGACAAAAACTTCGCATGAAAAGGCCAAATGAGAAGTCATAATAGCTTTATACTTATGATTTTTTATATTCTTGAAGTTTCACATCAAGAAGAATTTTGAACTCTGTGTCCTTGAAGAAATCTAACATTTACAAACACAAATTAAAATTTTTCTACTGTACAAGTTAATTGTTCAAATTCAGTTTGTTTTTAATATATCACCTTATTAGATGCTCAACTTGGTTGGCCTCATATAAAGTTTTTTTTATTTAATTTTTTTAATTGGGGAAATTAATGGTTACAGTCAACAGTAAAGTACAGTAGTTTGTACATGTGTAACATTTCTCAGTTTTCCACATCCTCTAGGTCTATAAAGGTTGTTTTTTTTTTACCTCTGTCCCTTTCTATTTTCATTTCATTTATGTATTAGCTGAGTTCTACTTGTCTTTTTTTTTTTTTTTGCTTGGATTGGTTTATTTTTAATTAACTTTAATCAGTAATAGATGAAAAATAGGGAGTACCAATTTTGGGTATGCTGAGCTGTTTTTTTCTTTGAAGCTCCTTGTAACAAGGAGTTTCACGTGCAAACACTAGCTCTTACTTTTTATGTATAATTTCAGTTTTAAATTATTTTTTTTTAGCTATAACTTCCTCACCTCTAAGACTGGCTCTGACATGCTATAAAAAACAATATATACTTTCTTATATTTAGAACTACCATTTTATTATTGAAATACTAATTAGACATAGAGGCAACTCAGCATTACAATACAGGACTGGCACCACCATAAAGTATAACTTCATATAATATATTTATCTCTCTTCTATATCACACATATACATATTCTCTCATAAAGATAAAATAATCAAAAGTATAAATCTCTTAAACTCTTTATGTATAATATTTAATTTACTATATAAACTTAACTTGCCACCAGGATACTAGTAAAACTAAGTTTTCAGTCTTTTAAGTTACAGTTTATATATATATATATATATTAGAATTTTCTCTAACATATTCAGGATCTTATCAATTTTATTAATATAATTTGGGGATAATGGTATAGTACAGTTGTTGACACATAGGTAAAATTTCTCATCACCCCATAGTAGGTTCCCCTAAGACACTCTCCCACATCTTAGGTCCTTTTCCACCACCATGCACCAGGACTCCAACACTTTCTCCACTATGTCCCCTCCCCCTCGCCCAAACACACACACACACACACACACACACACACACACACACACACACACTTCCTCAGTCCTTTGCTTTGCTGTAAAACATTATACCCAGTTAAACTTGCACTTTGTGTTTTCCCTTTCTGTCCTTGCTCCTTAAATCCATCCTATAAATAAGGGCATGGATATGTGTCCTTTTCCTTTTGGCCTATCTCAGTTAATATGATTTCTTTAGGGTCTATTCAAGATGAGGCAATGGAGATGACTTCATCATTTTTCACAGCAACTCACGAAGGTTTCCTGCTGTCCTTGTGCATTGTAATGTGTGTACTTCAACAGGTGTGCCACCACCTGCCCCTTCACCAACACTTTTATAATACGTTGGCCCTCTAGATCTCTTCTTTGGTGAAGATGCTATGCATGGGTTTTGTTGCTCAGTTTAGTGAGTTCTTTTTTATATTTTGTTTGTTAGCCCTTTATACGTATATGTCATAAAGATCTCCTATTATGTAGAATGTCTTTCTGGTTTTGGTGATAAGTATCCATTGTTATGCAAAAGATTTTCAGTTTGATGTCATCTGGTGGTTTATTTTTTTCTTTCCCTTACTGTTGTGCTCATGTTTTTGAAGGTATTACTAAAGCATAGGTAGTGGAATGCTCTGTCAAAGTGTTCTGCTATAAAAGAAACTGTCTTCTATGCGTTTAATAGTTTATGGTCAAATGTCCATGCCTTTGATCAATTTGGAGCTGACTTTTATGCACAGTGATACATGGTGGTCCAGTTGTACTTATCTGCACATTTCAGAGCAGTTTTCTCAACGTCATTTGTTGAAAAGATTGTCTTTTATCCATTTAATGTTTTCGGTCCCCTTGTAAAAATTTAGTTATCCATAGGTGTAGGGGCTTATTATTGTTCTTTGCCTTTAAATTCACTACTGTGTGTGTATTTTGTTCCAGTACCTGGCTTATTTAATTAATTAATTTATTTATTTATTTATTGCCTCCAGGGCTTGGTGCCTACATGATGAATCCACACCTCCTGTATCCATTTCAATTTTTTGGATAGGACAGAGAGAAATTGAGAAAGAGGGGAAGATAGAGAGGGAGAGAGAAAGATAGACACTTGGCAGACCTGCTTCACTGCTTCTGAAGCAACCTACTTGCAGTTGGGGAGTGAGGTGGAGGGGGGGGCTCTAACTGGGATTTTGACTTGGATCTTCACATAGTAAGTGTACTATGTGCACTTAACCCAGTGCACCACCACCACCCCCTTTATTACAGTAGCCCTGCATATAATTTGAGGTCAATAAGTGTGATGTCACCAAGTCGTGTTCCTTAGAGATCCTAGCTATTTCCTAATAAACTTTCAAAACTTCTCTCCTATTTCCTTGAAGAAATTTGGTAGGACCCAGATGGGTACCGTATTAAATCTGAGTATGACTGGATTTGGATAGTCATTTTAACAATGTTAATTCTTACAATCCATAAACATGATGCATCTTTCATTTTCTTTGCATCTATTTCCTTAAATAGTGACTCAAAATTGTCAATATATAAGTTTTTCATCTCAGTGCCATTAATTTCTTATATATTAATTATGTAGCCTGTCACCACAATATATTAGTTAATAATTTCCAGGAGTTTTATAGCAGATTTTGGAATTTGTTTATCATAAACTTTTATTGGAAGGTGAATTGGTTAAAGTATAATTGTTGGCACATTGGTACAATTATTCATCTCCTCTTAATAGGTGTCTGCAAAGCACTCTGACCCCCAGTGCCAGCTTGAATCCTTTTCACCACCATTCACCTTTTATTATAGCAGAAAAAGCAATCAATTCATTGTGTACAAATATATTGTATACCATATACCCTTTTTTATTGGAGATATGCTGTTTTACAAGACTATTTTTAAGAGTTCAATATTTTAATTAATTAATTAATTTTAAAAAGGAGACATTAACAAAACCATAGGATAGGAGGGGTACAGCTCCACACAGTTCCCACCACCAGATCTCTATATCCCCTCCCCTCCCTTGATAGCATTCCCATTCTTTATCCCTCTGGGAGTATGGACCCAAGGTCATTGTGGGATGCAAAAGGTGGAAGATCTGGCTTCTGTTATTGCTTCCCCGCTAAACATGGGCGTTGACTGATCAATCCATAATCCCAGTATGCCTCTCTCTTTCCCTAGTAGGATGGGTCTCTGGGGAAGTGGAGCTCCAGGACATATTGGTGGGGTTGTCTGTCCAAGGAAGTCTGGTTGGCATCATGCTGGCAACTGGAACCTGGTGGCTGAAAAGAGAGTTAACATAGAAAGCCAAACAAATTATTGAACAATTATGGACCTAAAGGCTGGAGTAGTGCAGATGAAATGTTGGGGGTACTTACTGTAGACTCTTGTGTACTTCTGCTTTCAGGTATGTATTTTGCCCCAGTTTATAGATACATGTGTACATATGCTCTTTCTCAGGGTACCTGGACTATATCTAGGTTTTGGGACTTTATTAGGAAGTGAACCACCTGGAATGGAATTAGAGAATACTATGAAAGGAAAGGTCTCACTCAAATAATGAAGCTGAAGTGTTGTCATTGCACACCTGAAGTCTCTGGACAGAGTCTAAAGTAAAGAATGCTGGGATGGCACTTGTTGCATTGATTAGGTTGTGATCCGTGGGTGCAATATTATTTGATATGCACTGAGAGAAGCATATAAGAGAGTGGGCCCCACCCTAAGTTTCCAGGACTGGGGGGAATATAGGCTTCATTGTGGAAATGTGAGGTTCTTGCTGTCTTAGGGTTCAAGAAGACAATGGATGGTTATTGTTATCATCTCATTATTTGGTAATTGGATTAACTTTGAAAAGTCCCTTTGTTAGGATTTTCTGTATAATACCCAACATCTTGTATATAGCTGTGCCACCAGTTGCTTCTGTACTCGCTGGTCTAGGCTTTTGAGAGAGTCAAAATATCAAAGACTCAGCCTATGTACTAAAAAGACTCTGTACTTTAAAAAGTTCTAGACATACAATCAATTTTCCTATCTCATATTAATTAAATAGTGATTTATAAGACTACAATTTAATAGGAGTGTACATAACACCATCCCCACTACCAAAAGACTGTGTCCAATCCCACCCACACAACCACCCACCCCCACCCCACCGCCCCAGAAAGTTGAATGAGCACCCCTCCCCCGCACCACAGGGTTTTTTCTTTGGTGCCCTACTCTAGATTTAGTCAGATCCTGATTTAGTTTCCCTTTCTGTTCTTCTTTCTCAACTTCTGTTGATGAGTGGGATCATCCCATATTCATCTTTATCTTTCTGACATAGCTCTCTTAACATAATTCCTTCTAGCTCCATCAAAGATGGGTCAGAGAAGGTGGGTTTATTGTTCTTAATAGCTGCATAGTATTCCATTATGTATATATACCACAGCTTTCTCAGCCATTTATCTGATGTTGGGCACCTGGGTTGCTTCCAGGTTTTAGCTATTATGAATTCTGATGCTATGAACATAGGTGTACAAATATCTTTTTGGTTGGGCATTATGGAATCCTTGAGGTATAATCCCAGGAGAGGAATTACTAGGTCATATGGAAGATTCATGTCTAGCCTTGTGAGAGTTCTCCAGACTGCTCTCCAGAGAGGCTGGACCAATTTACATTCCCACCAGCAGTGCAGAAGGGTTCCTCTGTCCCCAAAGTGTCTCCAGCATTCGTTGATGCTGTCCATTTTAATGTATGCCATTCTCAGAGGAGTGAGGTGGCATCTCAATGTTGTCTTTATATGCATTTCTCTGACAATCAGCGACCTGGAGCAGTCTTTCATATGTTTGTTAGCCTTTTGGATCTCCTCTGAAGTGAATGTCTTGTTCATATCCTCTGACCATTTTTGGATGGGGTCATTTCCTTTTTTGATGCTAACTTTGCTGAGTTCTTTGTATATTTTGGTTATTAGTCTCTTGTCTGATGTATAGCATGTGAAGATCTTCTCCCATTCTGTGAGGGGTCTCTTTGTTTGTGTGATAGTTTCTTTGGCTGTGCAGAAGCTTTTCAATTTGATATAGTCCCATTGGTTTGTTTCTGCTTTAGTCTTCTTTGCAATTGGGTTTCTTTCATCAAAGATGTCCTTGAGGTTTAGGTGGGAAAGTGTTCCACCAATGTTTTCCTCTAAGTATTTGATAGTTTCTGGTCTAATATCCAGGTCCTTGATCCATTTGGAGTTGATTTTTGTTTCTTTTGAGGTAAAGAGATTCAATTCCATTCTTCTGCATGTTTCAACCCAGTTTTCCCAGCACCATTTATAGAAGAAGGCCTTCCTCTTCCATTTAATACTTTGGGATTCCTTATCAAAGATTAGATGTCCATAGGTGTGGGGGTTTAGTTATGGGCTTTCAATTCTGTTCCACTTGTCTGTGTGTCTATTTTTGTTTCAGAACCAGGCTGTTTTGATGATGATGGCCTTATAAAATAGTTTGAGATCTGGGAGTGTAATGCCTCCATTTCAGTTTCCTTTCCTCAAGATGGTTTTGGCAATTTTAGGTGTTTTCAGGTTCCAGATAAATGATTGTAGTTTTTGTTCTATTTTCTTAAAGAAGCTTGGTGGAACTTTGATGGGTATTGCATTAAATTTGTATATGGCTCTGGGGAGAATATTCATTTTGATGATATTTATTCGTCCAATCCATGAGCATGGGATATCTTTCCATTTCTTGGTATCAGTTTCTATTTCCTTGATTAGCGACTCATAGTTTTCAGTATACAAGTGTTTCACTTCTTTGGTCAACTTTATTCCTAGGTATTTTATTGATTTTGCTGAAACAGTAAATGGGAGTGATTTCTGGTTGTCTTCTTCTTCAGATTTAGTGTTTGCATAAAGAAATGCCACTGATTTTTGTACATTAATTTTGTAGCCTGACACCTTGCTATTTTTCGTAATAACTTCCAGTAGTTTTCTGCTGGATTCTTTAGGTTTTTCTATGTATACTATCATATCATCTGCAAATAGTGAGAGCTTGACTTCTTCCCTTCTGATCTGTATTCCTTTGATTTCTTTCTCTTGCCTGATTGCTATGGCAAGAACTTCCAATACTATGTTGAAGATTAATGGTGATAATGGACAGCCCTGTCTAGTCCCTGATCTGAGGGGGAATGCTTTCAGCTTCTGTCCCTTGAGTATGCCTGTAGGTTTGCTCTATATGAATTCCACTATCTTGAGGAATTTCCCATCTATTCCCATTTTTTGTAGAGTTTTGAATATGAATGGGTGTTGGATTTTGTCAAAGGCTTTCTCTGTATCTATTGATATAATCACGTGGTTTTTGGCTTTATTTTTATTGATGTGGTGAATGACATTGATTGATTTATGTATGTTGAACCAGCCTTGCATTCTTGGGATAAATCCCACTTGATCATGATGAACAATATTTTTGATATACTGCTATATCCGGTTGGCCAAGATCTTGTTTAATATTTTGGCAACTATGTTCATCAGAGATACTGGTCTGTAGTTTTCCTTTTTGCTGTGTCCCTATGTGCTTTTGGTATCAGGATGATGTTGGCTTCATAAAGGGTGGAAGGGAGTGTTCCTGTTTCTTCGATCTTGTGGAAAAGCTTTAGAAGTATGGGTATTAACTATTTCCTGAAGGTTTTGTAGACTTCGTTTGTGAAGCCATTTGGTCCAGGACTTTTGTTGTTGGGGAGATTCTTAGTAACTCTTTAGATTTCTTTGTCTGTGATTGATGTATTTAGATTTTGTAGTTCTTCTTGGTTCAGTTTTGGAAGTGCATATGTTTGTAGGAATTCTTACATTTCTTCCAGATTCTCTAGCTTGGTGGCATATAGTTCTTCATAGAAGTTTCACATGGTTTTCTGGATTTCTGTGGTGTCAGTTGTGATATCTCCTCTATTGTTTATGATTCTATTAATTTGAGTGTTATCCCCCCCTTTTTTTTTGTTTATTGAGTCTGGCTAGGAGTATGTCAATGTTGTTTAATTTTTCAAAGAACCAACATTTGGCTTCATTGATCATTTGTATGGTTCTCTTATTTTCAATGTTGTTTATTTCTGCTCTAATTTTAGTGATTTCTGTCCTCTAGTTGCTTTAGGGTTCCTTTTTTCCTCTTCCTCTAAGTCCTTAAGGTGTGCAGTTAGGTCATTTATTTGGGCTTTTTCTTATTCTTTAATATGTGATTATATGGTTATGAGTTTCCCTCTCAATACTGCTTTAGCTGTGCCCCAAATATTTTGATAGCTTGTATCTTCATTTTCATTTGTTTCCAGGTACATTGAATTTCTTGCTTGAGTGTTTCTCAACCCAGTGGCTCTTAAGCAGTATGTTGTTTATTTTCCAAATTCTGTGTCTTTTTGTAATTTTCTGTTTGTTCTTGAATGTTAGTTTTACTTCCTGTGGTCTGAGAAGATAACTGGGATGATTTCAGTGCTCTTGAATTTGTTGATGCTGTCTTTGTGGCCTAACATGTGGTCTATCCTTGAGGATGTTTGTGTGGATTTGAAAAGAATGTTTATTCCATTTTGGGGGGAGAAGGGGACAATGAAAATGTCCAGGAGGTCTAGTCTGTCCATCTCTTTATTTAATTTTCTTGTTTCTTTGTTGATTCTCTGCTTCATTGATCTTTCTAGGTGTGAGAGTGAGGTGTCAAAGTCTCCCACTGTTATTGTATTACTATTGATGTATTTTTGTAGTTCTTTCAGTAGGTGTTTGATGTATTTAGATGGTCCCTCATTGGGTTCATAGACGTTAATAATTGTTAAATCTTGTTTGATTGATCCTCTAATCATTATGTAATGACCTTGTCTATCTTTTATTTGTTTCTTTAATTTAATGTCTATTGCTTTACAGATGAGAATGGATATTCCAGCCTTTTTTTGTGGTCCATTAGCCTGTATGATAGTCTGTGGTTATCTTGATGAGTCAGATGGGATTCTTGCAAGCAGCATATGGTTGGGTTATGTTTTCTGATCCAGCTTCCCACTCTGTGGCTTTTGATGGGTGAGTTTAAGCCATTAACATTTATTGATATTCTGGATTTAATGTATTGTAGTGCCATTATTTGACTTTTTTTAAATTTGCTCTGATATATTGTATTATAGTGATGTTCTTGTTTATTAAAGGTCTTTAGAACCTCTTTCAGGGCAGGCTTGGTGATGGTTTCCTCCTTTAACTGATGTCTGTCTTAGAAGGTTTTTATCTTTCCATCCAGTTTGAATGAAAGTCTAGGAGGATATGTATTCCTTGGTTGAAACCCTTTTTCATTCAGGGCTCGATAGATATCTTGCCATTCTCTTCTGGCTTTTAGAGTTTGAGTGGAGAAATCTGCTGATAGTCTTATGGGTTTCCCCCTGTATGTGACTTTTTTTTTTTCTCTTGCAGCCTTTAGGATCCTTTCTTTATCCTTCTTTTCATTCTAACTATGATGTGTCATGGTGTCTTCAGGTCTGGGTTGATTCTGTTTGGGACTCTCTGGGCCTCTTGAATCTTAATGTCCTTTCTGTTGTTCAGGTCTGGGAAGTTTTATTCTTTAGTTTCCTCTAGAATGTTTACTTCCCCTTCCTCTCTTTCTTCCTCTGGCAGGCCAATTATACAAATGTTACTTCTTCTGAGATCATCCCTTATGTCTCTGTTGTTGTTTTCAGTGTCTCTCAATCTCTTTTTGAGCTCCATTACCTGTTTCTTAGTTTTCTCTAGCTCATCCTCTGTCTGGCTAATTCTGTTTTCTGCTTCTGTTAACCTGCTTTCCCTTCCCTCAGCTTCTTTCTTCAGTTCAGCTATTTCATCTTTCAGTTCTCTAATTACCTCAAGGTAGCTAGTATTTTCCTTAAGGGTCTCATCTGTTGTTTCCCTAATACTGCTATCCCTTTCTTCCATAGTTGTCTTCATTTCTGTGATTATTAGTTTACTATTGCTTGCATAGTTTTCTTATCTATGGTTACTTCTGACTGATTTGTAGTTTCTTCTGGGCTCCTGTCTTCATTCATTGTAGTAGCAGTTTTATTTGCTCTTGGTTTAACCATTTTATTTATTGATGAGTTTTTTTTTATTTTTATGTTCTATTGTTCTTCAGTTGTTGTGTTTTGAAAACAAGCCACACTATACTAAATACTTTTATGACAAATGGAGTCACCAACCTCAGAATTTACAATAGTAACTGAAGCAAGAACTGAAGCAGTTTAACCAGTACCAGTTAGCCAAACAATGCCTCCTGTCCAAGAATAAATAGAAACCAAATCCAAATGAAAAAGAAAGATACAGGCAAAAATTGATAGCAAGGATAGACAATTATGCAAATCTACTGTACACTGTCAATTCTAGGAGTATCAAGAGGACAAAGGGAAGTGGAGAAGAGATACACACAAAGAGAGTCCACTCTGAGTCAGATTTCTTCCCCAAAATAGTTGACAAATGAGTATCTGTGAATCCAGAAAACAGAAGAAGGAGGAAGGAAGAAAAGAAGACAAGAATGAGAAAAAAAAAGAAAAGAAAACAGAAAGAAAAGGAAAAAAGGAGCAGTGAAAGGAAAGAGTTTTTTTGGTTTTTTTTTAATTAGCTAGGAGGAGGAAGAAGGGGAGAGTGGATAGGGTAGGTAGGTAGAGTGAAACAAGTTTGTCTCACAATGGATAGATCAGCCAGTTGCCTAGCAATGGAAAATACACTAAAAGTTAATTTTGCTCAACCTGAATGAGGGAGGGAAAGGTATAAGTATATATATAATAGTAATAATAAAATAGAACAGAGTAAAAAAACAGTCAGTCTGCAGCTTGTAAGGCTCCCCATTGGCTCAGGCAGCCTGAGCAAAGACAGCCAATTGTTAAAAAAAAAAAAAAATCACACCCCTGGTGAGGCAGGAATCTTTGTAAAGAAAAAAGCTCAGCAGGGATCCTGCTAGTAGCAGCTCTCCAGCCCCTGGAGTCTGGGTTTAGGGTGGGGGAGAGGGAAGCACTTCAGAAGTAATAAAAAAATTCCCTTTCTTTTTTCTGTTTTCTAACCCAAACTGAGCTCCTTGGTAACCTCCTTGGTGTCACACTTAGGACCCCCTTACTCACCATTCTGCTAAGGCCAGATATCCTACCCTTTCTAGCAGTTGTTGTTGGAGCTCATGCCAGCAACTGCCTCCAAGTTGCCATTTTGACTCCACCCTCCAGGATTTCAATTTTAAACCCTCCCAAAATATGTTACTTCTAACCTGCATTTTTTAAAGTGATTTACCTGTTTATAGATTTTTTATTTGTTTCTAATCTGAAACTAGTACTAAGGTATTTAAACTAGTATTAAAATATTAAGTATGTCTGTAAAAGTTATTTTGTAAAGGTGTTCCTTTCACATTTTAATTTGTTTTGAGTTAATCAGTGACTGAAAATGGATTGACAGTACCTAAGACTGGGTCCAAGAGGAGGCACATTTATAAGAAACTGCCAAATTATTCTGAGGAACTAATTCTATTTTTAGCCTTTGTATATAATTTAATAGTGAAATATAATATTACAAGATAAGAAAGGTGTCTTCCTACACCACTCCCTCAACCAAATATCTTTGCACCCCCCACCCACCCAAGGACACCCACCATAGGTCTCCCAAGATCTTAGAAATGGATTAACTGGGCGGAAGGTAGATAGTATAATTGTTATACAAAGAGACTCTCATGCCTGAGGCTTCAAAGTCCCAGGTTCAATCCCCTGCACAACCATAAGCCAAAGCTGAGTAGTGCTCTAGTAAAAAAAAGAAATAAAGAAAGAAAAGAAAAGAAATGGGTTAACTACTTTTTAAAAAGAAAGTTCATGTGCTTCTTTTCTCTATAGTCTACATATGTTAAGCCATCTTGTAGTTACCTTTCACTCCACTGCTTATTTTACTAAGCAGAATCAATTAAGGAACTAATTCTTTTTTTTTTAACTTTTATTTTATTTTATTTATTCCCTTTTGTTGCCTTTGTTATTTTATTGTTGTAGTTATTATTGTTGTTGTCGTCATTGTTGGATAGGACAGAGAGAACTGGAGAGAGGAGGGGAAGACAGAGAGGAGGAAAGACAGACACCTGCAGACCTGCTTCACCGCCTGTGAAGTGACTCCCCTGCAGGTGGGGAGCCGGGGCTCGAACAGGGATCCTTATGCCGGTCCTTGTGCTTTGCGCCACCTGCGGTTAACCTATTGCGCTACAGCCCGACTCCCTAAGGAACTAATTCTATGGGTCTTGAGTAAGATCATATTTCCTTTCCATAAATTTATATAAAAGTTTCAAATGTTAGATATTTTTATTGAAGTATTGTTGGTTTATAACATGCCTCTGTTATATGGTCTTTTAAATTTATATATATATATATATATATATATATATATATATATATATATATATATATATACAACATTAGTTGTACCATTAAAATTCTCATCTCTCCATCCTTACAGTTGAAAGAGACCCCTTATAATTGATTTACATTCACTCCTCTTTAATCTGATAGCCACTAATTTTGGCCTTGTGGTCTGAAATTATGTGTTTCATTTAATTGATGCGTATGTTTGGTTTCTCAATAAGGCATTTGAATAAAATATGATGTTTATAATTCTCCATCTGAATGAATATTCAAATCTCTTCAACCTGAAGACCCTTTCTTAAATTTGTTTTTATTGTCACCAAGGTTATAACTGGGGCTCAATATCTGTATGATGAATCCATGTTCCTTGCAACCAGTGTTTTCCATTTTTCTTTTTCTTATTTTATATGATAGGACAGAGAGTTGAGGGGGAAAGTAAAGATAGAGAAGGAGAAAGAGAAAAACTGCAGCACTGCATCAGTACTTGTGAAACATCCCTCCAAGTGAGGACAAGGAGATTGAATACAGGTCCTTGTGCATAGTAATGTGTGCACTCACCAAGTGCACCACAGCCTTCCCTCTGAAGACCTTTCTTTAGTCTTTATGTAATATATAGGTCTATTGATGGTGAATTCTTTGCTTCTATTTTTCTAAAAAATTGATTTAATTTTACTGTCACTTTTAAATTATACTTTGCTGGATAAGAAAATTGAGATTGATAAGCTTTATTTTACTTTTTATTTTCTGTCAAGATATTCTTCCTGTATATTCCAGACTCTTCTTCTCTTATGAGAAGTTCACAGGCATTTGTGTCTTGTATGTGAAATGTCATCTTATTTTAATTACACTTAAAATGTTATCTTTACCTTTAATTTTTAGCAAGATGATTACTTTAATTTATTCTACTGTTAGTCTATCACAGTTCTAAGTATTTAATAAACTTTTATTTTTTTACCAAAATAGAGGAAATCTTAGCCCATGTTTTCTACTTTTCTATTTTATTAAATATTTTTAGGATTCAAATTTCATACTTATAATACTGCCTAGTACCATTATCATAAAGGGTCTATTGTGGTCAACATTGTTGTCTCCCTCTCATTCTTCTTCTTCTTCTTCTTCTTCTTCTTCTTCTTCTTCTTCTTCTTCTTCTTCTTCTTCTTCTTCTTCTTCTTCTTCTTCTTCAAGGGTCTGTTGTGGTCAACATTGTTGTCTCCCTCTTCCCCTTCTTCTTCTTATTCTACTCCTCCTCCTCCTCCTCCTCCTCCTCCTCCTTCTTCTTCTTCTTCAAGGGTCTGTTGTGTCAAACATTGTTGTCTCCCTCTTCTCCTTCTCCTTCTCCTTCTCCTTCTTCTTCTCCTTCTCCTTCTCCTTCTTCTTCTTTATGTTTGAGTGTTTCTGTTGGCCTGCTTTCACTTCACTGGCTTTTTTTCCCTGCTATCTCCAATCTATGTTTAAAGTAATGCTGTATTTTTTTCTATTCTTATATTGCATTTAGGTATTAAATTAGCTATTAGGGAGTTGGGCGATAGTGGGTTAAGCGCAGGTGGCACAAAGTGCAAGGACCAGCATAAGGATCCCACTTGGAGCCCCCAGCTCCCCACATGCAGGGGAGTCGCTTCACAGGCAGTGAAGCAGGTCTGCAGGTGTGTATCTTTCTCTCCCCCTCTCTGTCTTCCCCTCCTCTCTCCATTTCTCTCTGTCCTATCCAACAACAACAGCAATAATAATATGACAACAATAATACAATAAGGGCAACAAAAGGATATAAATAAATATTTTTTTAAATTAAATAAATAAATATGGTATTAAAGAATTCCCATTTACTTGTACTCTGTAGTTTCAACTTTCTCACTAAAGTATTCAGCTGCTTAATAATTATTTCTTTGTTTTCCTTTGTCAGGCTAGCCATGCAAGGGAGAGAGATGACTCTGGAACCAACTCATGGCAGCAAGGCAATTCAAATCTTTATTTATTTGAGTGCCCCAGAGTCAGGTGGTAGCACACCTAGTTAAGCCATGTGATGCAAACCGCAATGGCCTGCATCAGCCTCCAGGTCTGCCTGCACGCTCCTCCAGGTCCGGACATGGAAGAGACAAGAAAGAAATGGAAGTGGCTTGACAATGCCATACATGGTTAGGAAAGGGGTGGAGAAAAGCAAAAGGGGACGGGAATGGTATGGACCTCCCCAGCAACTGTTTCTAGGGTTTCAACTGATAGGATTAGCAATGCCCTGTGGGGAATTAGGAAGGAGACCTTTAGTCATTTGTAAGACAAAGCGGAAGATTGACATGTAGATAATAAAAGGAATTCAGGGTGGAGCAGGCTTAATGTTTTAAGGTATGCTGGATTCCAGAGGCAGGAAGATGCAGGATGTTTTGTGAGGCAGGGAAGACTTATATGGCCAGCAATCTTTTAAGGTTCATGTGTCCCCCCTTTTGCTCAATCCCTCCAAAGAGAGAGACATTCCAGGATGGACTTACCTCTCAGATCAAGCCCTGCCAGGCTCCACCACATCCCCACAACCTCCCTACATTTTTTTAATTCTTTAGGCAAATAAATCCTAGCTCATTCTGTTCGTGCTAACATTTATGAAAATATCATGTTTCATTTCTCTTTTACCTATATTTCTCTTGAGAATGGATAAGATTTTTCTGCTTTTTTTGTTCAAATAATTATTTAAATTTGACATTATGTATCATATATTGCAGAGATCTATAGACTTTGAAATATAATGATGTCTTTTTGCCACTGTTGCTTATTATCATCAGGTCTTGACTACTCTAAGTCAACTTTTTTCCCAGATAGAATGTGACAGAGATAGAGAGACAGAAAGATATTTCAGCTCTCACACTATCCAGGTGAGCTCCTATTGGTCCTAGAATGTTGTTTTTTGAACAGAAGTTAAATTGTACATTTTATCAACTTTTAGAATCTTTTTATCATTTTGACATCAATTCATTGGCTGACTTTATATATTTTTTTATTTTTGTTTTTCAGAGAGAGAGAGAGAAGTGGCACACCCATATGATGCCCAGTATCAAAGAATGATCTTGCCTATGGTAAAATTCACATCCTGACTGGTCATTTTTGGTTGTCCGATAGAAAGCTAAACTGTTCATAAGTTTCTCATACCTCCTGCCCCACCCAAGTCTTTTACTTTGACGTTATACACCAACAGTTGGATGTTTTTATTCTTTCCTCAGTATTTATAGTTGTTGACTGCAGCATAATTTGTCCAATATAATAGCAGACATTACTGTATTATATTTATGTTCATTTTACTTTTACATATAGTTTAGTTCATTTAAAATTATATTCAGGAACAAAGTCACAACATGGTATAGAATAACTGACTATTGACAATCATTCCTGGCAGCAAAAATCCACTGGATATCACTGGAAATTTCATTAGTTTGGTCAACTATTTAGCTGGACTTATCCATGCATTTCTTTGTCCCTGAAGTGGATAGCTTTATCACTTACTGAAATTGTGAAGGAAGGAAAGGGGCAAGGAACTTGTGGCCATGGTAGCAGTCAGCCTAGTGGTAGAACATATTGGAGAGGATCATATACTTTAGTGCACCCAGACTGGCATGGTGACTGCTACAGTGAGAGCAAATTACCAGCACCATGTTGCTTTCTTACTGATTCCTGGAATTGGGTATCAGTCCCAAAGAGACTGTTAGTAGTATAGACAGCAGGACCTCTAGTTGTCACTCCTTTAAGTGAAGTATTTTTGTACTGAAGAGAGATTCACTATGAACTATGGAAATCAGAGACTGAGGAAGGGACTGATGTGTGATCTGGTTAGGGAAACAGAAATAACAGCATAAGTTTTTCAATTTTGGTTGCCCCTATCCACCCCTAAATGTGACTGTGATATTTGGAATTTGCTCTCCACCATAAAGATAAACAAGGATCCCAAAACTAAAGCCACAGCACCACCTACTGAAGAAAAAAGAAAGAAAGAAAGAAAGAAAGAAAGAAAGAAAGAAAGAAAGAAAGAAAGAAAGACATGCCTAGAAAAAGTCAACACAGGAAACCAAGATGGAAATGTTGAAAAAGAAGAATAAAGCTTTAGAAGCCCAACATATTGGGAATAATTGGAGAAATTAACAAAAAATTTAGAAGACATATGAAAAAAACTCATGAAATTCTAAATTCTAGAATATCAATCACAGAATGTAGGCTGAAGATCTCAAAACTAAATTCAAGAGAGGAAGAAGAAGTTCAATGTAATTTAGACTGCACAAAACCCAACAGAACTTTCAGATATTAGAAATATAATGAAATAATAAAGGACAACTATGGAAAGCAAATTAATTGAACAGAATACTTAATTGTACTGAAAAGTCAGTCAAATAAAAACAAAGATGGCTCAAATGAAAGAAGAAAAAGAATTAAGACTTAGGAAGAATTCTAAGAAGTGCATGAAAAATGTCAGATCCAATTATAAAGGGAAACGTAGTGGTAATTGATATCTTGGATGGTGAAGAGAAAGGCAGAGAATCAATTTTAAAAAATGAGAGGTGCAGGGGTAAATAGCATAATATTTATGCAAAGAGACTTTCATGCCTGAGACTCCCAAGTCTCAGGTTGAATCCCTAGCATCACCATAAGCCAGAGCTGAGTAATGTTCTTGTAAAGAAAAAAAAAATATATATATATATATATGTATATATATATATATATATATATATGAATGACATGGGAGGTGACCCATTGGGTAGAGTGCCTGATTTGCAAGTATGAAGCCTAGAATTCAATCCCAGTATGGTGTACAGAGAAACTCTCTCTCATTAATAGATCTTAAACAATAATATAAGGAAATTTACCACACAAAGGAACTAATATATATATAAAGGTTTATATATATACATATATATATATATATTTCTAGATACTCTCCATCAAGATACATTATGTTCAAATTATGAAAAGTTGATGATACAAAAAAAAAAATAGGTGAGATAGAATGATGGTTATGCAAAATACTTTCATGCCTGAAGCTCAGAAGTCTCACATTCAATCCCCAGCACCACTGTAAGCCAGAGTTGAGCAGTGTTCTGGTTAAAAATAAGTTTAAAAGATTCAGTTTGTGTTTTGAAAAACTTTGAGACATACAATTGATTTTCCCCCTCTCATATTAATTAACTACTGATTTATATGTCTACATTTTGCTAGGAGTGTACATAAACACCATTCCCACCACCAAAAGACTGTGACTCACCCCTCCCACCCACTCCCACCCCCCACTGGCCCAGGAAGCTGCATGTCTACCCCTCACCACAGGGTTTTTACTTTGGTGCCCTACGTACAATTTGATCAGGTCCTGCTTTTAGTTTCCCTTTCAGATCTTCTTAGTTAACTTCTGTTGATGAGTGGGATCATCCCATACTCATCTTTATCTTTCTGACTTAGTTCACTTAACATAATTCCTTCTAGCTCTGTCCAAGATGGGTCAGAGAAGGTGGGTTCATTGTTCTTGATAGCTGCATAGTATTCCATTGTGTATATATACCACAGCTTTCTCAGCCACTCATCAGTTGTTGGGCAGCTGGGTTGCTTCCAGGTTTTAGCTATGGGATGCATTGGATCGACCTTCTCGTGGTGCATCCCGTGAGTACCCATTCATTGGGGAAACTGACGATCCTTCCTAGCCGACTGAATCCACATGGATCCCAGTCACTTTCAAAGCCAGCAACAAGCAGCTCCTGACAGCTTTCAACCTGACGCTGTTCACTGGCTATGGAAGAAGGGCAAACACTAGAAGAAGAAGAAGGAGAAGGAGAAGAAGAAGAAGAAGAAGAAGAAGAAGAAGAAGAAGAAGAAGAAGAAGAAGAAGAAGAAGAAGCTGCTATTATGAATTGTGCTGCTATGAACATAGGAGTACACACCTCTTTTTGGTTGGGTATTATGGAGTCCTTGGGGTATAACCCCAGGAGAGGAAATACTGAATCATATGGAAGGTCCATGCCTAGCCTTCTGAGAGTTTTCCAGACTGCTCTCCACAGAGGCTGTACCAATTTACATTCCCACCAGCAATGTAAAAGGGTTTCTCTGTCCCCACATCCTCTCCAGCATTTGTTGCTGCTGTCCTTTTTGATGTATGCCATTCTTACAGGAGTGAGGTGGTATCTTAGTGTTGAAAAGTTTTTCAAAACACAAACTGAATCTTTTTTATATATAGGCTGTGTATTTGATATGCAGACTCTCTCAAAAGCCTAGACCAAGTAGATTAGAAGCATCCAATAGCACAGCTATATACAAGATACTGGATACTGTACAGCAAACCATAACAAAAGGACTTTTCAAAGTTAACCCAATTAACAAATAATGTGATGATAACATTAACTATCCATTGTCTTTTTGAACCCTAAGACAGCAGGAACCTCATATCTCCACTATAGAGCCCCTACTTCCCCCAGTCCTGGAACCCTTGGATAGGGCCCACTTTCCCGTATGCATCTCCCAATCCATACCAAATAATATTGCATCCACCGATCACAACCTAACCAACGCGACGATTGCCACCTCAACATGCTTCACCTCAGACTGTGTCCAGAGACTTCATGTGTGGAATGACAACCCTTCAGCTTCATTACTTGGGTGAGACCTTTCCTTTTATAGTACACTCTAATTTCATCACAGGTGGTTCACTTTCTACCAAAGTCCCATAACCTAGTTATACACCAGTTTCTGTGAGAGAGAGCTTATGTTCACATGTATCCATAAACTACTGCAAAATATATACCTGAAAGCAGAAGTACACTAGAGTTTGCAGTGAGTACCTCCCTAACACTTCCTCTCCACTATTCCAAGCTTTGGGCCCATGATTGCTCAACAATTTGTTTGTTAACTCTCTTTTCAATCACCAGGTTCCAGATGCCACCAGGATGCTGGCCAGGCTTCCCTGGATTGAAGACCCCACCAATATGTCCTGGAGCTCAGCTTCCCCAGAGACACACCTTACTAGGGAAAGAGAGAGGCAGAGGGAGTATGGACCGACCAGTCAACGCCCATGTTCAGCGGGGAAGCAATCACAGAAGCCAGACCTTCTACCTTCTGCAACCCTCAATGACCCTGGGTCCATGCTCCCAGAGGGATAGAGAATGGGAAAGCTATCAGGGGAGGGGGTGGGTTATGGAGATTGGGTGGTGGGAATTGTGTGGAGTTGTACCCCTCCTACCTTATGTTTTTCTTAATTAATCCTTTCTTAAATAAAAAAAAAAGAAAAAGAAAAAAAATAAGTTAAGTATGGAAAAGGAAAAGGATCTAAGTTGAGGGTGAGAGTTTTTTGCAGACAGCTCTCACAGTGAGATGAGAAATGATACCCATGTTCTAACAACTATAGTGTAAATCATTAACCTTCTAATAAAAATAAAAATTAATAAATAGAATAAATTTTAAATGATTAAAAATAAGAAAGACTATTAAAGGTTCATGGAAGTGATGAGAAAGACTATTAAAGATTCATGGAAGTGAGGAAAGTATGTGATGTAAAAAAAACCTTCAATATGTTTACCAAAGTAATTCTCAGTAGCAACTCTAATGAGCAGGAGAGTGACATGACATATTCACAATTCATAAAAATAAATCCATAAACCAAGACTACTCTGTCCTGACAAGTTTTCACTCATATATGCTAAATGCAGAGTTTCATAGACTATGAAAAATTAGTGGAAGGGCCAGCACAATAGTTCACCTCATAGTGTGCCTGACTTGCCATATATGTAGTCCAGGTTCAAGTGCTGGAATCACATGGGAGGTGCTATGGCAATGAGACAAGCTTTAGTGTTGTGGTGTTTCCCCACTGTGTGGCTATTTGAATAAAAAAAAGTGGCTCTAAACATAAAAGTACCAGATAAACAAATAGCATAAAAGAAAAGTAACAGATAAATAATTTAAAATTATATCTTAGGAACTATGAAAAATTAACAGTCAAAGAAAATCATGTGGAAAAGTAAATACAAAAAAAATAGAACATAAATATTGAAATGGAAACAAAGAGGTACATGAAACCAAAGACTAATTTCTTGTATGGATAAGTAAAAATTGATATATCCCTATCCCTAACTAAACTCATTAGAAAGGGAATAAGTCCTAATAATAAATCGGATATGAGTTAGAATGAGAAAACATTTATTATTCTGTTGTGAAGAGACAGCAAGATTTTGATATGAGGTAAGTTGTGCTCACATATTTTAGAAAGATGACACAGAAACAGAGTCTGCCTTGCATGTTTGACACTGAGTTTTATATCATACAACATGAATTCCAATGTCAGAATGACTAGAGCTGCGTAATGAGGGAGTAAGGGAGCTGTGATTTGTTCTCTCTCTCTCTCTCTTTCTCTCTCTCTCTCTCTCTCTCACACACACACACACACACACACACACACACACAAAGAGAGAGAGATCTCTCTTACACAGAGAGAGAGAGAGAGGAAGGAAAAAATACAAGGAAAGATCTAGTGTATGTCTATGTCTAATAGAAATTTCAGAAGTTGAGAATACAAAGAATAGAGAAGCAATATTTAGATATCTATAATATTCTTTTTTCAGTTTATTCATTTATTATTAGATAGGAAAGAGAGACAATGGAGAAAGGGGAGATCGTGAGGGAGAGGGAAAGAGAGACACCTGCAGCACTGCTTCACTGCTAGTGAAGCTTGAACCTGGGTCCTTGCACATGTCAGTATATGTATTCAACCAAGTGCACCAACAACCATCCCCTATTTCTAATATTGTAAAAGGACATTATCTTCATATCTAGAAACTTCAAGTGTCAAACAAAATAAAAATGAAGTCAATAAGTGAAGAAGGCAGAGAGGGAGGAATCTCAGAGGAGTAATGTTTGACTTGTATGTGTGAGACCCTGAGTTTTATTTGAAGTAGGGCATAGTAGCAACAATAATGTAGCACATGAAATCCTATACTTACTTTCTCATAAAATGAATTTCCCAGGAGGGTTGTTTAGTGGCAGTGCACAAGCATAAGACACTAAGTTTTATCTATAAAGATGCATTTTAAAAATTAAGAAATAAGAGAGGCACAGTTCCACATGCAAAAAAAAATTGGATAATCTAGGAGAAAGGACAAATTCTTAGAATCACCCAGCCTTCAAAGCCTGAACAAAATTAAAAAATAAATAGTCTTCACAGATAAGTCCACAGTACAGAAATCAAAATAACAATCAAAATGCTAAGAACAAAAATACTGGATAGAACAGCCTCATAGATAAAATTCATCATTCTTTCCAAGAAGATGGAATATCTTTATCAAGCTATTTTTAAAAATTGAGAATAGGGGATAGTCCCAAACATACTTTACAAGGCTACAATTACCCTAACCCTCAAATCACAGCATGATAAGAACAAAAAAAGAAAACTATGAAATGATATTTCTGATAAGCATGATACAACAAAATTTTGCAAATCAAATCCAAGAACACATTAACACTATTATTCATCACTATCAAAGGGACTCATCCTCAGATATGAAAACACAGTTAACATATACCAATCAGTTAATGTAATAAGCTGTCATCAATAAGAAAAGACAAAAATCGGGGAGTGGGCGGTAGCACAGCAAGTTAAGCGCACATGGTGCAAATCGCAAGGTCAAGCGTAAGGATACCGATTAGAGCCCCCAGCTCCCCACATGCAGGGGTTGCGATGAAGCAGGTCTGCAGGTGTCTATCTTTCTTTCCTCCTCTCTGTTTTCCCCTCGTCTATCGATTTCTCTCTGTCCTATCTAACAAGAACAGCCCTGACAAAAATAACAATAACAACTACAACAAGTGCAAAAGTAAGGGCAACAAAATGGGTAAAATAGCCTCCAGGAGGAGTGGATTCATAGTACAGGCACTGAGCCCCAGCAGTAACCCTGGAGGCAAAAAAAAAAAAAAGGACAAAGTCATATAAACTTATCAGTGGATGCTAAATAAGCATCCACCATGATTCAACACACATATGATAAAAACCATTTGTAAACTGGTAGTAGAAAGAACATTCCTAAACATAAAAGAGATCAGATATGAGGAACTCACAACTTGAATGATTCTCAATAGTTAAAAAAAAAAACAACTGAATTCTTCTTTCCCAACATCTGGAACATTATAAAAATATCTATTCTCAATATAACTGCAATATAGTTGTAGAAACCCTAACTGGAACAGTTAAGCAATGGAATTATTACACACATTTAATCCTGTTTGAAAAGGAGGTAAAAAACTAACTCTATTTGCATATGAAATTATAATAATATACATATAAAAACCTAAGAAATGCTCAGAGCTACTATAAATAATGACTATGATAAAGTAGAAGGATATAAAATCAGAAATCTATTTAATTTCTATAGACAATCTATGGACTTGAGATAAGGGAAAAACATGTATATCCTTATATTCATAGCAGAGTTATTCACAATAAACAAGATATGGAAACAACATAAATGCTTATCAGTGGATATCATGATGAGGTAAGGGAGTTATAATACACACATATATGAATATATGTTATATATACATTTACTAATATACTATTCAAACTATTTGGAAAGATGAAACTTGCCATTTGAATGGCATTAATGGAATTTATGGAGATTATGCTAATCAGAATAAGTCAAAAAGTGAAAGTTTGTTTTTCCCTCATATGTTGAAATACAAATAAGAACACGAATATACAAAACACAACAAAAATAGCTCATAGACTCTGAAAACATAATTACCGGAAGGAGAAGAAGGACAGTGAGGAAAAAAATATAAGATGTTAATATTAGAGTGGATTGTATTAATAGTGATGAGAACAGTGAGATATGCATACATATTGAAGTATAAATCTGTATTCCTGGAAGTCGGATGGCAGCGCATGAAGCAGGTCTGCAGGTGTCTTTCTCTCCCAGTCTCTGTCTTCCCCTCCTCTCTCTATTTCTCTCTGTCCTATCTAACAACGATGACATCAATAACAGCAACAATAATAACTACAGCAATAAAAATCAAGGGCAACAAAAAGGAAAATAAATAAATAAATAAATCTGTATTCCCAAAACTAATACTATTGCAAATCAATGCTTATAATAATAATATTAATAAGATGATGATTATGCTTCACTGCGCCTCACAACACATCATTTCATTGCACTGGGCCAACTTTTTTAAGATAGATAAAGGTGAGGGAGAGGGAGATAAACAGGCAGAGAGAGAAATAGAGATTTCTGGGTGGTGGTGCACCAGATTAAGCACACATAGTATGAAGCACAAAAACCCATGCAAGGATCGCCATTGGCTCCCTACCTGCAGGGGAGTCGCTTCATAGGCTCTGAAGCAAGTCTTCCATTCTCTTTCCCTATCTTTCCTTCCTCTTTCAGTTTCTTTCGGTCCTATCCAAAAACAGTTGAAAAAAAAAAAGAAAAAAAAATGGCTACAGAAGCAACAGATTCGTAGTGCAGGCATGGAGCCCTAGCAATAACCTGAAAGGAGAGAGAGAGAGAGAGAGGGAGACCGATCGACCATATCACCAGAGCTTTCTCCATGCCACAACAGAGCTCCCCATGTGGTACTGGGGCTCAAGTTTGGGCTACATGAACAGCCAGGTTGGTTCTGTACCTGAGAGGATATTTATCAAATAGCATACAATAATGGGCGGGAGTCGGTGGTAGCGCAGTGGGTTAAGTGCAGGTGGTACAAATCTCAAAGACTGCTGTAAGGATCCCAGTTTGAGTCCCCAGCTCCCCACCTGCAGGGGAGTCACTTCACAAGTGGTGAAATAGGTCTGCAGATGTCTATCTCTCTCTCCCCCTGTCTTCCCCTTCTCTCTCTATTTCTCTCTGTCCTACTCAATAACGACTACAACAATAAAAAAATGGCAACAAAAGGGAATAAATAAATATTTTTTTTAATTTTTAAATAATTAAGGTGCATAGGTGGAGTGACATAAAAGAAATCTTACAAAACAATAATATTTAATAATTTCCTATGATATGTAGATTCATAGTGGATATGTGATCCACTTTACTTCAGTCCTAATATCTTTACTATCTTAATATCTTTAATAATATCTTTAATATATTAGGACTGAAGTCTATTGTACTTTTGAATTTTTATTCATGTGTAATTAATAGGTTAGTTTGTTTTTAAATCAGGAAATCTTGTGCCAAAGAAGAGCCAAGTCATGGGAGATGTTAAATGTCATTGCATCCATGAAATTTTTGCAGAAATCATTAGAAAGACTTAGACTTGGATAAATGTACATAGAGATCCAATTAAATGTTATATAATATCAAAGATGAAGAGAGCAAGGTGACATTCACATCATACCTGTTGTTCAATGTGCCCAAATGGAAGACTGCACCATCCAAGTTAACAGATTTTTTGTTTTGTTTGCCTTCTGTCATGACACAAATGTATGTATAGAACTTTAAATTTCTCAAAGAAAATGAAGACAATCTTCTATCTTATAGGAGTCAACAAGTTACAATTATGTAACTAATATTGATGATCGCAAACCACACATCTAAACCACTAATTTATTAGTTTCTTGGCAGTATTCTTCACTGTTCTTTATCCTAGAGACCTTGTGGATATAATTCAGTTTTTCATAAAAAAAAAAAAAATACAGTCACTTATCTTATGGACAGAACAAAATGTATTGCTTGTGCTAAAAATTATGTTGTGATAATAGTCAAGCTGTATTTAACATTTACTTACATAAATATAAAGCCTTAGCAAATACTTTTATCTCTAAAAGATAAAAGATTTATGTATTTCATGAGGAAAAGACAGAGAGATGGAGAGAGAAGAACATCAAAATATCTCTCTGGAATATGTGGTGCTAGGAACCAAACTCAGGAATGCAGGCATTTGAGCCTAGTTGCGGGCTGCTGTGTCACCTCCTAGACCTCTAAGTTTTATTGTTTGATATAATTCAATATTTACATATGGTGAAAAGCATAGAATGAACAAATTATAATTGTGTAATTAGAAGCTATGTGCCATCATTAATAATGATGATCACAAACCACACATCCAAACCACTAATTTATCAGATGCTTGGCTTTCTTAAAGATTTACCTGGCAAAGTGGAGTAATCCTCCTCCTGGGTAAGAAATGTCAATCTATTAAAATCTGAAAGCAAACAACACCTGTTAATGCCTAGCCACCTAGTAAGTAGTCTAAGTACCTGACCTTCTCTTAAGCCAATACAAAATATAGTACAAAGCAGTGATTTAATGTTTGGGGAGGGTTTGGGGGTCAGGCGCTGGTGCACCCAGTTAAGTGCACATAGTGCAAAGTGTAAGGATCCCAGTTCAAGACCCTGGCTCCTCACCTGCAGAGGGGGAATCCTTTCACAAGCAGGTTTGTAGGTGTCTTTTTCTCTCCCTATCTCCCACTCTCCACTCAAAATTTCTCTGTCCTATCAGATATTTATTTTTTAAAAAAAGGAAAAAATGGCCACCAAGAACAATGGGTTTGTAGTGCAGACACTGAGCCCCGGAGATTACCTTGGAGGCCTGGAGGCGAAAGAAAAAGAATGAAAGAAAGAAAGAAAGGAAGGAAGGAAGGAAGGAAGGAAGGAAGGAGGAAAGTCCCAAAGAGGAAAACTGTGGGCAAGAATGATTCTATTACTCCCTGTGGTATGAAACTAGGCCAATATATCACCTCCTCCACCTTCCAGTTTCCCATCTATATAGTGATAAGTGTTGTAGTATACATATCATAAGATTGATAATAATTAAATGAGTTAATAAATATAAAGCACTTAGGATGATATGGACACATGAAAACTGCTAAACGTGTACTATAATCATTAAAATTTTGTGACACGTTCCAAACAGCAGCTTAATACACCATCACACAGATATTTATAAAGTCATAAGACAACTAACAGATCATAAGACACCCATCTAAAGTACTCAAGCTGCTTAATAGTAAATTAATAGTAGATAATTTCATAGCTCATCAAAAATACATTTCTGCTGAGGAGAAGAATCCACACATTTATTCTTTCAGTCAATATTTGTTAATTGACTACTCACATGTAATGAACAAAATGGATCCCAAATATCTACTTCACAAAAGATACCATTCAATAAGAATTCAGAAAGCAAGTAATACAGTTATGTGTGATAAGTATAAAAAAGTAAAAGAATATAAGAAGAGTTAAGTGTGAGAGAGATGTCAATTTTATTTAAGCAGCCAAAATAATGAAAAAAAATCTCCATTTTACCATTTGCTACCCATTCTACTTCATTATACATCAATTTATAAAACTAACTTGTGGATAATGACAAAATTCTTTCTTTCATTATTTTTTGTCAACAGAGCTTCACAGTTTCCAGCCAACTTTTTCACGTAGAGACAGGTTAGGATGGCACACCTGTTTAAGTACACATACTACAACAGTACAAATACCTCGGTTCAAGTTCCTGTTCCCCACCTGCTGGAGGAAAGCTTCACAAGCCATAAAGCCGTGTTGCAGATGTCTCTTTTTCTCTCTCACACTCTAGCTTCTCATTCCCTTTTGATTTATCTGTCTCCAATTTAAAAAATCAAATATTAAAAAAAGAAGCTAAAAAAAGAAAAGGAAGAGCAAAAGACAGAACAAGAGAGAAAAATATCACAAGCACCAAAACTACACCCATGGTTACCAAGCTCTGGCTTTAAAGAGCACAATTATTGGGTGTTGGGCAGCAGTGAAGTAGGTCAAGTGCAGGTGGCACAAAGCACAAGGACCAGCATAAAGACACCGGTTTGAACCCCCGGCTCCCCACCTGCAGGGGAGTTGCGTCACAGGCAGTGAAGCAGGTCTGCAGGTGTCTCTCTTTCTCTCCCCCTCTCTGTCTTCCCCTCCTCTCTCCATTTCTCTCTGTCCTATCCAACAACAACGTCACCAATAACAAGAACAGTAGTAACTACAACAATAAAACAACAAGGGCAACAAAAGGAAATAAATATTTTTTAAAAAAGCACAATTGTTGTTGTTGTTGTTGTTATTTTGTGCCTCCAGGTTTATCGCTGGGACTCAGTGCTTGCGCTGCGAATCCACTGCTCCTGGAGGCTATTTTTTTCCATTTTGTTGCTCTTGCTGTTGCTGTTGTATAGGGCAGAGAGAAATCGAGAGCAGAGGGGAAGACTGAGAGAAGGAGAGAAAGACACCTGCAGACCTGCTTCACTGCCAGTAGAAACATGGGGCTCAAACCCAACATCCTTACGCGAGTCCGTGCAATTTGCGCCATGTGCGCTTAAACCATTGCACTACCACCCGTCCCCCTGAAAGAACCATTCTTAAATCTGAGTAGTAATTTTTAAACATTTCTAAATTTAAGAACATTTTAAAAATATTTTATTTATTGAGAAATCTGGAGGTAAAGACACAGAGAGAAACACCAGAACACTGCTAAACTCTAGATTATGGTGGTGCTGGGGATTGAATGTGGTAACTTGGAGCTTCAGGCAGGAAACTATTTTGCATCACTATTGCTAGCTCCACAGCCCTGCAACTTTTTAAGTATATGAATTGTTTAGGGTTCTTTTAGGTCCAGTTTTTCCATCTTCAAAGCAAAAGAAAATTACTACTTTATTTGTGCTGTAAAGGATCAATTACAGATGGAAAGATAGTCTGGAAACCTTTAATTATACATGTAGCACTCCCTTTTGGAGAATCCAGCTTGCTCTCAAGAAGTGCCTACTTAATTATTTTATTTATCAAGCCACTATATTTCATTAACTCTGACGGGTGATTCTAAGCATGTTTAAAATAATAACCCTTTTTGTATAAGCCTATCATAGGGACATGTGAAATTGTACTCAAGTGTCAACAACTGTACTGTATAAAGTGATTTAAAATGATAATAATAACTCCTTCAATCCTCCTACCCCAAATAAGTATTTATCATTTTAAAGGTGAGGAAACTGATACATAGAAAGGTTAATTATCTTGTCCAATGTGACAATGATAACATGTGGTGAAGAAAAAGCTATTAATATTGTTTTCCTAACTTATATTACTCAATACAGTCAGATAAAAAATACACCTCTTCCTATTCTTGGAAGAACAATTAAGAATAAAGAAGATACCACATAATTCCTGATTACAGTTTTATGCTAAAGCATAGGATCTATGGAGTGGAGTTTGCATGGAATTTTTGTGTTCAAGTTTTCTTGCTTTGTGTATTACACTGTATTTTAGGAAAATTCCACACAGTGCAAATCTATTCTTTCCTTTTACCTGCATTATCATGATCTTATTTTCTTGTGAGAGACATGAGTAACATTACACTTAATCCTAAACAAAGTCTGCCAAGAGTTAATATGCTCTGTGATTTTGTCATTCCTTAATAGGAACAAGAGTTATATTTGCACTTATGAGAGAATGAATTACAAATGCAGGTGCATAAAGTTCTTATGTTTAAGCACTGTGATGGTTTATCCTTTGGAATCTATTATGTCTCTCTTATTTATGACAAAGTTTGTGTTTATTTTTAAGGCCAAGCATCAACAGGGTGAATAATAATAGTGTTTTGTTTATATACTATTGAATAAGCTCTGGAGAGTCATCTACTAACTCTTTCTTTTACTAAAGAGAAAATTTTGTGAAGATTTCATTGTCTCTCCTAGTTCAGTTCAGTAGTATTGAACCTTGATGAATCACACAGTATATATATGATGGTAAATACAAATCTGTGAATGGAACTAGAGTTTAAAAAATAAAAAGTTACCTCTGTGATCCTGTAGTTTTAATAAAAACCAAGAGTGATCAATCCAGAATACAAGAGTTGAAAACCTTGTAGCCAGTCCTAAACTAGAATCTGCTTAAAGGTGTAGACTCTCACTTTCAATTAATGGATCATAAAAATTGTAGAGAAAAATCAATATATACAATCTAGTATTATTTATAAGGGATTGAAATATTTGGTGAGACCCTTTGAGCAATCTCCCCCATAGTATCCTGAAATTCAGCACATAGCTATTAAAATAATGAATGTACCATGTGGTCCAGTTAGGGGTGCCAATTTGAATTTTTATAACAAAGTCTTTAGTATAATATTTAACACATGTCTCATGAAGTCCAAGAGACAGTTTGGTTTGGTTACTTCTTTTCCTTTTGGCAAGTTCATTTGCTTTAGTCCTCTTTATTCCACAACTGTAGTTTATACCACCCTGTAGTTCTCATTCATCTCTGTACTTGTTTCATTTAGCACAAAGCACTTAAAATTCCTTTATATCATACTTGACAACTACGTCAGTAAAAAACTGTAGGAAACTAGTTACATATGCACTTAAAGTTTTGAGGGTTTTTTTACATAATATGTTTTATCTTAACAAATTTTACATTCAAACAAAATAGCCTATAGGTAAATAAAACAACTCATCAAATTCTCATTAAAATTCATATCATATCAGACCAATGAATAGACAATGATACGTTTACAAAATGATTTTCTATGGGTATGTTTTTTTAAATATTTATCTATTTATTCAATTTTGTTGTTCTTGTTATTTTATTGTTGTAATTATTATTGTTGATGATGTTGTCATTGTTGGATAGGACAGAGAGAAATGGAGAGAGGAGGAGAGACAGAGAGGGTGAGAGAAAGACACCTGCAGACCTGCTTCACTGCCTGTGAAGTGACTCCCCTGCAGGTTGGGAGCTGGGGGCTTGGACTGGGATCCTTAGGCCAGTCATTGCACTTTGTGCCACCTGCACTTAACCCACTGTGCTACCACCCAACTCCCGGGTATGTTTTTAAGAGGGAGCTATTTTGCTATATTTTTTGGTCAATTTTTCTACTTACGGATACATATAAACAAATAATTTATTATCCAATTCATAATAGTTAATGATTATATCATTTACTTTGCAAGACAGTAGTATATATCACCAAGGCCAAAAAAATCCAAATATCTAATATTTTCCTTCATGTATCATAATATGGCATAATGTAGAAAGTACATACGCTTGGTAAATGTTGCCATTATCATTACATCTTACTGGAACTAAATTTTATTTTAAATTACAATTTCCCCCAAAATTAGATTAATAACAAAGGTAAAAGTTCATGCAAAAAGTAGAAAACATTGAGGTATTAATATATGTACTAGTCATAGTTCTTCAGAAACAGAAAAATATGAAAATATAGTTAAACCTATATGTGATATACATATACACATACAAGACCCCAAATCTACAGCTTGCATTGCAATTTATAGTGCAAAGACCAAAACTCTGGAGTCAGTCAATGGTACAGTTCTAGTCCACAAAATAGTAGTTGGAAGATATAGAATAGCAAATTCTTGAATCCCGATATGGCAAGAGGTATGTGAGAAATCACTGTATCTTTATGTTAATTTTCCTATGAACTTAAACTGCCCCAAATAAATAAGAAGCCTTTAAAGATTTTTTTTAAAAAGTGGGAGTCAGGCCGCAGTAGCACAGTGGGTTAAGCACATGTGGCGCAAACAGCAAGGACCAGCATAAAAATCCTGGTTGGAGCCCTTGGCTCCCCACCTGTAGGGAGTCTCTTCATAGGCTGTGAAGCAGGTCTGCAGGTGTCTATCTTTCTCTCCCCCTCTCTGTCCTCCCCTCTTCTCTCCATTTCTCTCTGTCCTATCCAACAACAATGACATCAATAACGATAATAACTATAACAATAAAACAACAAGGGCAACAAAAGGAAATAAATAAGTATTAAAAAAAAATAAAAGCTTGGGTCACAGGCCACCCCACTATCCTAGTCAGAGAATCCGGGAATTCTCATATAGACATGATGTTTTTCTCTTGCAGGCTTCAGGATCCTTTCTTTATCTTTATTCTTTTCCATTCTAAATATAATATGTCTTGGTGTCTTTAAGTCTGGGTTAATTCTGTTTGGGACCTACTGTGCTTCTTGAGCCTTTATATCTTTTATGTTGTCTAGACTAGAGAAGTTCTCAGGTATTATTTCCTGAAGAATGTTTTCTTCCCCTCCCTCTCTTTCTTCCTCTGGTAAGCCTATAATGCATATATTCTTTCTTTTGAAGTCATCCCATAGGTCTCTGTTGTTGTTTTCAGAATCTCTTAATCTTTTTGAGATCTCTTACTTCTTTTTTAGTTGTCTCTAATTCATCCTTGATATTGCTAATTCTGTCTTCAGTCTCATTTATTCTATTCTCTCTCCCTTCTCCTGTTTTCTGGAGTTAATCTTTTTGTTACCCTGTTCTGATACCGTTTTAGCTTGTTAAGCTAGTTGTGTTCTTAGCTCAGCTATTTCAGCTTTCAGCTGTCTAATAACCTTGGGATAATTAGTGTTTTCTTCCAGAGTCTCATTTGTTGTTTCTGTATTTCTTTTTTTCTTAAGATTTTATTTATTTATGAGAAAGATGAGGGGAGATAGAGAAAGAACCAGACATCACTCTGGCACATGTGCTGTTGGGGATCGAACTCATGACCTCATGCTTGAGAGTTAAAAGCTTTACCACTGCACCACCTCCCGGACCACATGTTTCTGTGTTTCTAATGACAATTATTTCAAGCTCTTTACTCACTCCTGTGACTATTTCCTTAACTAGTGTTTGGATGTTGGCCACATTATTTTGTGCTTCAACCTTTGGGGGACTTTTAGCTGGACTCTTGTCCTGGTTCATTTCTCCAATATTTCTTCTTGTTCATTTAACCATTTATATAGTATGTTATGAGGTCCCTCTCTCAGTACTTTTCAAATTACTGATCACTCTTGCCTGAATTGACTTGTGTCTACGCAAGGTAATTAAAGTATTCACAGTTGTGGAAATTGACAGTTGTTTCAATATTATTTTAATCCCTGAGTTGGAGCTCAGTGATTAAAAAAAAGCTTCTTTTGTTCTTTTTCTTCCCTGTAGACTATGGCATCCTGAGGGCTTTTAACTATAAGTAGGCTTTTTAGCTTAATCCCTCACTCCTGACCAAGAGATAAAGCAGGGTAGGGCAGAGATAATTCAATGGTTATGCAAAGAGAGTTTCATAGTCCCACCTCTAGGCCACTGAGGTATAGATTTTCTCCTGAGTTTCCTGTTAGTCCTCTGTCCCCTTGTATCAGCACAGGGCCTCCCACCTACTGCTCCAACTTCTGAGGGCAGTAGCAATGGAGACTCACAGTTGCATTTGGTGAGTCTTAGGGGAGTCCTTTCCTCCCTTCAGCCATCTTTTTGTTAGTGAAACAGACTGGAGATGGTGTCTCAATTGGTAGTCAGACTGTTACCAGCCACTTAATCTCTCCCTATATTCCTCCCTTCCAAGAGCCATATGTATTTGCTCTCAGTCACTGGTGATTTGGTGGGTTCCTGAAGTCGTGCTAGTCCTGTCTTGTTGTGGTCCCAGATGATCTCCTTTGGTATTCCTAATTGACCCAGGAAAGGAGAGGAGAGAAACGCAGCTGCTTCTATTCCATAGCCCTGCCTCCAGATCCCCTCTATGCAATGTTTTTTGACTAAGCTGAGGTGCACCCACATACTTTGTGAAGGGCAATCTTCTTTACTTAATATGTCATTTTAAATATCAATCTTGGAGTGTCAGGTGGTAGTGCAGTGGTTTAAATGCACTTGGCACAAAGTGCAAGGGCTCCCAGCTCCCCACCTGCAAGGAACTCGCTTCCCAAGCAGTGAAGCAGGTCTTCAGGTTTCTATCTTTCTTTCCCCCTCTCTGTCTTCCCATCCTCTCTCCACTTCTCTGTCCTATCCAACAATGACATCAACAACAATTATAACAACCACAACAATGATAAAACAACAAGGGCAACAAAAGGGGGGGGAGCCTCCAGGAGCAGTGGACTCATGGTGCAGGCACCTAGGTCCAGCAACAACCCTGGAGGCAAAAATATATATATATATAAATCTCATCTACAGATAACTTCAAAGAAATATCAGAAGTAATATTTAACAAAACATCTGCACATCTTATGGTCCAATCAGTTTCATAATAAAATTCACCATCACAATACACTTTCTTTTTTTTAATATTTATTTATAAAATTGAAATACTGACAAGACCGTAGGATAAGAGGGGTACAACTCCACACAGTTCCCACCACCAGACCTCCATATCCCATCCCCTCACCTGATAACTTTCCTATTCTTTAACCCTTTAAGAAACCTGTAATTTCTGACATATTTGAAAAATGTTCTTTGTCTGCATCCCTATTTAAACCCAAGCTCACCTTCCAATAAATGAGAGTGTTCCAATTCTCCCCGGTGTCTCTTGCCTATATTGCTGAGTCCTTGAGCTAGCAAGGGAGAACCATTGGTTTACCTTCCTTGCTGAGAGTCACCCCGCATAAGCTCCAGCAATTCTCTACCATTGTTGATCCACATTGAAGACAAGGTCCCATGGGGGCCCACAAAGGGGTCCATTATGTTTTTCCTGATGGAAATGAACAGTGACAATGGAGAGAGGAATCTGTTAGAGGTCTAGGCCCTTCATGTCTGTGTGGGAATTCCAGGACTTCCTGACTAGGGCCCCAGATGATGGAGTGGCTTGATAGTGACTATAGAGTCATCATTAAAGTATACCAGTTTCTTGCCCTTATTCAGCTTTTGCAGTCCTTAATTTTATAAGGTTAGCTTTGGAGAGACTGAGGGAACTGTAATAGGAAGTAGATGAGGAGGATATCTAAGTACTTGCTTGCTTCATTTATTGACTCACAGCAAACTATTGTGTACTTTTGCTTTCAGGTAAATATTTTGCCCTAATTTATGGATACATGTGTACATATGCCCTATATCATGGGACCCAGTCTATATCTAGGTTTTGAGGCTTTGTTAAGAAGTGAACCACTGGTGAGTCAGGTGTAGCGCAGAGGGTTAATTGCACATGGCACAAAGTGCAAGGAAAAGCTCCCGGTTCAAGCCCCCAGCTCCCCACCTGCAGGGGAGTCACTGCACAAGTGGTGAAGGAAGTCTGCAGGTATCTATCTTTCTCTCTCCCTCTCTGTCTTCACCTCCTCTCTCCATTTCTCTTTGTCCTCCCCTCATCTCTCCATTTCTTTCTGTCCTATCCAACAATGATGACATCAATAATAACTACAACAATAAAACAACAAGGGCAACAAAAGAGAATAAATACATATTTAAAAAAAAAAAAAGAAGTGAACCACCAAAAATGGAATTAAGGAATCCTATGAGAAAGGAAAGATCTCACCTCTGTAATGTGACTGAAGGGTTGACATTCCTTGCCTGAGGTCTCTGGACACCATCCAAAGTGAAATATGCCAAGGTGATACTTGTTGCATTGATGAGGTTTAGACTGGCAGATGCAGTAACATTTGGTATGAATTGAGAGAAGGATGCAGGAAAGTGAACCCCACCCTAGAGGTTCCAGGACTGGAGGAAAGATGGGCTTTATAAAAGAAGTGGGAGGTTTCTGTTGTCTTAGGGTTTAAGAACACAATAGATAGTTATTGCTATAACCAAATAATTTGGCAATTAGGTTAACTTTGAAATATGCTAAAGACTACTGAAGCTCAGTTCATCAAAATAGCTCACGTGAGAAGGTACCTGTTTTGCCATGCAGGAGCCCCAGATTCAAGTGCAGCTTCTGCTGCAGTGGGGAATGTGTTAGTGTAATAGTTTCTCAATATGTGTGTGTGTGTGTGTGTGTGTGTGTGTGTGTGTGTGTGTGTGTGTGTGTGTGTGTATGTGTGTGTGTATGTGTGTGTGTGTGTGTGTGTGTGTGTGTGTCTCATCTTCCTTTCTCTTTCTCTTTCTCTTTTAGTTTTCTCTCCTTCTATCTAAAATAGTCATCCTAGAGTAGTGAAGTATGGGGAAAACAACAGCAACAAAAATACAGCCTGGGCAGTGACACCCTGAATAGGACAATGGGCTTATAGGTATGTGGTTCAAATTTCAATTCTGGGGAATCTTATATATTAGTGATGCTCTTGTTCTCTCTCTTTCACTAATAAAAGACTAGTGGAACTCTGTGTTGACTACTAAATTGGCTTCCTTTCCTCCTTTTTTTCCTTTGTATCTTCTTTCTGGTCACTACCTTCTTTGTACTGACAATACTACTACTTTTGACAGCAAAAGGCTTTTGTTTGGCCTCTAACCACAAGATGTTCTAATACTTTGTCTATATATTTGTAAGCAGGCTGCCCAACTTTTCTGGTCTTGATAGCTTCATTTATAGGGGAATGATCAAATCCTATTAACTCCTAGATATTTTCTTTAGAGTCTTGAAGGAAAGCTGCAGATTTCATCTTTATTGCTAAGACCTATTATGCTAAAGAAACTCACACATCAGATGGATTATGAATTCTAACTCTATTTTTACTAGCATATTGTTCAAGAGATTATTACTTGACCAAGTTACTTGACCTAAATACAAAAACTGTGGGAAAAAACACTTCACAAAGTTAGCATGTAAACTAATTATATATACTCAAAGTTCTTAGCATACAGAGTGTTCTTAGTGTACAGAGTCTATTATCATGTAAATATATTTTGAATAAAAACTTTAGGAGGTAGTTATCCCTTTAAGTTCCTATCTCTAGAATTTTCCCCTTTATAATGCAAATCTGAAAACACTGACTCCATAATAACATTAAAATCTAATTTCTACATTTCAAAGACATTTTTTTAATATTCTCAATTTTCATGAAACCAAATAATGAAAAGAAAGTAACTCCTATTCATAAATTTCCTTTTGCTATGCAGTTTAAATTATTAAATAATTATTTCATTTAATACCACCAATTGGTGTCTAATTAAAAAAGTGAAAGTCAGCTATTATGAATTGTGCTGCTATGAACATAGGAGTACACAACTCTTTTTGGTGGGATGTTATGGAGTCCTTGGGGTATAACCCCAGGAGAGGAATTACTGGATCATATGGAAGGTCCATGTCTAGCCTTCTGAGAGTTTTCCAGACTGCTCTCCACAGAGACTGTACCAATTTACATTCCCACCAGCAATGTAAAACGGTTCCTTTGTCCCCACATCCTCTCCAGCATTTGTTGCTGCTGTCCTTTTTGATGTATGCCATTCTTACAGGAGTGAGGTGGTATCATAGTGTTGTCTTAATTTGCATTTCTCTGACAATCAGTGACCTAGAGCAGTTTTTCATATGTTTCTTAGCCTTTTGGATCTCCTCTGAGGTGAATGTTTTGTTCATATCCTCTGCCCATTTTTGGATGGGGTCATTTGCTTTTTTGGTGCTAAGTTTGCTGAGCTCTTGATATATTTTGGTGATTAGTTTCTTGTCTGATGTCTGGCATGTGAAGATCTCCCATTCTGTGAGGGGTCTGTCTGTTTGTTTAATAGTTTCTTTGGATGTGCAGAAGCTTTTCAATTTGATGTAGCTGAAACCTGGAAGCAACCCAGGTGCCCAACAACAGATGAGTGGCTGAGAAAGCTGTGGTATATATACACAATGGAATACTATGCAGCTATCAAGAACAATGAACCCACCTTCTCTGACCCATCTTGGACAGAGCTAGAAGGAATTATGTTAAGTGAGCTAAGTCAGAAAGATAAAGATGAGTATGGGATGATCCCACTCAACAACAGAAGTTAACTAAGAAGATCTGAAAGAGAAACTAAAAGCAGGACCTGATAAAATTGTAAGTAGGGCACCAAAGTAAAAACCCTGTGGTGAGGGGTAGACATGCAGCTTCCTGGGCCAGTGGGGGTGGGAGTGGGTGGGAGGGATGGGTCACAGTCTTTTGGTGGTGGGAATGGTGTTTATGTACACTCCTAGCAAAATGTAGACATACAAATTAATTAATATGAGAGGGGGAAAATCAATTGTATGTCTCAAAGTTTTTCAAAACACAAACTGAATCTTTTTTATATATAGGCTGTGTATTTGATATGTGGACTCTCTCAAAAGCCTAGACCAAGTAGATTAGAAGCATCCAATAGCACAGCTATATACAAGATACTGGATACTGTACAGCAAACCATAACAAAAGGACTTTTCAAAGTTAACCCAATTACCAAATAATGTGATGATAACATTAACTATCGATTGTCTTTTTGAACCCTAAGACAGCAGGAACCTCACATCTCCACTATAGAGCCCCTACTTCCCCCAGTCCTGGAACCCTTGGATAGGGCCCACTTTCCCGTATGCCTCTCCCAATCCATACCAAATAATATTGCATCCGCCGATCACAACCTAACCAATGCAACAATTGCCACCTCAACATGCTTCACCTCAGAGTGTGTCCAGAGACATCACGTGTGGAATGACAACCCTTCAGCTTCATTACTCGGGTGAGACCTTTCCTTTTATAGTACACTCTAATTTCATCTCAGGGGGTTCACTTTCTAACAAAGTCCCATAACCTAGATATACACCAGTTTCTGTGAGAGAGAGCTTATGTTCACACATATCCATAAACTACTGCAAAATATATACCTAAAAGCAGAAGTACACTAGAGTTTGCAGTGAGTACCTCCCTAACACTTCTTCTCCACTATTCCAAGCTTTGGGTCCATGATTGCTCAACAATTTGTTTGGCTTTGTATGTTAACTCTCTTTTCAATCACCAGGTTCCAGATGCCAACAGGATGCTGGCCAGGCTTCCCTGGATTGAAGACCCCACCAATGTGTCCTGGAGCTCAGCTTCCTCAGAGACACACCCTACTAGGGAAAGAGAGAGGCAGACTGGGAGTATGGACCGACCACCCATGTTCAGCGGGGAAGCAATCACAGAAGCCAGACCTTCTACCTTCTGCAACCCTCAATGACCCTGGTTCCATGCTCCCAGAGAGATAGAGAATGGGAAAGCTATCAGGGGAGGGGATGGGTTATGGAGATTGGGTGGTGGGAATTGTGTGGAGCTGTACCCCTCCTACCCTATGGTTTTGTTAATTAATCCTTTCCTAAATAAAAAAAAAATAATAACAAAAAGTGAAAGTCGAGATTTCAAGTTAAAATTTCTCAGATTTTGTGGAATAGGAAACACTCTGAATGTGTTTTAAATTTCTTGGCTTCTTGAGAAAGCACATACTAAATATGACCCTAGAGTCAAAACCAAGTAGTCAGCCTTTGGCCCTGTTCCAATATATAATGGAACAAATTCCAGACCTCTCTCAAAGTAACTCTTATGTGCAGTCCAGAGACATAAGGCTGCTCTAGCTGATAGTTAATAAAATATCTCAATGCAATGGAGAAAAGTAAAGGAGAAACAAGAGTTGATATGTAAGCCAAATGAGCCAACTATCTGTCATCTGGCAAAAGTAATAGTGGAGAATAACATTATAAATTATAGGTACAGTTAAAGGTTAAATGTTTTTATATTTTGAGATCATTTTAAGAAAACCATGGTTAGATACTGCTATACAGATAAATTATGATACATGAAAATTAAATGAAAAAAACATTGGATTTCAAGAATTTAGTGAAAATTCTGTATCTCAAAACAATCTGAAAATGTTCTTTGGTAATGAAATTACAACGTTCATCATTTATTATTTCCACTAAAAGAGGAGCCTGGTCTGATTAGCACAACATGAATTTAGATTTAAGATGCTAAATTGAATCCTTGGCATCTTAAATTATTAGAGGACTACTCGACAGGTGCACGATGAAGTGAACAACAGCATGTAGAGGGTAATAGTTCATTACTTGAACTAATTTCTCCAGGCTAATTTTATAAGTGACCACAAAGTTTAAAGCAATACTTTTAAAATTTTTATAAATGATTTAGTAATGATTGACAAGATTGTGGGATAAGAGGGGTGCAGTTCCATACAATTCCCAACACCAAAAGTTCCATATCCCATCCCCTCCATTGGAAGCTTTCCTATTCTTTATTCCTTTGAGAGTATAGACTAAAGATAATTATGGTGGAAGGTCTGGCTTCTGTAATTGCTATTCCCATGAACATGGGCATTGACAGGTCAGTCCATACCCACGGTCTATTTCCCTAGTGGGGTAGGGCTCTGGGGAGATGGAGTTCCAGGATACATTGGTGAAGTCATCTGCCTAGGGAAGTCAGGCTGGCATCATAGTAGCTAGCATCTGCAATTTGGTAGCTGAAATGCATTAAGATATAAAGAAGGAAAAAATTAATAATCAGTAACCTAAAGGTAAGAATATAGCAGATTAAATATAGGGTCTTCATATTGGAAGAAGCTAGAAAGACTATTTTAGGTATATTCCAAAAGGGATGTGACTACTAATTTCTGCCTGAGCCTGATAGAAAACATGCAGGTGGGCTAAAAGTATAGTCTGGAAATATGGTGTCAGAGTTGAGAACAGGACAAAAAAAGCTGGATCAGGGCAGAGGGTAGCTCCCAAGTATGGGAAAAGTATATAAGTATATAAAAGTATAAAAACTTTAAAACCCATCCATCTGAGCTAGGGTCTATTCATATTTAACACAAGAGCCTGTGTAACATCTGCTTCCCTGTCAGTCTGAGCTCTCAATCCGTGGTCACAGCTAGAAACATCCTAGGCTTTTGACTTGTGTGGTCAATTAAATTAACTAATGTGAGTCTTCTATAATTAGAACAATTTAATTGATAACTGAAGTTAAATGTATGCTTTATATGAATCTACTCTATCCGGAAATTATGGATAAGATACCAACTGTCACTAAAGGAAAAAAGAAATGCTAACAAGAAAACCCCAGATATATACAATGTTATATAAACCATAAGCAAACCTATGCTAAAATTTCAGAAGCAAATAGTCTAAGAAAAAAAGTGTTGCTATATTTATGGTTTCAAGACTGTACAGATGGCATTGTAAATAGTATTCTGGTAGGTCACTTAAGTTGGTACATGTTCCTTTCCAATGGTTTAGATCATTGTGGAACTGACTCACACAGAGAAGCTCAATGTCAAGATATTCAGCCTAAATATCAAGTAACTGAACATAGAAAGTTAAACATTCTAAGTCATTTGCTAACAAAAAAAAATTTATAACACAAACACATGCAAAAAATGTGGCATTTTAATTGAATTTCTTTATTGCTTTCTTTTCTGTTTATTTCTATTTATTTCTGAGTTAGGGTAATGTGAGGGGAAGAAGGTATTTAGATATACATCAGTCAGACAAAAAGTTGAACATAAGTCAGTCAAAAAGTCTCTTAATTGATATAAAAATTCACATTTGTCAGATTTTTTTAGAAGTATATCTTTAGGCTAATTTATTTCCAAAGTTTTAATAATGTCTACTAAGGCAGCACATTAGTCAGGACTGTTTAGAAGTATGTGAGAGGGAAAGATAGACATTTTAGGAGTTTGATCAAGTGATTATGATGGCTGAAGTATTTCATAATCTATAATCTTCAAGGCAGAGTCCAGAAAATAAATGGTATAATTCAGCCTGAATACAAGTCTCATATTCTTTCTCTTCCTTTTCTTTTCTTCCGTTTTCTTTTCTTTTTTCTTTTTTTTTATTTTTTATTTAAGAAAGGAAACATTAACAAAACCATAGAATAAGAGGAGTACAATTCCGCAGAATTCCCATAACCCGATCTCCACATCCCACCCCCTCCCCTGATAGCCTTCCCATTCTCTATCTCTCTGGGAGTATGGATCCAGGGTCATTGTGGTTTGCAGAGGGTGAAAGGTCTGGCTTCTGTAATTGCTCCCCCGCTGAACATGGGCGTTGACTGGTTGATCCATACTCCCAGTCTGTCTCTCTCTTTCTCTAGTAGGGTTGGGCTCTGAGGAAGTGGCGCTCCAGTACACATTGATGTACTTCTGTCCAGGGAAGTATGGTCAGCATCCGGAACCTGGTGGCTGAAAAGAGAGTTAATATACAAAGCCAAACAAATTGTTGAACAATCATGGACCTAAAGACTGGAATAGTGCAGATGAAGTGTTGGGGTATTCCCTGCATGCTCTTGTGTACTTCTGCTTTCAGGTATATATTTTTCCCCTAGTTTATGGGCAAGGGTGAACCTATGCTCTATCTCAGGGGACCTGGACTATATCTAGGTTTGGGGACTTTATTGGGGAGTGGAACACCTGGAATGGAATTAGAGAATACTATGAAAGGAAAGGTCTCACCCGAGTGATGTAGCTGAAGGGTTGTCATTCCACACCTGAAGTCTCTGATCACAGTCTGAAATGAAGCATGCTGGCGTGGCACTCGTTGTGTTGATTAGGTTGTGATCTGCGGATGCAATATTATTTGACTTGAATTGAGAGCAGCATGCAGAAAATGGGCCCCACCCTAAGGTTCCAGGACAGGGGGAAATATAGGCTCTATAGTGGAAATGTGAGGTTCCTGTTGTCTTAGGGTTCAAGAAGACAATGGATAGTTATTGTTATCATCACATTATTTAGTGATAGGGTTAACTTTGAAAAGTCCCTTTGATAAGGTTTTGAGTATAATACCCAGCACCTTATATATAGCTGTGCTATCGATTGCTTCTGTTCTGTTGTCTAGGCTTTTGGGAGAGAACATATCAAAAACAGCCTATGTATTTAAAAGACTGAGTCTGTGTTTTAAGAAGTTCTAGACATATCATCAGTTTTTCGCCTCTCATATTAATTAAATAGTGGTTTATATAATGTTTACACTTTAATAGGATTGTACATAAACACCACTCCCACCACCAAAAGACTGTGTCCCATCCCCACCACCCACCCCCGCACCCCTACCCTCTGCCGTGCCGGGAAGCCCAATGGCCACTCTCCCCTTCACCACAGGGTTTTTACATTGGTGCCCTGCTGTCCATTTAATCAGATCCTGCTTATAGTTTCCCTTTCTGTTCTTCTTTCCCAACTTCTGTTGATGAGTGGGGACATCCCATACTCACCTTTATCTTTCTGACTTAGCTCACTTAATATAATTCTTTCTAGCTCTGTCCAAGATGGGTCAGAGAAGGTGGGGTCATTGTTCTTGATAGCTGCATAGTATTCCATTGTGTATATGTACCACAGCTTTCTCAGCCACTCATCTGCTGTTGGGCACCTGGGTTCCTTCCAGGTTTTAGCTATTATGAATTATGCTGCTATGAACATAGATGTACACACATCTTTTTGGTTAGGCATTATGGAATCCTTGGGGTATATCCCCAGGAGAGGAATTACTGGGTCATATGGAAGGTCTATGTCTAGCCTTGTGAGAGTTCTCCAGACTGTTGCCCAGAGAGGCTGGAGCAATTTACATTCCCACCAGCAGTGTAGAATGTTTCCTTTGTCACCACAGCCTCTCCAACATTTGTTGCTGCTGTCCTTTTTGATGTACGCCATTCTCACGGGAGTGAGGTGGTATCTCAATGTTGTCTTTATTTGCATCTCTCTGACAATCAGCGACCTGGAACAGTTTTTCATGTTTGTTAGCCTTTTGGATCTCCTCTGAAGTGAATGTCTTGTTCATATCCTCTGACCATTTTTGGATGGGGTCATTTGCTTTTTTTGATGCTAACTTTGCTGAGTTCTTTGTATATTTTGGTTATTAGTCTCTTGTCTGATGTTTGGCATGTGAAGATCTTCTCCCATTCTGTGAGAGGTCTCTTTGTTTGTGTGATAGTTTCTTTGGCTGTGCAGAAGCTTTTCAATTTGATATAGTCCCATTGGTTTGTTTCTGCTTTAGTCTTCCTTGCAATTGGGTTTCTTTCATCAAAGATGTCCTTGAGGTTTAGGTGGGAGAGTTTTTCACCAATGTTTTCCTCTAAGTATTTGATAGTTTCTGGTCTGACATCCAGGTCTTTGATCCATTTGGAGTTGATTTTTTTTTCTGGTGAGATAAGGTGATTCAGTTTCATTCTTCTGCATGTTATAACCCAGTTTTCCCAGCACCATTTATTGAAGAGAACCTCCTTCTTCCATTTAATACTTTGGGCCCCCTTATCAAGATTAGATGTCCATAGGTGTGGGGGTTTAGATCTGGGCTTTCAATTCTGTTCCACTGGTCTGTGTGCCTTTTTTTGTTCCAGTACCAGGCTGTTTTGATGATGATGGCATTATAATATAGTTTGAGATCTGTGTTGCTGAGGAGTTATTCTGATGCAGTCTCCGCCCCCAGGTTTTACTACGCCCCGTGAAATCCTAGCAGCGCCCCCTTCAACCAATCCTGGCCCTACATGTCACCCCTGGTTGTCACCCAGTAAAAAGCCCCCTCACCCCCCCCCCCCTGGGCTCTCAGCTCTCCCTCTCTGAGGTCTCGCTCCCTGCTCTCCCCCCGTGGTCAGGTAGTGGGGATGGCCATTGCCGGCTGGCTCCACGTGGTCTGAACCAAACCCCCCCCCCCCATCCTATAATAAAGATTTGTGTACCCCTTTGCTCTGGACGTCCACTCTCTTCTCCGTGGTGCAGCCCGACACCAGACCACCACAACAACAGATCTGGGAGTGTGATGCCTCCGTTTCTGTTTCTTTTCCTCAAGATGGTTTTGGCAATTCTAGGTGTTTTCTGGTTCCAGATAAATGAGTGTAGTTTTTGTTCTATTTTCTTAAAGAAGCTTGGTGGAACTTCGATGGGTATCGCATTAAATTTGTATATGTCTCAGGGAGAATATTCATTTTGATATTTATTCTTCCGATCCGTGAGCATGGGATGTCTTTCCATTTCTTGGTATCAGTTGATATTGCCTTGAAGAGTGACTCATAGTTTTCAGTATACAAGTCTTTCACTTCTTTGGTCAGCTTTACTCCTAGGTATTTTACTGATTTTGTTGCAACAGTGAATGGGAGTAGATGGGAAATTCCTAAAGATAGTGGATCCATATATAGCAAACCAACAGCCAACATCATTCTCAGTGGACAGAAGTTAAAAGCATTTCCTCCTCAGATCAGGGACTAGACAGGGCTGCCCACTATCACCATTACTCTTCAATATAGTATTGGAAGTTCTGGCCATAGCAATCAGGCAAGAGGAAGAAATCAAAGGAATACAGATTGGAAGGGAAGAAGTCAAACTCTCACTATTTGCAGATGACATGATAATATACATAGAAAAAACTAAAGAATCCAGTGGAAAACTACTGGAAGTTATTAGGCAATATAGCAAGGTATCAGGCTACAAAATCAATGTACAAAAATCAGTGGCATTTCTCTATGCAAACACTAAAACTGAAGAAGAAGACATCCAGAAATCACTCTCTTTTCTTTTATTTCCACCACCAGGGTTATCACTGGGGTTCAGTGCATGCACAATAATTCCACTGCTCCCAGTAACCAATTTTTCTTTCTTTTCTTGTAAATACAGATAGAAACAGAAAAAAGAAGTTAGGAAGAGGCTAGGCGATGGTACAACTGGTGAAGCACGCATATTGCAGTGCTCAAAGACCTGGCTTAAAGTCTCTGGTCCCCACCTGCAGGGGGCAATGCTTCATAAGTAGTGAAGTAGGGATGCAGGTGTTTGTCTTGCTCCGTTATCTCCTCTCCCCTTCTCAGGTTCTGTCTGTCTCTATGCAATAATAAATAAAGATCAATTTAAAAAAAAAAGAAGTTAGGAATGGAGAGAGCAAGACCTGCAGCCTGTTCCAGCACTCATGAAACTTACCCCTGCCGGTGAAAACTGAAGGCTTAGACCCAGGTCCTTGTACATAGTAATATGGGCACTCTTCCAGTTATAACACCACTCTGCTCCTCTAATTGAATTTCTATTTAATAATTATATTTCTATATAATTTGGAAATTTTGAATGCATAATAAATAAGTACATATATAAGATACGATTTTCTATGAGACAGACATCATAAAAAATGGGAGAGAAGTCTCCGGACACAGTCTGAAGTGAAGAATGTTGAGGTGGCAATCGTTGTGTTGGTTAGGTTGTGATCGGCAGATGCAATATTATTTGATATGGATTGGGAGAGGCATACGGGAAAGTGGGCCCTGTCCAAGGGTTCCAGGACTGGGGAAAGTAGAGGCTCTATAGTGGAGATGTGAGGTTCCTGCTGTCTTAGGGTTCAAAAAGACAATCGATAGTTAATGTTATCATTACATTATTTGGTAATTGGGTTAACTTTGAAAAGTCCTTTTGCTAGGGTTTGCTGTACAGTACCCAGTATCTTGTATATAGCTGTGCTATTGGTTGCTTCTGATCTACTTGGTCTAGGCTTTTGAGAGAGTCTGCATATCAATTACACAGCCTATATATTGAAAAGATTCAGTTTGTGTTTTGAAAAACTTCGAGACATACAATTAATTTTCCCCCTCTCGTATTAATTAACTAGTGATTTATATGACTACATTTTACTAGGAGTGTACATAAACACCATTCCCACCACCAAAAGACTGTGACCCATCCCTCCCACCCACTCCCACCCCAACTGGCCCAGGAAGCTGCATGTCTACCCCTCACCACACAACCCTTCAACCTCATTACTCGGGTGAGACCTTTCCTTTCATAGTATACTCTAAATTCATCTCAGGTGGTTCACTTTCTAACAAAGTCCCAAAACCTAGATATACACCAGTTTCTGTGAGAGAGAGCATATGTTCACACATATCCGTAAACTACTGCAAAATATATACCTGAAAGCAGAAGTACACTAGAGTTTGCAGTGAGTACCCCCCTAACACTTCCTCTCCACTATTCCAAGCTTTGGGTCCATGATTGCTCAACAATTTGTTTGGCTTTCTATGTTAACTCTCTTTTCAATCACCAGGTTCCAGATGTCATCAGAATGTCGGCCAGGCTTCCCTAGACTGAAGACCCCACCAATGTGTCCTGGAGCTCAGCTTCCCCAGAGACACACCCTACTAGGGAAAGAGAGAGGCAGACTGGGAGTATGGACCGACCACCCATGTTCAGCGGGGAAGCAATCACAGAAGCCAGACCTTCTACCTTCTGCAACCCTCAATGACCCTGGGTCCATGCTCCCAGAGGGATAGAGAATGGGAAAGCTATCAGGGGAGGGGGTGGGAAATGGAGATTTAGTGGTGGGAATTGTGTGGACTTGTACCCCTCCTACCCTATGGTTTTGTTAATTAATCCTTTCTTAAATAAAAAAAAATTTTTTAAATAATGGGAGAGAGAGACTGGCTGGGATATGGATCGACCTGTCAATGCCCACGTTCAGCGGGGAAGCAATTACAGAAGCCAGACCTTCAATCTTCTGCATCCCACAATGACCTTGGGTCCATATTCCCAGAGGATTAAAGAATAGGAAAGATCAGGGGAAGGAATTGGATACAGAGTTCTGGTGGTGGGAGTTGTGTGAAGTTGTGCTCCTCTTATCCTATGGTTTAGTCAATGTTTCCTTTTTATAAATAAAAAATTAATAAAACTCATAAACAGTTGTTGAGAAGAACAGAAAGGGAAATTCAAAGCAGGAGTTGACTGAATTTGGAGTAGGGCACCAAAGAGAAAACCCTGGGTGAAGGGTGAGGGTGAATGTTCAGCTTCATGGGGAGGGAGGTGGGAGGTGGGGAGGAGGACACAGTCCTTTGGTGGTGGGAATGGTGTTTAAAAAATTAAATAGAAAGATAAATAAAATTTAAAAATGGGAAAGTAGGGCATTAAAGGAACCAGTACCTCCACTGTAATAATCATAAACTGACTTCCTATATGACAGGTGCTATGTCAGGCACTGTGACTACTTTTCTTAGCCAAATGTTCTATGAGTACTCAGTTTACCAGTTAACAATCCTGTTAATTTGTACTTTATAATATCATCTAGAAATTTAGGAATTATCCAAGAATTCGTGCTTTATCTTCTTCTATGCATTCTATTCCAAAATTGTGACTTACTTCATTTCCTCCGTATCTTTTGCAGGTGCCTTTCTTCTTTACCTCTACTCTTCTCACATCCTATATTTTCTGACATATTTGTCACTAACACTTTAAAAACTTTCTCAGCAGTCCAACCTGTGAATGCATCAACTACCTAGAACAAAGTATATGCTGTTTTTCACACACTATGGCCATACTGATCCATTTTAACTAAAATTTTCATCCTACTCACCTGCTAAAGTGATACATTAAGTTCAGGCTATATAAAGTAATGAAAATATTAAGCAGAGAAAGTTTATGATAACTTTTTATTATTTTTCCAAAATCACACTTTCTTAATTGTTGTACATTTTCTGACCACAGTATTTAAATGTCTACACCCTACACACATTCGCTCTTTGCCATTTTATTGCTAATTTTATCAATAGTAATCTTATTAAATAATTAATATTTTACTTGTATCTTATGCTTTATACTAATCTTCCTTTTTGTGGAGTATAAGCTCCAAAAAGAAATAGAATTTTCAATGTATTGGTTATTGTTAAATCAGTGCTCAGAACAGTGCATGGTATACAGTATCAACTATTAATTACAAACATTTGAAGGATTGTTTTGGATAAGATAGGGTAGAGATCTTAAGTTGTAATCTTAAGATTATAGTTTCTTAAGCCCACAAGCTATCATCATGGATGACATTGGACTTTTAAGACATAAGGTTCCAAGGTCCATGCCCAGTATGTGTGCCAGAGTGATGCTCTGGTTCTCTCTCTCTCTCTTCCTCCTCCTTCCTTCCTTCCTGCCTTCCCTCTCATTCCTCTATTATTGATAAACAATTTTTTAAATACATATGAATTTTTTTTGTCTAACTTCTAAACTCACCATGACTATTTTACTCTAAAGAAGCTTGAAGTCACTATTGGAGCTTATTAGTGTATGACTCAAATTTATGGTTTAGAAATGAGAAGCCCTATTTTCTTGATAGCTCATCCTCCAATGCCTAGGAATGAAGACTTCTCTACATGCTTGTACTTGTAGGGATCCTCTATATCCTAAGCATTAGACAGTACTCAATCTATATGCCATTTCTAAGTACAGTATTTTCTTCATTCATTTTTACATGTTTCATCTTTTCTATCACTTCAGATTTCTTTTTTTATATTTTTATTAATTTACTATTGGATAGAGACAGAAAGTGAGAAGGGAGGGAGAGATAGGAAGATAGACAGACACCTGCAGACCTGCTTCACCACTCATGAATCTTCCCCCGTTAGGTGGGGACCAGGGGCTTACACCCAGGTCCTTGCAAACTATAATGTGAGCACTTAACCAGATATGCCACTGCCTGGCCCCAGCTTTCTTTATATTGTATATTGTAAATCCCTTTCTATGATAATGACCATTCATTATGACACAGCCCAGTTCCAAGTTCCTGGTTTATCACATTGAAGTAATATAGCATTAGGGGACGTTTTGGTCCTATAGCCTCCCTCTTCCTCCTCCTCCTCCTCCTCCTCCTCCTCCTTCTCTACCTCTTCCTATTCCTAATCCTCTATTCTGTCTCTTTCTGTTTGAAAAAGTAGGTTTAGTATAATGAAGGTAAAAAGCTATGACAACCATTATTATATTTAAATATTTTAAATTACAGCTTTAGTATTATTTTTCCAAATAAATGCATAATTAATTCCTTTATACCTGATAGTTGCTAGATATACATTTTTTTTTAATTTTTTATTTAAGAAAGGATTAATGAACAAAAACATAAGGTAGGAGGGGTACGACTTCACACAATTCCCACCACCCAATCTCCATAACCCACCCCCTCCCATGATAGCTTTCCCATTCTCTAGCCCTCTGGGAGCATGGACCCAGTGTCATTGAGGGTTGCAGAAGATAGAAGGTCTGGCTTCTGTAATTGCTTCCCCGCTGAACATGGGCGTTGACTGGTCGTTCCATACTCCCAGTCTGTCTCTCTCTATCCCTAGTAGGGTGTGTCTCTGGGAAACAGAGCTCCAGGACACATTGGTGGGGTCTTCAATCCAGGGAAGCCTGGCCAGCATCCTGGTGGCATCTGGAACCTGGTGATTGAAAAGAGAGTTAACATACGAAGCCAAACAAATTGTTGAGCAATCATGGATCCCAAGCTTCGAATAGTGGAGAGGAAGTGTTAGGGAGGTACTCACGGTAAACTCTAATGTAATTCTGCTTTCCGGTATATATTTTGCAGCAGTTTATGGATACGTGTGAACATAAGCTATCTATCACAGGAACTGGTGTATATCTAGGTTATGGGACTTTGTTAGAAAGTAAACTACCTGAGATGAAATTAGAGTGTACTATAAAAGGAAAGGTCTCAACCAAGTAATGAAGCCGAAGGGTGGTCATTCCACATGTGAAGTCTCTGGACGCAGTCTGAGGTGAAGCATGTTGAGGTGGCAATTGTTGCGTTGGTTAGGTTGTGATCGGCGGATGCAATATTATTTGGTTTGGATTGGGAGATGCATACGGGAAAGTGGGCCCTGTCCAAGGGTTCCTGGACTGGGGGAAGTAGGGGCTCTATAGTGGAGATGTGAGGTTCCTGCTGTCTTAGGGTTCAAAAAGACAATCGATAGTTAATGTTATCATCACATTATTTGGTAATTGGGTTAACTTTGAAAAGTCCTTTTGTTATGGTTTGCTGTACAGTATCCAGTATCTTGTATATAGCTGTGCTATTGGATGTTTCTAATCTACTTGGTCTAGGCTTTTGAGAGAGTCCGCATATCAAATACACAGCCTATATATTAAAAAGATTCAGTTTGTGTTTTGAGAAACTTTGAGACATACAACTGATTTTCCCCCTCTCATATTAATTAACTACTGATTTATATGTCTACATTTTGCTAGGAGTGTACATAAACATCATTCCCACCACCAAAAGACTGTGACCCATCCCTCCCACCCACTCCCACCCCCCACTGGCCCAGGAAGATGCATGTCTACCCCTTACCACTGGGTTTTTACTTTGGAGCCCTACTTACAATTTGATCAGGTCCTGCTTTTAGTTTCTCTTTCAGATCTTCTTACTCAACTTCTGTTGATGAGTGGGATCATCCCATACTCATCTTTATCTTTCTGACTTAGTTTACTTAACATAATTCCTTCTAGCTCTGTCCAAGATGGGCAGAGAAGGTGGGTTCATTGTTCCTGATAGCTGCATAGTATTCCATTGTGTATATATACCACAGCTTTCTCAGCCACTCATCTGTTGTTGGGCAGCTGGGTTGCTTCCAGGTTTTAGCTATTATGAATTGTGCTGCTATGAACAGAGGAGTACACACCTCTTTTTGGTTGGGTGTTATGGAGTCCTTGGGGTATAACCCCAGGAGAGGAATTACTGGATCATATGGAAGGTCAATGTCTAGCCTTCTGAGAGTTTTCCAGACTGCTCTCCACCGGGGCTGTACCAATTTACATTCCCACCAGCAATGTAAAAGGGTTCCTCTGTCCCCACATCCTCTCCAGCATTTGTTGCCGCTGTCCTTTTTGATGTAAGCCATTCTTACAGAAGTGAGGTGGTATCTTAGTGTTGTCTTAATTTGCATTTCTCTGACAATCAGTGACCTAGAGCAGTTTTTCATATGTTTGTTAGCCTTTTGGATCTCCTCTGAGGTGAATGTTTTGTTCATATCCTCTGCCCATTTTTGGATGGGGTCATTTGCTTTTTTGGTGCTAAGTTTGCTGAGCTCTTGATATATTTTGGTGATTAGTTTCTTGTCTGATGTCTGGCATGTGAAGATCTTCTGCCATTCTATGAGGGGTCTGTCTGTTTGTTTAATAGTTTCTTTGGATGTGCAGAAGCTTTTCAATTTGATGTAGTCTCATTGGTTTGTTTCTGCTTTAGTCTTCCTTGCAATTGGGTTTGATTTATCAAAGATGTCCTTGAGGTATAGGTGGGAAAGTGTTTTACCAATGTTTTCCTATAAGTATTTGATAGTTTCTGGTCTGACATCTAGGTCTTTGATCCATTTGGAGTTGATTTTAGTTTCTGGTGAGATAAAGTGGTTCAATTTCATTCTTCTGCATGTTTCAACCCAGTTTTCCCAGCACCATTTATTGAAGAGTGCCTCCTTTTTCCATTTAATCCTTTGGGCCCCCTTCTCAAAGATTAGATGCCCATAGGTGTTGGGATTTACTCCTGGGCTTTCAATTCTGTTCCAATGGTCTGTGTGCCTATTTTTATTCCAGTACCATGCTGTTTTGATGATGATGGCTTTATAATATAGTTTAAGGTCTGGGAGTGTGATGCCTCCATTTCTGTTTCTTTTCCTCAAGATGGTTTTGGCAATTCTAGGTGTTTTCAGGTTCCAGATAAATGATTGTAGTGTTTGTTCTATTCTCTTAAAGAAGCTTGGTGGAATTTTGATGGGTATTGCATTAAATTTGTATATGGCTCTGGGGAGAATATTCATTTTGATGATATTCTCCCATCCATGAGCATGGGATATCTTTCCATTTCTTGGTATCAGTTTCTATTTCCTTGAGTAGCGACTCATAGTTTTCAGCATACAAGTCTTTCACTTCTTTGGTCAACTTTATTCCTAGGTATTTGATTGATTTTGCTGAAACAGTAAATGGGAGTGATTTCTGGATGTCTTCTTCTTCAGATTTAGTGTTTGCACAAGAAATGCCACTGATTTTTGTACATTGATTTTGTAGCCTGATACCATGCTATATTGCCTAATAACTTCCAGTAATTTTCTGCTGGATTCTTTGGGTCTTTCTATGTATACTATCATATCATCTGCAAATAGTGAGAGCTTGACTTCTTCCCTTCCAATCTGTATTCCTTTGATTTCTTTCTCTTGCCTGATTGCTATGGCAAGAACTTCCAATACTATGTTGAAGAGTAACGGTGACAGTGGACAGGCCTGTCTAGTCCCCAATCTGACGGGGAATGCTTTCAGCTTCTGTCCATTGAGTATGATGTTGGCTGTAGGTTTGCTATATATAGACTTCACTATCTTGAGGAATTTCCCATCTATTCCCATTTTTTGTAGAGTTTTGAGCATGAATGGGTGTTGGATTTTGTCAGCGGCTTTCTCTGCATCTATTGAGATAATCATGTGGTTTTTGGCTTTGCTTTTATTGATGTGGTGAATGACATTGACTGACTTACAGATGTTGAACCAGCCTTACATTCCTGGGATGAATCCCACTTGGTCATGATGAACAATCTTTTTGATGTGTTGCTGTATCCGGTTGGCCAAGATCTTGTTTAATATTTTGGCATCTATGTTCATCAGAGATATTGCTCTGTAGTTTTCCTTTTTTGTTCAGTCCCTATCAGCTTTTGGTATCAGGGTGATGTTGGCTTCATAAAAGGTGGAAGGGAGTATTCCTGTTTCTTCAATCTTATGGAATAGTTTAAGAAGTATGGGTATTAACTGTTTCCTGAAAGTTTTGTCGAATTCGTTTGTGAAGCCATCTGGTCCAGGACTTTTGCTGTTTGGGAGATTCTTAATAATGGTTTCAATTTCTTTGTCTGTGATTGGTGCATTTACATTTTGTAGTTCTTGGTTCAGTTTTGGAAGTGCATAGGTTTCTAGGAACTGTTCCATTTCTTCCAGATTCTCTAGCTTGGTGGCATATAGTTCTTTATAGAAGTTTCACAGGATTCTCTGGATTTCTGTGGTGTCAGTTGTGATATCTCCTCCATCGTTTACAATTCTATTAATTTGAGTCTTCTCTCTTTTTTGTTTGGTGAGTTTTGCTAGGGGTTTGTCAATTTTGTTTAATCTTTCAAAGAACCAACATTTGGCTTCATTGATCTTTTGTATGGTTCTCTTATTTTCGATGTTGTTTATTTCTGCTCTAATTTTAGTGATTTCTGTCCTTCTGGTTGCTTTAGTGTTCCTTTATTCCTCTCCCTCTAATTCCTTGAGGTGTGCAGTAAGGTCGTTCATTTGAGCTTCTTCTTGGTGTTTAATATGTGATTGTAAGGCTATAAGTTTCCCTCTCAGTACTGCTTTAGCTGTGTCCCAAATATTTTGATAGGTTGTGTCTTCATTTTCATTCGTTTCCAGGAACATTTGAATTTCCTGTTTGAGTGAGTCTCTGACCCAGTGGTTCTTAAGGAGCATGTTGTTTAGTTTCCAAATTCTGTGTCTTTTAATAATTTTCTGTTTGTTGTTAAATGTTAGTTTTACTCCACTGTGGTCTGAGAAGATACTTGGGATGATTTCAATGCTCTTGAATTTATTGATGCTATCTTTGTGGCCTAACATGTGGTCTATCCTTGAGTATGTGTTATGTGGATTTGAAAAGAAGGTGTATTCCAGTTTTTTGGGGTGGAGGAGTCTGAAAATGTCCAAGAGGTCTAGTCTGTCAATCTCTTCATTCAATTCTCTTGTATCTTTATTGGTTCTCTGCTTTGTTGATCTGTCTAAGAGTGAGAGTGGGGTATTGAAGTCTCCCACTATTATTGTATTACTATTGATGTATTTTTGAAATTCCTTCAGTAGATGCTTAATGTATTTAGATGGACCCTCGTTGGGTGCATAGATGTTAATAATTGTTAAGTCTTCTTGGCTGATTGATCCTCTAATCATTATGTAATGTCCTTGCCTATCTTTTATTAATTTATTTAATTTAAAATCTATCATGTCTGAGATGAGAATGGCTGTTCCTGCCCTTTTTTGTGGACCGTTAGCCTGTATGATAGTTTTCCATCCTTTCCCTTTAAGTCTGTGTTTATCTTGTTGTGACAGATGGGATTCTTGCAAGCAGCATATGGTTGGGTTATGTTTTCTGTTCCATCCCCCCACCCTGTGCCTTTTGATGGGTGAGTTTAAGCCATTGACATTTATTGATATTGTGGATTTAATGTATTGTAGTGCCATTGTTCTAAAAAAAATTGTTTACTCTGATATATTGCAAGTATTATAGTGATGTTCTTGTTTATAAGAGGTCTTTTAGTACCTCTTTCAGGGCCAGCTTGGTGATGGTTGCCTCCTTTAACTGTTGTTTATCTAAGAAGGTTTTGATCCCTCCATCTAGTTTGAATGAAAGTCTAGAAGGATATATTATCCTTGGTTGAAACCCTTTTTCATTAGGGCTCGATAGATATCTTGCCACTCCCTTCTGGCTTTTACAGTTTGAATGCAGAAGTCTGCAGATAATCTCATGGGTTTTCCCCTGTATGTGACTTTTTGCTTCTCTCTTGCAGCCTTTAGGATCCTTTCTTTATCCTTACTTCTTCTCATTGTGACTATGATGTGTCTTGGTGTCTTCAGGTCTGGGTTGATTCTATTTGGTACTCTCTGGGCCTCTTGAATCTTGATATCCTTTCTGTTATTCAGGTCTGGGAAGTTTTCTTGTATTATTTCCTCTAGAATGTTTGCTTCCCCTTCCTCTCTTTCTTCCTCTGGCAGGCCAATTTTGAGAATGTTACTTCTTTTGAGATCATCCCATATGTCTCTGTTGTTGTTTTCAGTGTCTCTCAATCTCTTTTTAAGCTCTTTCACCTCTTTCTTTGTTTTCTCTAACTCATCCTCTCTCTGACTAATTCTGTTTTCTGCTTCTGTTAGTCTGCTTTCCCTTGCCTCAGCTTCTTTCTTCATTACAGCTATTTCAGCTTTCAGTTCTCTGATTACCTCAAGATAATCAGTATTTTCCTTGGGGGTCTCAACTGTTGTTTCCCTAATACTGCCATTCCTTTCCTCCAATGTTGTTTTCATTTCTGTGATTAATAAGTTTATTATTGCTTGCATAGTTTTTTTATCTATGGTTACTTCTGGCTGATTTGTAGTTTCTTCTGGGCTCTTCTCTTCATTCATTGGGGTAGCAGTTTTATTTGTTTTTGATCTACCCATTTTTTTTATTTATGTGTTTCTTTTTTTTTATGCTCTGTTGTTCCTCAGTTGTTGTGTCTTGAGTACAAGTAACACTGTAATAAATACCTTTATGACAATTGCACTCACCAACCTTCTTCTAGTGTTTGCCCGTCTTCCGTAGCCAGTCAACAACGTCAGGTTGAGCCTGATGTAAAGTTTCGAGACCTCCTTTGAATCTGGAGAGGTGGCAGTCGTTGACTATGTGGGTCATAGTCTGTCTGTAGCCGCAGGGGCAGTTTGGGTCGTCTCTGGCTCCCCAGCAATGGAACATAGCGGCGCACCGGCCATGGCCTGTTCGATACCAATTGAGGAGGTCCCAATCATAGCGTGCTAGGTCAAAGCCGGGTTGACGCTTGCAGGGGTCTGTGATGAGGTGTTTGTTCTTTACCTCAGCTGACTGCCAACTCTGTTTCCAAGAGTCTGGAACAGAGAAGTTCAGTGTAGGCGTAGGGGACCAGATTGGGTGATGAGACGTCAAGTGTTGGACAGGGTAGGTAAAGATATCCGCATATATTGGCAGGTCCGGTCGAGCGTAGACGTGGGAAATGAACTTAGATGATGCCGCATCCCGACGAATATCTGGCGGGGCGATGTTGCTAAGAACTGGCAGCCATGGAACCGGGGTGGAACGGATGGTTCCAGAAATTATCCTCATGGAGGAATATAATTTGGAATCGACCAAGTGGACATGGGGGCTACGGAACCATACTGGGGCACAGTATTCTGCAGTGGAATAGCATAATGCCAGAGATGATGATCGTAGTGTGGAAGCGCTCGTGCCCCATGAGGAGCTGGCCAGTCTTGCAATGATGTTATTCCTTGCGCCCACCTTTGCTGCAGTTTTTATGAGATGTTTGTGAAATGACAGAGTGCGATCAAGAGTAACGCCAAGATAGACTGGCTGGGCTTCATGCCCAACCTCAGGAATTACAGTAGCAACTGAAGTAAGTATTGAAGTAGTTTAGTCGTTACCAGTTAGCCAAACAATTTCTCCAGTCCATGAAATAATAGTAACCAAATCCCAGTGAAGAAAGAGAAAAGAAAGAGAGGATAGCAAGGATAGACAGTTATGCAAATCTTCTATCCACTGTATATTCTAGGGGTAACAAGAGGGGAAAGGGAACTAGATCAGAGATACACACATAGAGATTCCACTCTGAGTCAGATTTCTTCCCCAAAATAATTCACAAATTCAGAAAGGCAAAGAAGAGGGAAGAAGTATATGACAAGATTAAAAAAAAGAGAGAGAGACAAGAGAGAGAAAAGGGGAGAAGATAAGTAAAAGAGTTGTAATTAAAGAGCAGTGAAAGGAAATTCCCAAATGTGTATCAGTGAATTCAAAAAAGCACCCTGTTTGGTGGTGTGGGGTATCCTGCTAGGAGCTGGTCCCCAGGGACTGCTTATGGAGGGGGAGCAGGAAGGAGGTATGCTTGAAAATTAAAAGGAAGAAAAAAGAATTTTTTCCCCTTTTTTCCCTACTCTAATTCTTAACCCAAATTAAGTTATAGTCACCTCCTTGGTGTCTAAGGACCCCTTATTGGCTGGCCTGCTAAAGGCAGAAAATCCTATTGTTTCCAGGAGATGTGTTCAGAGCTCAGCGGCTAGCAGCTTCTCAGTCCGCCATCTTCCGGTAACCCCCCCCCCAGACTTTTTTTTAAAGGATTTCTCGAAAATTAAAACTAGCTCCAAGTCCTTTGATCCAATGAGAGCTATACTCAAGAAGTTTTTTGATCCGCCCTCAGGGTCACGGTGGTCCCTGGAGACTCCCAAGAGAAAGCCCCCGAGCTATAGTGCTTCCTCCGGGTCCTCTGCTGGCCGCCCAGCAGTGCTCTGCAATCGGCGGAGGAGCCGCCTTCCCGGGCGGAGGACAATGCCCAGGCCACCTGCCTTGCCCGGCGCTGCCTGGGAAGTCTCTAGCAGCCGCCCACTAGTTCGTGCCACCTTTACTCTAATTCTTAACCCAAATTAAGTTATAGTCACCTCCTTGGTGTCACCAATAGGGCCCCTTATTGACTGGCCTGCTAAAGGCAATAAATCCTACCGTTTCCAGAAGATGTGATCAGAGCTCACGCTGCTAGCGGCTTCTCAGTCCGCCATCTTCCGGGAACCCCCTAGATATACATTTTCAACAGTCTGAAGGAACTGTCTTTTACATTGTACAAAATGCTATGTTGATTTTACATGAAGCATTAATATTAGATTGTAATTGCCTAAGAACTCAATAATTTCAACTAAAAGGATAATCTAGTCTTTTAATATGAGGAGTTATCATTTTGATTCTGTTTACTTTCAAAATCTGATGATATTGTAGATATCAGTCACTCTTCCTAAAGAAGATTAAGGGTGAAAAAATACTGTGCCTGTACTATGTGGCAGATATTGTCAGAAACTTTCCTTAGTTGGCACTCTACTAATATTGTCAATATTTCCACATACACCCCCTAAATCCAGTAAAGAAAGTGATGTTCAAGGTGGATATTTACTTATATATGATCTGTTGCAACAAATTCCGGGAATGGAAAGTGTGAGAGGAGGTAGATATGGGGTGTAAGATTCCATATATCCAGTGAGGAGATAGCATAATAGTTATGCAAAAGACTTTCTTGCCTGAGGCTTTGAGATCCAAAACCACCAAGTTCAATCCCTAGCACTCCATAAACCATAGCTGAGCAGTGCTATGGGAAAAGTAAAAAACAAAAACAAAACAAACAAAAAAAAAAACTCAGTGTCCTACAGTGAAGGGAAATAACAATTTGGTGGGGGTATGTTGTGCTGACACATATGACAGGGACATGTGTCACTCTACACCTGAGACATCCGTATCGCTGGAATCCACCATTTTCCTCAGTGACTTAAGGAAGAAAAAAGAAAAAGTTAAGTCATGCAGCTAGTGAGTAGTAGAATTATTGTGTGACTAATTCTATATTATTATAGAATATAGATGTGGCTTTGACATACTTACTCTTACTTCCCCTATTCTTTATAATTCAGAATTTGAATAAAATAAATTGAAATTTAAAAGAAAATGAAATGTTAAATGGTTAAGTATTTTGAGAATGTTTTTCCAAGTGAATACAACTAATAAAAGTCAGAATTAATGTTCTTACTCATATTTACCAGTCCAGAGCTAGTAATATTATCATACCTCAAAAGTGCTCCTCTAAGAATGGTAACAGTAATATCATACTGTAATTACAAGTCTTCAGAACTTGCATTCTTTCATTTTTTCTTCATATAAAATGTTGTAAAGTGGGGATGAATCTGACACTAATATCTCCATTTTAAGGATGAGCAAATTGTGATAAGGTAAAAAGTCTAAGTAAATTCGCCTAGAGAATTGTAATTTAATCCAACTCATTTTATCCCTAACCACCATGTGTTCTTACAAACATATGAATCAGCAATGGACTTAAGCCTTTAGAGAAAACTATTTTAAGATCCAAAAATAAATACAGAACAACTTAGTTTAGAAAATGACTACAACCAAGGTTCAATTTAAGGAAGATTAAGGTATTTTTATAATTATCAACATAAACTTCTCTCAAGAGAAGCAAACATTTGAAAGATTTGAATAGTAAGTTAAATATCTTCCAGTGAGCTAGCTCAGCTGGGAAGTCCCCTGCTCTGTTATGGGTGTGATGCATGTTGGAGTCCCGGGCCTCCATGGCATCAGGGAATCTGTAGTGCTATGACGTCCTCCCTCTCTTTGACTCTGTCTCTAACATTCTATTTGGAAAGTTAGTCCAGAGCAGTAAAGTTCTGGTATAAAAATAAATAAAAAGAATGAAAAGGAATAGGAAAAGAAAAGTTAAGAAATGAAAAAGGCTATTACATAAGTATGTAATGTTTTAATAATACTTATAAATTAGATAACCAAATTTATGCTAGATTTATTTTTATTGAATACGATATCAAGAGAACAGTAACTATTTGTTCCCTTAATGTTTTCATTTCTATTAAAACATAATGCATAATAGTTGGCATGAAATGTTTATTATTTTCTTACACTAAAAAGCATCAAGCCTATCTAAATACATAATATATTCTAGACAGTAGGTCTACTTAGAAAGGCAAATATACTGGATCAGAGAGATGACAGAACACCTGCTTACATGTGGAGGGTCCCATGGTCCAGTGATACATGAGTGACAAAAAAACAAATAAGTAAAACAACTGTTTTGCATTTCCTCTTCTCTCTATTTTTGGGGGCAATTATTTTGTTTTTTTACCAGAATGCCGGGCTGAGCTTCATTGACAGGAGACAGACAACCCGGGACTCATGGCTGGGTTGTATGAAGTATCTCTTTATTCATGTAGGACGCAGCACAATCTATACCAAGCTAGACTAAACTAAAAACTACAAACAATCTTGTCCTTATAAATATACTAGCCCAGTAGGGTGGGAACAGGATGCGACGCAGAGAGGATGGAGAGAAAAGTGACTGGTGAAAATCAGGGTATGACAATGAGAGGATCAGGGTGTGACAAGGAGAGGGGGCGGAGCAGGTAAGAATTCTACCACTAAACCACCAATGCCCTGGAGGGAGGGTGGTGCTTGTTAACAGAGGTTATGTAAATAGAATACAGTGTTATGTAAGTAGAATGCAGTGTTAAGCAGGGGGGATTTAAACCAAATGAAACAGAAGGGGTTTTTTAGAAGCATACCAACACCAGAACATTTTTCATTCTTGTTTAGGATAGTGCTATTAAGCCTGAGCCCTCAGGGTCTCATGCATGAAAGTCTTGTCTAGCTTTCTCCCTGGCCCTCTCCCCATTTCTCATAATCTCTCTCATTTTAATTATTTGTGTATTTTTTATATTACAGAATTACATGTCCCCTAACATGGGGATGCATGTGCACATATGCTCTGTCTCTTGAGCCCTGTTTCATATCTGTGTTGGGGCTTTATTAGGAAGTGCACCTACCTGAAATGGAATTAAGGAGTGCTATGAGCTAGGAACAGTCTCACCAGAGTACTGGAACTGAAGGCTTCACATCACGAGCCTGTCATCTGTAAACACAGTCTTAAGTGAAACATGTAGAGGTGGTACTGTAGAGGTTTCACTGATTAGGCTGAGATCAGCAGATGCAGTATCAATTGGTATGGGTTGAAAGAAGCCTTTTGAAAAATGAGCCATGCCCCTGAAGTTCCAGCACTGGGAGAAATATGGATTTTATAGAGAATGGGGAGGGTTCTTGCCGTCTTAGGGTTTAAGAAGGCAGTAGACGGGAGTCGTGCTGTAGCACAGTGGGTTAAGCGCAGGTGGCGCAAAGCACAAGGACCAGCATAAGGATCCCGGTTCGAACCCCAGCTCCCCACCTGCAGGGGAGTCGCTTCACAGGCGGTGAAGCAGGTCTGCAGGTGTCTGTCTTTCTCTCCTCCTCTCTGTCTTCCCCTCCTCTCTCCATTTCTCTCTGTCCTATCTAACAATGACAACAACAACAATAATAACTACAACAATAAAACAACAAGGGCAACAAAAGGGAATAAATAAATAAATAAATAAATAAATAAAATATAAAAAAAAGAAGTCAGTAGACAGTTATTATTATAGCCAGGTTATTTGGAAATCTGGTTGACCTAAAAAGTCCCATTGTTAGGATTATCTGTATTCCACAAGACCTCACCATGATTTATGTCATTTAATGTTATTTACATATAGCTCTATCTAATATAGTGACTCAGCTAGTTGCTTCTGGATTCTTTGGTCTAAGATTACAGTTGATTTAATATTTTGGGAAAAGAAGTCATTACTGGAAATGTATTAACACTTTAAGTCCACAATGAAAATTCAAGGCTTTTGAAGCCTTAAGTGCTTAGATTAAAGCAATATATACTCAGAACTGGGGTCTATGCAACAAAAAGTTTGAGGCGGTCAATCTATTTCCCCCCTCATATTAATTGGTGAATTATAAGATTATAAATTAATAGGAGTGCATATTAACACTATTCCCACCACTAAAGGTCTGTGTGCCTACTCCCAACTCCCTTTCGTGAAGCTGAAATTCTACCCTTCCCTCCACCCAGAGATTTTTTACTTTGGTGCAGTACTCCAAATTCAGTCAAATTCTGCTCTGCATTTCCCTTTCTGTTCTTTTTTCTCAACTTCTGTTTAAGAGTGAGATCATCCTATACTTATCTTTGTCTTTCTGATTTATCTCACTTAACTTATTTCCTTCTAACTCCATCCAAGATGGGTCAGAGAAAGTGGGTTCCTTATTCTTGATAGCTGAGTAGTATCCCATGGTGTATATATACCACAATTTTCTCAGCCATTCATTTGTTGTTGGACACCTGGATTGCTTCCAAGTTTTGGCTATTAAGAATTATGCTGCCATGAATGTAGGTATACACATATCTTTTGGAATGAGTGTGACTGAGTCCTTAGGATATATCCCTAGGAGAGGAATTATTGGGTCATAAAGAAGGTCCATTTCTAGCCTTGCAAAAGTTCTTCAGACTGCTCTCCACAGAAGTTGGACCAATCTACATTCCCATCAGCAGTGTTCCTTTGTCCCTACAACCTCTCCAGCACTTGTTGCAGCTGTAGTTTTTGATGTATGACATTCTCACAGGGGTGAGGTAGTATCTCATTGTTATCTTTATTTACATTTCTCTGACAATCAGTGACCTGGAACAATTTTTCATGTGTTTGTTAGCCTTTTGTATCTCTTCTGCAGAGAATATTTTGTTCATATCCTCTGCCCACTTTTGAATTGGGTCATTGCTCTTTTGTTGCTAAGTTTGGTGATCTCTTCATATATTTTGGTTATTAGCCTCTTGTCAGATGTATAGCATGTAAAGATCTCCCATTCTGTGACGGGTCTCTGCATTTGGGTGGTTTCTTTTGCTGTGCAGAAGCTTTTCAATTTGATGTAATCCCACTGATTTTTTTTTTTATTTAGTCTTCCTTGCAATTGGGTTTATGTCATCAAGGATGTCCTTTAAAATGCTGAAACTTTTTAATTAACTGTTCAAAGTAGTATAGAAGGTAAAGTGAATTCTACATGTATCCATAACAAAAGGGATGTGGAAATTTGAATGAAGAAAAGAATATTAATTTAGGTGGAGACTATCACCAAAATCATGAAGTAGAAAACCCCATTGTCTGTCCCCTTTCCTGCCAAAGAACAACAAAAATACAGTTGTCCATGAGAGAAAACAGCTCTGGGAGTGGAGAGGAGTCTGCTTAAGAAACGTCAGCTGTAGAACAGCAGGAAAAAACAAAAGTGGATAAGGAAAAAAGTAAAAGCACAAGAGAGACGGGAGAATGACTTAATTTTACCTGCAGACTTTCAAGGCTCATTGTAATAAGTGAATTCTCAGCTAGAAGCAGTTCCTTTCAGGGGTTGGGTGGTGGTGGTGCACTTGGTTGAACACATGTCATGCTGCACAAGGACCAGTGTTCAAGCCTAAGGTTTCTAACCAGTGGAGGGGAAACTTCACAATCAATGAAGCAAGTACTACAGGTTTTTCTCTTTCTCTCCCCCTCTCTGTAGTTCTTCCACTTGATTTCTCTCGGTCTCTATCCAATGAATGAATAAACAAATAAAATACTTAAAAAGAAAATCAATAACAATTTTTAAAAAGTAAAAGATACAATTCATCTTAGAAGGAAACAAGAATAAAATTAAGAACCAGGTTCCCCAACCTTTGGAGAAGTTACAGGAGGGATTTTATTTGGCTTCCATCCCCACATCCCCCTAGAGAGGAACAACACTCATACAAAAATACAGTTAGAAAGAAGTAAGACTTTGGAGCTATCAACATCAGCCATGTTGTACGGACTTGACTCCTGTAGTGCAGAGAATCCTAACAGCTTTCACCACTAAGGAAGACTATAGTCAGCACTATGTCAGACTCTATGCAGATTTCACATATTTTTGTTCCACTGGTGTTTATATTTCTTTCCTTTTTTTTTTTTTTAGAATTTATGTATTTATTCATGAGAAAGATAGGAGGAGAGAAAGAATGAGACAGCACTCTGGTATATGTGCTGCCAGGGATTGAACTTGGGCCCTCATGGTTGAGAGTCCAATGCTTTATCTACTGCATCATCTCCTGGCCCACAGTGGTATTTATATTTCAAACATCAGTTATGTAAATCTCTCCTTACTTCTTTCACCAAACCCTGCTAATAGCTGGGGTTAGGGTTACCCCAGACTTGCTGTGCTACAAGCACAAAATGCCAGTCTAGAACCTCCATTGTTGATCCATGTCACTGTATACATGCTTGTAGCTAGTCTCTCCAGCTTTGAACTTGCATAGGGCAGGGCTATTCTTACCTTTGGCATCTAGTTTTGTGTTTATGCCTACAGCAAGATCATATAACCACATAAGTACACACTAATAGCTAACGTCCCCACAGTTGCTGGTACATCTAATTTGGACCTTACCACCATATATTGGCCTGTACCATTTGGTTTATCTTTAATTTATTTATTTATTTATTTGTTTGTTTGTTTTTTATTATTGACTAGAAACATAAATCAAGAAAGAGAGAGAGAGGGAGAAAGAGAGAGAAGAGAACTGCAGTACTGCTGCAGTTTCTCCCACTGTAGGTGGAAAGTAGGAACTTGAACCGAGGTACTCGTGCATTGTAATATGTACATTCAACCAGGTGTTCCAATACCCAGCCCTCTCCTATGGGGATTATGTATAGCTAATTCCTCCAGCTATGTAGTTGTACTCCTCATAAAACAAACAAACAATCTAAAACAGAAACCACCACTTCTGTGTAATCATGATAGTGCCCTATAACCACGGTCGTACACGCTAACAATCAGGGTCTCTGCAGTTGCCTACATACCAGGCTCCAGTCCTGGGTCCTCTAACTGGGCTGTTCTACTATACTCACTGAGAGTCCCTTTACCTATGTACTTGTACATACCTAATCCATAATTGTTCAACAGCCTCCACCGTTGTACATACACAAAAGGAGACCTTGAATCCCCAGGAATAAAAAGCAGGACTTTTATAGCTGCTTGTGAGTCTAACTCTGATCCTCTTAGTTGTTACTGACCTGCATTGCTTGACATACTTATGCCTAGTCACTCCAGCTGTGAAAATGAATTCCATCATTTGCCATCCCACCCTCCACTCTAGTGCATATATGCAGCCTTTCTTTAGCATCACAATCTGGCTTTATCAAAATAAATAAATAGATATTTTTAAAAAATATTTTAAAAGAAGATAAAAAGAATATTTAGTTAGGTTTAGCAAGAAAATAGAGAAGCCAATAAATACAATTATAAATTAAAGAGGCAATGTCACAAAAGGATTGCAAAAGACTACCATGAAAATGTATATCCCTGCAAATTAGACATTCTCAAAAATAAATAAATTCCTAGAATTATACAACTTACAAAGACTGCAGCACAAGTAAATAGAAAATCTGAGCAGACCAAGAGAAGTAAGGTCAATGAAATAAAATGTTCATACAACTGAAAATAAAGGCATTAATGAAAGAAAAATGGAAAATGATATAAATAAATTAAAAGATACTGTAAATCCATGGACTGGAAATTAACATTTTTAAATTATTAGATTAGTTAAAGCCACATAGAAGTTAAGCACAATTCTTATCAAGTTTCCAATGGAATTTTTCACAGAAATATGAGAGGTGATTCTAAGCTTCTTAGAAAATAAGTCAAAAAGGAGAAAGATGAAATAATATGAGAAATAACAAAGAAGCATCACACACTATAATTTCAAATTGTATACAAAGCTGTAATCATCAAAAGAGGATGATAACATAAAAACAGTTATATATAAATCAGTAAAACAGAAGATCCTAGAAATAAACCCACAAATATATAAACATTTTAATTTTCTAGACTTGATCTTTAGTACTCCTCTCTCTCTTCCCCCCTCATTATTTTATTAGTGTTTTAATAATGATTAACAAGATTGTAAAATGACAGGGGTACAATTCCATACAGTACCCATCACCAGAGTTCTGTGTCTCATCCCCTCCATTTCTCTCTCTCTTTTAATATGATGTCAAGAATTGAGCCCAGTTTCTCTCCCTTATTGTTGTTGAACCTTGGACACCTCTCCCAGAAGGGAAAGTTCTGCTATTTTGTAGTACTATACTTGGTAATCCATTATATAGATTAGCAGACCACAAAAATAAGAATAAAAGCACCCTTCAGTAATATAGCAATGAGAAATTTATGAGGACTGATTATCAAATCCAGAATTTCCACTACAATTTTAAAGAAAAGTTTCTTCAGAGCCATCTCATAAATATATTGTCTGTTCCAATAAAACTCTTATAAATATAAATATCTAGTAGGCAAAATGGCGTTATCAGAAAGAAACAAATGTGTTCAATAGAAATATCATTATATTTGAGCATGCTAGTGAGGATATATATAATGTTTAAGTCTGAGTTACTAGAAAAGATGACAGTAACATGGAATGTATTGACTTTCTGAAGAGTTGCATTGGAAATTATGAAGGCTTGTAGATATGTTTTCATTACTCTATATATTGTCTTCTGAAAAATATGTCTATGATGGCTAGGGAAATAGTCAAAAGACTTTCATGCCAGAGGCTTCAAGGTCCCACCATAAGCCAGAGTTGAGGTGTGCTCTGTACTTTCCCTTTGTGTCTCTCTGTGTATCTCTCCCTCATTGACATAAAATAAATTAAAACTACTTATACAACTCTCTCAAAAATAGTAAGTAAGGTGGGGCCAGGTGCTGGCGCACCTGGTTGAGTGTGCATGTTACAATGCACAAGGACCCCATTCAAGCCCTCCAGTCCCCACCTGCTGAGGGAAAGCTTCAGAAGTGGTGAAACAGGGCTACAGGTCTCTCTCCCTCCCTCCCCCCCCCCCTCTTTTCCCCAACCCCTTCCCTCTTGAGTTCTGGCTGTCTCTACCCTATAAATAAATAAATAAATATAATAAAACCATTAAAAATAGTAAAGCTATAAAGCATATGCAAAAAATTGTTACAATTAAACAAATATCGGGACACTCGAATATCTGCTTTTGAATATTGTTAATACTTTGACAAGTTTCCCCTTTCTATGAAATTATCCCTCTCTCCACAGAATTGACTATTATTCTAAAGGTTACTGTTCTATGTAAATGTACTCACCATATATAGATCTCTGAATAATATTGTTATTTTATGTATAACTTCAAGCTCAGAGAAAAATAATAATATAGTACATTTTCTTTTTCTAATCGCCTTGTTCATTCTTTTCCTCATTGCTTTATTCATTTAACACTTCTGTTAGTTTATGACCTATAATGTATATTGCTTTAATTCACAGTGTAGTCCATTATATCCAAACTGATTTAATAAATCTCCTTCCAGTAGACATTTAAGTTACTTTCATTATTTTTATGATTCAAAACAATGCATTATAAATATTTTTACTATCTCCTGGTGTACATTTGAAAAAGGTTCCCAATTATTTATCTTGCAATAGGATTGTTAAGTTGTGATTATGCTTATTTCCAAATTTTCAAGGTAATATCAAATGGTTCCCAAAGCAATTGTGTCAATGTTTTCTTCAATTA